>NC_092814.1:303076490-303451490 GCF_023375885.2 Dermacentor andersoni
ACCCTGTCGGCGGCCCGTTGTCGCTTGGCAACTGACCGCAGTTTGTTTCGTCCGACCTGTCGCCGCAGTCATTGGCGATGTCGCAGAGTAGTTGCCGTTTGATACATTTGCCGTTGCGACAGCGGAACATGCCGGTGCAGTTGCCTGCAAAGTGGCGGAGAACAACGAGTGCAACACCGCACATTTAACCACCAGATATTAAACAAAAAAGTTGGATCGCGATGAGCTGTTGAGGTCGAGGGTGTGGGTTCACAATAGAGGAAGAAAGCGAGGGCGAAGCCGACTTTTATGAGAAAGTGGAAATGTTTGCGTGACTGACTTTTTCACCCCGCAGTAGGGGTGAAAAAGTATGATGCACACAATGGTCACACAAACGCACAGGCGGCACATACACCCACGGAGAGGCACAAGTAATAAACATATTGCTTACAGACTTGTACGTAATTCATTACATGTAATAATTTACTTGTAATAAAATCAATTTTCCGGTAATTTTGTAGTTTGACGATTACTTTGTTTACTAAGTAACGCTCACTGTTATTTGCTAATAACGGTCACTTCAAGCAGAAGAATAATAACTTATTAAAAGGTCCGGCGAGTTATTCACTTCAAAATTAAAAAAAAACTTCCACTGTGAACACCATGCACAGTCACAATATATGTTAATGTACAGGATGTCCTAACTATCATGCACCAAGATTAAAAAATATGCGAATGCCACGTAGCTGGACAGAACCAAGGTAATATTGTTTGCCGTCGCTTGGGGATACTCAGATTATTTTTTGCATTCTGCCTAATTACATAATTAGTCTTAATCAATTAATGAATTTCCGAAATATTATAATTAGATGAGAAGTGTTGATGAGAAAATTGTAGAGTAACATGAAAAACTCTCGATCCAGCTTTCTGGTGTTCAATACGTGCTATATAACAGTGTTTTTCCGAGCGTGAAAGCAGCCCGGCACCGGGCGCGGGAGGAGTTTGTACAGGTGGCGCCTTCATGCGGCGGCGCCACGAAAGTAATGTCATGTGACGGCCAGGCAAGGCTCAACAGGTGCTGCCGCCAGCTGCGCTGATTAAATATGTTCCGTCGTGTTTTTCTGTTTGCATTGCCGAAATATCACGTGAAACCAACTCTGATCAAACATGTTGCATTCTTGGGTGCACGAACAGTTATTGCAACATGGCTGAAGCTGGTTAGGCCACTCGCTTCAATCGTTTTTCATCGCGGCCTCACCAGCTGGAACGGCGCAAAGACTGGATACTTACGTACAGTGCTCAGCAATTGAAATGCGATACTCGAAGCATATGGTCACCAGCGCTTTTTTGCACGGACTGTAAATGCTGTGGACACGAAGCTGATGCATTGTGGTATACAGTGAAAGCGAGAACCTCTGTGATTCATTGCGGCTGCATTCGGTCTCACGGCGATCACCTAGAGCTAAATAAAAAAGACGGTATTGCGTTTCAATCGCTGAACACTACATTTCCGACGCTGATTTGCTATGGTTTAGCAGTTCTAACATTAAAGGAACAGTTCATACCCAAGAGCTTTGTTTCCCATGGGATTTGCTTCTCTTCACCTCCGCAGCTGTAAAGGCTCCGGAGCTTGGGCTACGAAGGCGAACACTCATATTTTTTACAGTTACCATTTTGCCGTGTTGTCAGTGCATGAGTCTTCCTTTTAGGGTATATTTTCTATCCTCGCGCTTCCCAACTCTGGTTGCGTCCGGCACATGACTGTTTGCTGTGCATCGACGGTGAACGCAAACGCACCGACGTGTTCACACTTGCCGTCACCGACGGCTTTTGTCGCGGCAAGCTGT
This sequence comes from Dermacentor andersoni, assembly GCF_023375885.2. Taxonomy (NCBI): domain Eukaryota; kingdom Metazoa; phylum Arthropoda; class Arachnida; order Ixodida; family Ixodidae; genus Dermacentor; species Dermacentor andersoni. Next base: position 303,078,317 of record NC_092814.1, read on the forward strand.
GTGAAATGGACTATGACTGAAGAGTGGGCTACTTTCTAAGACATTAAGAATGGCGAAGCATTGCAAAAATAAATATAGTTACAACGGACACAGAACGGGAACGACACATGTGCAATCGGCAAAGCAGCTCAAGAAATAAAAAAAAGAAAAACGGGAGACGTACGTCTTCTTTGTCCATGATTATAAAGTGCAGCTAGGCGCCCGTTCATACGTTGAGCGTCGGCGTCGGCGTAACCGAGAAAACGAGCACAGCGAAGGATGAAAGAGTGAACGCGGAGCGCAGCGAGGCGTGAAAAACAGCGATACCGAAGAGAGTGCGAGGAAAAAAGCGGAGGAGGAGGGTATGGCGAAAGCGTGAGAAGTGTAGTACAGTGCAAGACGGGCTCTGTGGCGACCACCGCTACGAGATGGCGCCAGAGTAGCGCGCTGTCGTTTGTTCACCGATAGTATGCGGAGAGCGCATCCACCGATACCATATATGGAAACAAAGCGCTGCATGAGCTGAGGTCCGTCTGTGGCGGCTGCTGTGAATCGCGCCTACGCGTCACCCGCGCGCTGCCTCTCCCGATTAGCGAGGCACTTGCGCCACACTTCGCTCTATTTGCAATGTGCCGCGTGGGACAGATTTGCCGCGCCAGCCAATATATCGCGAAATGAAAACACACGTAGATTTCGCATTAGGGAGTATCGTAATCGACGGCGAATTTTCTACTCCAGACGGAAACGGTACAAGCAGGGCCGAACCCGAAGGCGGTACAATGTCTCGCAGCGTCTTCGTAGCGTTCCGCTTCGAGGAAAGGACTGGGGAATGAGAGCAGGCGCCAAAGGCGGGGGTGGCGTTTAACACAGCGTCCCAAAGCGCTGGCTGCCACGAGGCGAGAATGGGACAAACTGACACGCTCCCGCTCGTGACGCAAATAAGAAAGTCATTAATTCTAGAGCGCACACGTGCTCTAGCTCATGCTATGTGAGACGTGGCGTATACGTGCCAGTCGTGTCAAAGAAGTGCAATACAGTCAACCGCCTTTATAACGAAGTGCTTAGGGCCTCCGAAATCCTTCGTTACACAGGTCACTTCATTGTAAACGTGGCGCAGCGTACAGCTCAGAGAAGAACAGGGACAGGGTCATTTCGTTCTGACGGCGTTCGTTGTAGAGGTTCTCGACTGCAGTTGGCGTCGGCATGAGGGAAGCATGCGTGCGGTTTGAACAGTGAGGCTGTTGTGCTTGCGGCGTGAGGAGTTCGAACCATATACGCGAGAAAACTTTCGGAAGCGCAGAATCGCCAACGGAGCCGAATAACCCACGCACGAACCCACAAGTTATCGGCCATAACCACCGCACTTACTCTGGCAACCTTTGTACTCTTCTAGCAAATACTTCGTCATTGTATGAGTAACAAGAAAATCACAATAGTTTTCATGAATTACTTCGGCAGCAGCGAAAGCCTTTTAGCTTGACATCTCCCATGCAAAGCCCTTAAAGAGCACAAACGCGATGTTGAAGGTCATATTTGGTAAGAGCGCACTTTTTGAGAGCTGTTAAAACCACGTCGACGCCGACCCTCACTTGAAAGAAAAATTACGTGAATGTCATCGTGTAGGTGTGATGTTGCTGTGATACTTGCAGTGAATCAAGTTCACGTCAAAAAAGGTTCATTGAAGACCGGCAGATGCCCGCTGGCCACTGGGACATGCACCCAGCGGACCCGTAGATACATACCCAGTGGTATGTGTTTTACACATTTTTCATACATCGTCGATGAACTTTTTTCTTGCTGTTCCCTATTTACATGATTAAGTTCCGTGACAACGTTAACCCGGACAGCAAAATAACATCTGGAATATAAATGCTGGAGCTCCACGTCTTATCTTACCGCGGTGTGCTCTACTGACAGGGTGCATTTGCATCGCAATTTGCACTAGTTTTCTACCTTATATATTACCTGATGCCATGAATGTGGCCTGCCTCGTACAAGTGGCGACCTCTCTCAAAATGAGACACACGAAAATGCGTTTTCCGGTATGTCAGGCCTTAAAACCTGCAGTGCGAAATCACTGGAAGCACCGCGAGGGCGTTCGTCCCGTCGTCTGCTTCACGGGACAGTGCTCTGACTTCAGCCGTTGACGGCACTGTTCGCCAGCATGCCAACTGGTGCTGACAAATTTCAAGTGGAAGAAAGCCTAAGAGAAAATTCCTAAGCGCACACCCACAGGGCTAGACGAAGTTCCCGTTAGGGCGATTAATGAACTAGCAATGGAAACAAATAAAGAAAAGAAAGAAAGAAAGGACTAAAAAGTAAGGAAGCTCTATTGAAAACAGTGGAACAAAAACTTTAAAAGCTAGACGAATACCATGGCGACAAAGTAGAATGAATTTAATTCATAAAGGTAAGGGTGCGGAAAGATAGAATTCGCTCGTATAGACCATCGACCATTATATCAGAAATATACAGGTTCGCAATGTAGGCAATTAAATTAAAGCTGCAAGCATGGGCAGAGAATAATGACATTTTGTGAGAACTTCAGAATGGCTTCGGAATAGGTAGGCGTTTGGATCATAACTTATTTGTCCTTACTCAGTGTATTGAGCGAGCGAGCGAGAGATAGAGAGAGAGAGAGAGAGAGAAATGAGATACGTAAGGCAGGGAGGTGTATTGAAATATCCAGAGTAGAAAGGAGACCGTTATGTGTGTCATTTTTAGCCCGTAAACCGCAACATTTTTTGGTATATTCTGGAAGGGGAAGGCTTTGGCGACGACTGCATGCAGCTTTTGAGAGATATTTACATAGAAACTACCGTTTGCGTTGAATGAGAAGGGATGAGCAGCGAGGAGAAAGTTGATATCAACAAGGGACTGAGGCAGGGGTGCCCTTTATCCCCACTGCTGTTTATGATGTAGTATATGGTGAGGATGGAAAGGGCGCTAGAGGGAAGTAATATCGGGTTTAATCTCTCATGCAAACAGGTGGGTACAGTAGTAGAGCAGCAGCTTCCAGGTTTATTTTATGCGGACGACATTGTGTTGCTAGCTAACAAGCAAAGTGATTTGCAACGCCTGGCTAATATCTGTGGACAGGAAGGCGAGAATATAGGTCTGAAATTTAGCGTTAGAAATAAGGTGTTATGATATTCAATGAAAACAGTGAACAGACAGTGTCAATACAGGGCCAGGAAATACCTCGCGTGAAAGAATAAAAATGCCTAGGTATATGGATAAACGAAGGCCATAGATATATGGAAACACGAAAAAGGAAATAACTGTAAAGGGGAAGAGAAATGCGGCCATGAAACACAGAGCACTATGGGGATACAATAGGTACGAGGTGCCCCGGGGTATGTGGAAAGGTGTAATGGTTTCAGGATTTACATTTGGAAATGTGGTTGTTTCCTTGAAATCAGGGGTACAATCAGGACTCGATGGCAACCAAAGGTCAGTGGGACTCCTCGCATTGGGCGTTCACAGGAAGACTATACAAATGAAGCTGTGCAGGGTGATATGGACTGGACAAGTTTTGAAGTGACGGATGCTCACAGTAAAATTGATTATGAAGAACGACTGAGGAATATGGAAGAAAGCAAATGGGCTGGAAGAGTGTTCAGGTATTTGTACAGGAAAAGCATTGATTCACAGTGGAGGAAGAAAGACTAGGAAGGTTACCAGCAAGTATGCGACCTGTATGGTGAGCAACATGGCAACAAAGAACGTCAAGCGGAAATTTAGAGAGGCTGAGATAATCTCGTGGGTGGTTGCAATGGAGCAGAAACCTGCTATGAGTAACTACTTGCTATGAGTAACTATGAGTAACTACTGAGGAAAAACCGAAATCAGGAAAGGAACAATTTATGATAACTCCAAAGGAAGCTCATTGCTTTTCGAAGCGAGATCAGGATGCCTTAGAACACGAACTTATAAAGCGAGATATCAGAAGGAAGAAGCATCAAAAATTGTGGGGTTTTACGTGCGAAAACCACTTTCTGATTATGAGGCACGCCGTAGTGGAGACTCCGGAAATTTCGACCACCTGCGGTTCTTTAACGTCCTCCTAAATCTAAGTACACGGGTGTTGTCGCATTTCGCCCCCATCGAAATGCGGCCGCCGTGGCCGGGATTCGATCCCGCGACCTCGTGCTCAGCAACCCAATACCATAGCCACTAAGCAACCACGGCGAGTAAGGAAGAAGCATGTGGCTGCTGCGGTAAAGCTAGGGAAACGATGGAACATGTTTTATTAGAATGTGAAGATATCTGCCTAGCGGTTGATTTAGGCACCTCTGGCCTCCTTGAAGCCTTTGAGTTCACCGAGAGCAGGGGGGAAAGCAAACATGCCCACAATAGAGATTAGTAAGAGGCGACTGGAAGATTGGTGGAGGAAAAGTAGGTAAACGACAAACAACGGAGGCGTAGAAAAGCAAAGTTCACAATAGGGGGTTCAGAAAGTTTGGTTGTGGGAATTCATCGTGTCTTTCTTTTCCTTTTCCTTTTTTTTCCTTTTTTTAAAACACAGATAGGACATTGGGCAATATAATAACGAGAGCTTGGTGGCGCAACCCACCATCCCGTTCCAAAGGGGACGCTCATAGCATCCATGCATTCATCGCTGACGTGTTGTGACTGGCCGGTCGAGGCACTTCGCGTGTATTCGCGGGCTTCCTTCAGGCTCGGAAAAACACTTTTACGTATCACGCATTGAGCCAGAGAAAGCTGCACCGGGAGTTTTTCATGTAGCTCTGCCATTTTCTCATTTACGCTTGTCATCTAACTATAATATTTGAGAAGTTTTAGAAGTTCATTAATTAATTAAAACTAATTATGTAATTAGGCAGAATGCAAAAAATAATCTGAGTATCCCCAAGCGACGGCAAACAATATTACCTAGGTTCTGTCCAGCTACGTGACATTTGCATATTTTTAAATCTTGGTGCACCATAGTTGGGGCACCCAGTATATGTGATTGATATGCACCTATTCTTGCGATTGTAACACTCGAACAATACCAGGGCTAAATAATGTGCAGTTTTATATTAAATTACATTACAGATTTGGCCACTTTTTCAAGGAATGGCGGCGTTTGCTGGCGTCTGTTACAAGTAGTCGTCTATGTCTAAACGGCTAACGAGTGAAGGGTGCCGGGTGTGTTGGCCGACAAATATAAACGACACTTGTATGGCTCGATAGCGATGGTCACTTCGGACGTGGATACTATTGATTTTCCAGTTTTTCAGTGGCCTTATCAGGAGCACCTTCTCCTAACCCCACCAACAACGAAGCGATGCGCTTCATAGAGCACCTAGACAGGTGTACCGCTGCTTTGAGTAACCATGCACAACATTGTGTGCAAGGTGTTCGTACGTTGCGACACAGCCCTTTTCTCCAGCGATCATATCGAGAGTATTTTCATTGTCGCTGCAGATGATTTTACAAAAACGAGGGCAGATGAAGGTAGAAAACAAACAAACCTTCGTGAAGGTAAACAACGTGTTAAGGGTTGCAGATAACGAATTGAACGATCTAGGCAAGCTCGTTATATTTGCTGCATTTACGCAATGTTAATAAGTATATGGCGGAAAGTAACATTAAAGTAATGGATTACTGTTTAGTAATTGCTCCATTACTTTCGGGGAGAACGCATGAATTGGTAAATGTAATCACATTTTTCAGCGAAGTAATTGTTACTGTAATCGGTTACCTTTTTCCTGCAAGGTGCACAAGTCTGAATGCTAATTCTCATTAAGCCCTGTAGTTTTCAAGAATACTAGAAGCGACAAAAGTTGCCTTACGTGTATGGGCGTTTCCTTATATGGTCCGGCGTTGGTGCGCGCGCCGCCAATCGTGTAGGTCACTTAAGCGGCAGAAATTTTGTTAGCACGGTCCCAATAACAGTACCGTGCTATTGCTTATTTCCAAGGCCCATCCAGGCACGAGTCACCGCACGAATGAATATATCTAAGCCTCCAGAGGCGTAGTCTAGTGCTTTAGTTACGCGGAATGTTAACAGCATTCTCGTTACTATATCGCGCGCAGCAAATGTCACATGAAATGACAACTGTTAAAGCCTTGATGCAAATATTACAGACCGAAAAAGACATTGGCATTTGATGTTCTGGCTCCATGGCCGCCGAACATATCTCACCGGTCCTGGAGTGTTTGAGCCCAGAGAAGGGGCGAGGTATAGGCGGGAGAACGACTCCCAGATACCAGGATGACCGTCACTACGACTGTAACTACATATACTCGGGCACGCAGCTCAGCGGTCTGTGGGCTCGCATGCGCCTTCTCTACCGCCCATCTGCACGTTCCCCGAATCAGCCCTTCGCCCGTCCATGTCACCAAGCAATTTCGACGCTTCTGGGACAAGATGGACGCCAGAAAAATCGCTTGTGGTACATTGTCGACCAGACAGCGCCACGACGACCACTATGCACTCGTGACGTGCGCAGCATTCCACTTACCGGAGTGGGCAGTGCTCTCGTAATAATCGAACCGAGGGTCGGCCACAAGCGAGCCCGTCTGTGCCACGTTGCGGTCGCTGAGTATACACAGGCTGCCGGATGCCATGTAGCTGAACGAACGGCAGGTGAACGCCGCTGTGTTGACGCACTTGGCCGCACACTGGGGGCACAAAAGTGAAGGATAAGCACAGACAGGGACGTCGATCGCACTTCAAGTAGCGAAGTGCTTTCCATAGGGAGAACGCAGAGTAGGATATCGAGAGTTCGGTGAAACGAATTCGAGGGCAGGGCTTGGCTATTTGAGAACCGAGTGGCTGCCTGAGGACAAAAAATCATCCAGGGGTGAACATTCAGAACACCATGAGGCATGTTTCTGCTGCACCAAAAGCCCGGAGATGGACTCAGCAAATCGTAATGGAATGCCAAGATATTCACCTGGCAAGACCCGTACAGGGAACGTCGATGTTCCAGAAGCGCTGGCATTCAGAGCTGATGGGAGCGTTAACAGGTTAGCGGTCGAGACAAGCAAGATACGTTTAGAGTACTGGTGGCAAAAAAGTAGGGAAAAGCTAAAGCCGGGATCGTTACAAGTATGGGTAGCTGTACAGCACAGAGATAGAAGGTTTTAATGAAAAGAATATAAAGTAGAGACAGACAAAATGCCAGAGTGCGACATATGCAGTAAAATCTGATTAGGTCAAGCATTCTAGGTGATTCGTCGCAGCCTCGTTTCACTCGTGATTATCATATCGTGTTCTTTTTTCCTTTTTTTTTCTTCATGGATGGTAATCTCAAGGGGGTTAGCTTCAGCCTTAGAGATGTGAGGAACAATGGCAGTAATGTTGGCGTGAACGGCGAGGGGAGAGCAAGCATGATGCATGGGGTCGCATACAAGAGATACGCCACTTTCGGCTAACATAATGTTAGCCGAAATATTAGCCAGAGATGTTAGCCGGGTGAATAGCAATAGGGAGCTCGAGTGCTTACTCATAGTTTGTTACTGGGGTACAGCTTCCCTCGGCTCGCCCAACTCAGGATAGTTTAATGGAGTAATGCAATATATACCTTTGTGACGCTCACAGAAAAATACCTTGCGGACTCGTAGCTACTCATTCTAGTCATAGGCGTCCGCTGCAACATTTCGAGGAGACGATCTGAAAGAGTTCACACGTATGAATAGGACTACTGAACAGTTCATTGTCGTCTAACCGATTTTCGCGCTACGAAGCTGTACTTTATACAATAATATTTTAGCCGGACTTTCTCGGCGTCATGATTTTTTCTTGTTAATTCTCATTATTTCGCATATATGTAATATTCAGTTATTCCCTAAATTACAGTCCACACGAGGCCGGCTGAAAGGTTAAAGAAAAAATAAAGAAGAAAAAGAAGGTATTCATGACTTACCGCAGTTCGCTTCGTCTCTTCCATTACGGCAGTCAATGTCGTCGTCACAGATCCACTCTTTACGAATGCACCTAGAACATAGAAAAGTAGGGGCTATGTGGCCACGGAACGTTTTTTTTTTTCTTTTAAAAATCAGATAATTCTCATACTCCACGCATGCTAACTTTAGGGTGTCTTAGAATGTCTACTTATTTGAGAGCGATCCTTAAACACTTTTTTTAACACGTGAATAAACCTGATTATTCGCTAGGACAATGCGGTCAAGAACATCTGAACCTAACATTATTCCCTTATTCGCTGCAGGGTGAAATACAATTTGGCTGAAGATACCTCCTGGCCCTTCCTTTTCTTCCCTATGAAATCCGCGCCAGTTTTCTTGTATATTCCTACGCAATTCTACACATGATGTCAATTGTCCACATTCAGTTATATGTCAAGGGAGAGCAACATTATTATTGATTGGGCGGTGTCACCATCTGGTGGCGGAGAAGGATAATACAGGAGGGGACGGGGCGATGTGCCTTTAAAATCTGTACAAACTTTAGCGCTTAAGTCTCGCAACAATTATTTTCGCCAATCTTGTGCAGATTTTCTTTTTATTGCGATGGCGATTGTACGAACGCTCGAGCGAGGCGCATTCACGTCTTCGGCGCCACCGCCGTCGTCGCGCTTAAGGTCCCTCTATAATTTAGTCGCGCTGTCCCGCTGACGACGCGTGCGTGGCTCGCGCGCGTAGGGTTAGACAGTTTCCAGAGACGCGGAGCGGCGCTCGGTCGCAAAAACATCGAAGCGAAGCGGACGCGCCATCAACGCTACGCTCACTCGCTGCCGGCACGAGCGTTGTGCGCACGCCCACTATTAGGCATACCACAGCGTTTATGCCAAGCTGCTGTGTGTATGCTCTGGTCTGAGCAGTAAACGTCATGCTAACGTCATCTAACGTTTCACTGGGCGCCGACTAACGCCGAAGGTTTCCCGCCGGTCTCATATCAAGCGCTATTGAGGTGCGACGCCTGCAGCGCCAATAGCGGCGCTCATTACGTCCGCGTTGTGAGACGCCTGGTAGCTGCCAGGGTGCTGTTCCAAGTGTCCAGCAGGAGTTACCTTGCTTTGCGCGAGCATGTCGAACCCCCGTATAGTTAGAACACAGTCAGTGATGTTGTTCAAGCGCAACGCTAAACCTTGCTACTGTTGTCAATGCGTCGTCCTTTGGGCGATACTGCCAAAGCTAGATAGATAGATAGATAGATAGATAGATAGATAGATAGATAGATAGATAGATAGATAGATAGATAGATAGATAGAGGGATAGATAGATAGATAGATAGATAGATAGATAGATAGATAGATAGATAGATAGATAGATAGATAGATAGATAGATAGATAGATAGATAGATAGATAGATAGATAGATCTCGTTAAAGAAACGAGGATAAATTTTCCGGAGTGCCTAAAGTCGCCTACATGCTACTATGCACGGATCAGGGGATAAGGGATTGAAAGGCCCGAAGTGAGAGAGGGCGGAAGAAAAGAAAAGGCATGAAAAAAGAAGGAATTGTTATTTACATGTGAAATATCGTTCGCTATGTTACTTTAAAAGGAAAGTCAGTTTTGCCCGAAAGGCGAAGGATTTGCGATAGGAAATTAGTAGACAGCCGTGCGAAGTAAGGATAGTAGTTTTATCGGCCGTATAAGCCTGCAAACATTTGCTTACTAACTACACTAACAAGCGTGGGGTCACGCACGCACAAGCAAACATGAACACATCTCACTCGATGACTGCGGAAACTCGCGACCAGAACGCTGGAGTGAAAGTCATGGTAGAGTGTATAAGCGCGACTGTATGAGGACGTAGGAAGAAACAGATACACAGACACAGCGCTTCACTTTCAACTATAGATTTTTATTTTCTTACGCATCCATAAATATATACCGTGCGAGCGGAAACAAGTGTAACAGCAAAAAAGAACATTCAGGGGTGAATTTCGATAAAGCGTACACGTGTGCAAGGCATGGGGAAAACATGTACTGCAGTAGTCACAAAGATAAACCTCGGAATCGTATCCCCTTTTCAGATAGCGATACCGAAGGCTTGCTTACGCACTTTTCCTCTAATTTTGCAATCTCGTAGGCCTCCACAATTTCCCTCATCATCCTGCTATGAGCCCTATACAGAATGGAAGTACCTTCAAACATAGGCTTGCAGGAACAATCTCGGCAGTGAATACCCAAATGACCCGAGATTACCCTAGTGACGTTATATCGATGCTCTTTTAATCTCTCATTGATGCATCTGCTGGGTGAACCAACATACGTTCTTCCGAATGAAAGTGGAATGGCATATACAACGCTATGAGTACAGGTTACAAATTGTTTGCGATGTTGAGTAGAACATGCGTGCCTTTTGTTATTCTCTGTGTTAACCTGTTTGCATAGCTTCTGTAGACGCTCAGGGGCAGAGAAAACCACGTCCACCCCCGACTTTGCCGCTATTCTTCTGAGAATATGTGAAATGCAATGAATGTATGGTACCACAGCAACTTTTCTTGCTCTAGTATTGGCACTGTTTCCATTCGACGCGCTTTTGCACTTCCTGCTTAAGCCCTCCGCGACAGAGGTGAGCATACGCATCGGGTAAGCAGAATCTGCCAGGCGCTTGGCCTGATCTCTGAAACTGGCTTCCATTGTGTGGTCACATGACTTCGTCAGAGCATTATTGAAACACTGCGCGTTTTACAAGTTTTGAATGAGCGGAATGAAATGGTAGGACTGGCTTATTGCCTCTCGGCTGATAACTCCAGCAGGTCATTTGGGGAGAAAAGTACAATCCCATGTCTAAAAATCTTGTGAAATTGCCTATGCGGGACTTCATGTGTCAACGACAAAGGGGACAACACTTCAGTGAACGAGGTTACGGTTTTTGAAACCAGCGAGTCAAAATTGTCTGATGCGTTATTCAAGATGACTAGTAGGCATGCAGTGCCTACGGTATATATTTATCGATGCGTGGGAAAATAAAAATCTATAGTTGAAAGTGAAGCGCTGTGTCTGTCTATCTGTTTCTTCCCACGTCCTCGTACAGTCGCGCTTATACACTCTACCATGGATTCTAACCAACTAGCCCGCCAACGTGTTTTAACCAAGTGAGGAAGCGAGGGAGCAGCAGGGAGCCAATTGACCATCGTGCTGCCTCTCGCTTCAACGCGAACTAAGCGGCGAGAACACAGCGCATGCTAAGGTTTGAGTCCTCTGGGCACCTAGACTCTGTACTCATCGCAGTTCGCTTTCAAGACAGAGTCCGCGCGGCCGCACCATACTCAGCAGCCGCCGGAGTAAAACGCGCCCTGTCCCTCCCTCCCCTCCCCTCGTTGTCTCGCGAGCGACGATAGACGGTGCGCTTCCTCCCCGCTTTCCTCCCTTGCGCGCGCGACATTCCGTTGCCATCGTCGGCTCACTTTTGCACGCTTTCACTCGCACATACAGCATGAGGCGCACGGAGACGATGTTATCGCCCTTGGACTTTATACGTAACATCACGGCGACGGGGACGGCAGAAATGCGCCTGGAGTGAGTGTCCATATAATTGTTCTTGGAATAATAAAGGCGATGTGAAAATGAAATTCGGTTAATTTACTGTGTACATACAGCATTTCACATACTGATCAATGTATGGCGCGCAGTGGTAACGAAAGGAAATACCGGTAAAAATGACAAAGATAGTCTTGTGGGAAAAAAATGGGGTTGGCAGGGCAAATTGGTCCGTACTTACTGGTCAGGGCTACACTGAAACTCGTTGTCAGCACATTTCATCAGCAAGATAGGAACACTTGGACCTATTGGAAAATTAGGAAAAAAGGGCACCCATATCACGACTCCCGATTAACTCTTTCCCGCTGAACGACGGAGCTGTCGGGGCAATGCTTACTTTGAATTTTCGAGCATTCCGGAATATCGCAGTGTTCGTAGTCTGATTCGTTCACGAAACACCAAGGCGTGTCGTCACCGTCAGGAGAACGGCAGTGGTTGTGCGCTTTCATTTCCTGAAACAAACATTCAATGTTTTTCACACATGAGTCTGGGTGTTATTAACTGGTTGAAACACTACTTATATGCTCTAAGTACTGCGTACCTACAAAATTCGCCAAAAGTCACCCATTTCTATAGAGTGTCCTCCCTATTTTATGCAGAAAAAGGCGAACTGGCGTTTCAGCATTGGCGGAGCCGACATTTTGATCTGATCTGACAGTTATTGGTACAATATTTAACAAGAACTTGCCGATGACTGTGATGCTCAGGAGCCACTACAACGCAAACAGATTGTGCGACTGCCCGTCTTCTCAGAAATAAGTCGTTTACTTATATAACGATACTGCGCTAGGTCGGCCTTGCACTTTATATTTTAGGGCAGCGACATGGATTATAGAATCTTAAAGCTAAGTAATTCAGATGGTACACATTTAAACAATATACGATTTCCCAAAACAAACTACATTGTCCCGATGATTTTGAGCTTGTAGTGACGTAGTTTTAAGAACTCGAATTTTGTGCCTGCCAAGACTGCTACAATGTTGCAGCAGGAGGCAGTGAATGTGCGCATTATTTACGTTTCATCATGGTCGTCACACTTTCCAAGCATTTTAGAACATTCTAGAACAGCGCGTACTCTATAGGTTTGTTCATTACTTATGCAGACGCGGCTGCGAGTGCCTGTCGAGAAGAGGAAGATCGAGAGTGCCTGGGCGTCGTTTCAACTTAGAAAACCGATATTGTAGAAATATCCGAGGCAACAGGCAAAGACACGACCCCGCGGAGCTCACAGCTATACTATTTAGTAGCCAGAGAGGTTCAAGAGCACCACTACATTATTAAAAGATACAGTCACATACGCAATAACAAGTCACACACATTGGCTCTTATAGCTTAGCAAGAATAGAAGAGCCAAGTGCCGATGTAGTTCAAACATATCGCCAAGAATTACTGCATGCAAGCACACGAGTCTAGTATCCAAGTCAAGTGAGTGCCGGCACTGGCCAGGCAATTCTCGAAAGTGGGCAAAGAGCCAGGCGCGAGCGGTGGTTAAAAGGCAATTAAAGCCTTTCGCAGGAACAATTTCGTGCACATCGACACCCACTAGTGGTAAAGTCACCCACCAGGCTGCGCTTAATAGAACAAAAAGGGGAAGAACAGGAGCCTGATATTCCTCTCCTGGAATACCGACGCAGTTACCACGAGGAAGCCAAGCATTAATTAGACGAGTGCAACAAGAAATCCGATGACTGCGGCACATTGAAAATATCTTTTTCAGATAGATAACCCCAAAGAGGCGTCGCGCGTAAAGTAAACCGACGACAAGCTGTGAGGAAACATGGGACGTTGGTTTACCTGAGATGCGAGACAATCTGTGAGTGCATAATAAAAAAAAAAGTCAAAGACAAATTCAAACAATAGCCACTGGACCATTATATTCAACGCCACTCAATGAAATGCAGCAGACATCTCGCTTTTGTGGCTTAAGCTCAGACGAACGTGAAACCGGACCGCCGCCTCCATGATTACGTATGGTATATGGGAGGATACGACCAACAATGGTTGGCTAAACCAAGACTAAGGCTAAACCAAGACTAAGCTTCACTTGTGTCCCCCAGCTATAGATTTCCCTTTCCATTAGGTACGAAACATCACTCACTGGTACTAGGGGTCAGCGCTGGGCTTTGTTATAGCACTTTCTGTGAAGTTTTCTACTGGACTGCACTTTTCTCAGGTTGCAAAGGCGCTAAGAAATTCATTTCTGGTGTAATGGCGTCACAGAAAGTAAACCAAGACGGAAGAAGTAGCAGGAAGGGGAGTAATAGGTGACGCTAAGTTCAGGACTACCGAAGTAGACACGGTGAAGACAAGCGCCGTTTATATCGCACTCATATCAGCCCAACTTTCAGTACTTCGGAAACACTAATAAAGGCAGCGATAGCGGGCCACTCACTTGGTACGATTGTGGATAGTGTCTGCTCATAAAATGGTCATTGCGAGGATCTCCCCAGTGTATACAAGGCTTGCCAGTTTCCGTTACGTTCGCTGAGCCAAAGTATAAGCCGTCAGTTTTGCGACAACCTAGAACAAATCGATAAAAAGATTTAACGCAGTTTAGCAAGAATGAACGCGTGAGGGGAAAGAGTTTGTGGCGTTTATTTAGACGAAAGCTAAGAAAACTTATTGATGAAAATTTACGGCTCCTGCTGTTCTTGCGCCATGCTTCCCTCGTACTGACCTTCATTTGCTTAAACCGAAACTCATGAAAATTTATTTGGCATATACTTTTTTTGTGTGCGTATGTTCCCAAATCTTAAGCGAGGACGCTGAGCCCTGGTCATAAAGTGAACAGCAAAAGCACAAGGGGCTTTGTCTTGAAAAATGTTACTCTACTCTTCCCCCTCACCTTCGTGTAATCGTGTTGCCAGGTTTGGGCCGCTCACCTATGGGAAAGGCTGCTCTCTCGCATATAAATGGCAGCCTCTCTGAGCAGTGGACGGTGTTCCACCTGTGGCGGGCGTCGTCGAGCAGCGCTCCGCGGGAGCTTTCTTGGAAGACTCTTTCTAGAATGAGGCACTCTGGCGCGGGGGGAACTGCGCCGCGGAGTTGCCATGGCCGGCCTGCTGTCAGCACTTGCTTTGTTGCCTCCCACATCCAGACGCCGTTGACTCGAACGCCGTCAGTGTGCCAGCGGTCGAGTCCTCCAAGCAATAAAGATTGTAACATGGGTTGACAGACGAACTCAAATTGCTTGGACTGCATGTATAGGGAATACATGCCTTTGACGAAAGACTCTGGCACAGAGTTTAATGTACAGTGTCTAACATGACAAGACGAGCGCCACTAGAACGTAGCCGCTCGGAATAGCACTCGTCATGCGTTTTTGTGCCTTCGTATTAACGCTTTTCCAGCACCAGTGTCTTTTGTCAAACGGTTGAACTGTGTCGTCGGCATCACCAGTCGACAACGTGCACGCGCTTTCGGAAGACGTACTTTAGCAGCTTACCTTTGTGAAGAGCTAGCAGCAACTCGGATACGAAGTTCCTCTTGACCCTAGAATTGATGCTGAGAAGCCGAGAGCCTCTCGATTCACAGAACAATTTGGCTTCGGCGTGCGACAGGCTCGGCGTCCCCATCACTAGGTGACACATGCCCTGGAAGGGATGCTCTCCCGGATTGCAAGCGGACGCTGCGAGAAGGATGCGTCTCGTGGTGTCAACTTCAGCAGCAAGGACCCTGCGTCTCTTTAATTCTTGTATTTAGCGCCGAGAACTTTTTTTTTTTTTGGTAGACCAGTCAGTCCTAGCAAAGCCGGCTGCCCTACGCACATTGTTCAGTGATCTTGCTAGATTATTATTATTATTAAACGAACGTCTTACCGGAATCGCGATGGCACGAAATCCTGATTCGACGCGTGCTGGTGCACAGAGTTCGACGAACGGCGCAGTGTGTCATCCTGTTCACCTGCTTTGGACAGTCCACGTCATATCCATGTCGAGCCGTCAGCCAGGGGTATTTTCTTTGTATGTATTCTCCGCCTCTTGGGAAAAATATCGAAAATATAGCGACAAACGTGGGGCCCCGCCACGCTCGAGATGAAGCTCACCTGGTGAAGCCCAATTCGGTGCACGCCATTGCTGTCAGTCGCTGGTTCCAAGCGTCACCACAGAGCGACTGCCACTTCCCAGTGATTTTCATTTCAAGGAAGCCTTCGTGTGGCAGCCTTCCACCTCGAAGGCTGCAAATGGAAGTTTGTGAAAAGAGAGCTGCATCCCGAGTTCAAAGGTAAAAAAAAAATTACTTCTAGCATCATGATAACCGTATACGATACGATAGTGAGCAGGGACGCTTCTGAACGTGGCAGGAAAAACAATTTGCTTGTCGTATTGATTTAATTTGATTTGAAAAAGAAAGCTGTCACCGCTCTTGCGCTAATAAGCTGCTTCATTAAAATACATGTTTCGATACCAGTGAAATGAAAATTGCTGGTTAATAAATTTACGGGATTGTGTCTCGTTTTTTTCTTTATCTATTCAACTGAGACACGCCGGAAGGCGCTTTTAAGGAGTGATTCGTTGGGCGCGGATTCTCATTAGAATGTTTTACTGCGTAGTTCCCGTATCTTTGTCGCTCAGACGTATTCATGTAGAGCTCTGTTACGATTTGTACAGAAGCTCACAACGCGCTTCTATCCATAATGTCCGGCTTTATGCTTCGTTTGAACTTGACGAGCACCCCAAATATAGCTCCGAAAATGAGAATTGATGCCATCGATCCACACTCATAAATATCACGCGTGAAACTTTTTGCCAGTCGCCTCTAGTTCAGTCGTTCAGGTTAGAAGCAAATATGTGGCGTTTCTGATTTTATCTTCGGATATACTATAGTCAATAAGAAAATTTTCTGGACTGCATACACGCTGCATCTGCAAATGTCTGCAAAATTCGAACTCTGTCTCCTGGTCTTTCAGCAAGCACCGGCAATTTACGCGACCAAAAAGTTACATTCGGGAACATGAAGCAACTCTGCATAAACCTATGGCCTTCTCGCTGAATAGTAATTGTACAGATTGTAGTTCTCTTGCCAGGATGTTGAGTATTAGCATCAGGTTCTAAGTTTCAATTTTCGAGCTTATTTCTGGAGAGTTAATACAAGTTGTGTGGAAACGCTGTATGTCACGAACAGAGTTAAGGACGCTTCATTAACTGTTGTACTCACCGTATGGTATGATTTGAAGTGGGCAAGCTCGGACTTCGCGCAGGTAGGTGAGCTGTACAAGCAAAGCAAGTGTCAACATATGAAACTTTGTATCGTACTGGGCAGCTATTCTAACCTCGTCGCGAACCTTACCCTGCTTGAACAACATCGTCACAAATCTTTTTTCTTGAAAATTCTCGCACCGAACTTTAAGTATCTGGAACCCAGCACCAAAAAAAAAAAAAGTAATAATAATAACGACGCGCATTGTGTGACCGAGACCAACGCTATCTACATTGTCTTAGAGCGCTCGGCATTGATTCGAGAACGCGTCGTACGCATTGCGGAGCTGCCATGCATATGAAAAACACCCGGATACGTTGCACGAGAGAAGGCACGTACGAGCAGCGCCGCAATCACATCCCTAGGTTGCGCGCCCGTCACCTGGAATTTCGCTGGTAAACGAGCCTTGTAGTTGCAGTTACGTCCTTGCATTTGCCTCGTATAGCTTAATACTCTCTGCTCCGCATTTTTTTTGCACTTTCCGCCTTGGATAACGACGGTAGCTAGCGTGGGTTACACCCATTCGGCAAAATTATTTTACGTGTAATCACTGCAAGTATATGCGAGTCAAAAAGTATACTTTTCGTTACCGTCTGTGGTGTGACCACCGGTGGGCTTTATGAATGGACGAGAAATCTGCTGGGGCGACTTGGCAACCTCGGCATGCCTGGGACCAAACCACTGGGCGAACCATGAAGGCCAGCTAGCCGCGAGCACACTGAGACGACGTGGAACGGCCGGTGGATGGGGAGGCCGGCTTATGGCGTGGTCTGTTCATTGTGAGCCCGTCAGTTCCAGCAGTGGCCAGATTGCAGACGTGCCAGCGAAAAAAAAAAAAGAAAAGAAAAAGATTGGAAATGCCGACGGCATTCAAGTACAGCAGGCGGAAATGGAGACAAACTGACCAAGGCAAATTGCGACATGAAAAATAAAAATGAAAAGTGGTTGTGTCAGAGCACTGGTTCATCGGAGAGCACGCGTAAAGCTTTTTGGTAGCCGTCGATCGCACCCTTTTCTCGGGCTTTTGTTGCCTCTCAAATAATTCATTCCCGTCGGAGTGAATGCTTAGTAAGAGTGCGGAAGAGGATGACCATGTTATCAGGGAGTTTAAGGTTTTGCGCAGTCAAAGCTAGAGGACGTAAACCGCCCGGTGTATAAAAGAACGCAAGCTGTAGAGAGAATCTGGGGTTTTATGTGCAAAATCCACGATATGATTATCAGGCACGCCTTAGTGGACGACTGTGGCATATTTTGGACCACCTGGGCTTTTTTAACGCGCACCCAATGCACGGTACACGGGCGTTTTTGCCCCCATCGAAATGCAGCGGCCGGGGCAGGGATTTGATCCCGGGACCTCGTGCTTTGCAACGTAACGGCAAGAGAGAGAGAAGAGAGAAAGCAAGGACAGGAAAGGCAGGGAGGTCAACCAGAAGAGCATCCGGTTTGCTACCTTACACTGGGGATGGGGGAAAGGGGAATAGAAAGAGGAAAAAGGGACAGAGTGAGCACTGAGTGCGTGTGGGCGGGACACTATGCACAGGGACACTATAAACGGTCTCTTAAACCGGTGCACCTCAAGTATTGCACTAATGCACGATTCGTTTTTCGTGCCAGTGACGGGTGTGTCCACGGTCCGAGTATAGCTGCTAAGCAAATGGCGCACGTACTGTCGTCTTTCTTGTCCGTGTCAATCCAGCGCTATGACTTCAATTGAAGCAAACACGGCGGGTGGAACGCAAGCTGTGTTTGGGGTTTTGGGTACGCAAAGAAGCTTGGGTGCGCTAACACTCCCTAATATCCATGCACAAGTACTCTTTAGTGGCATCAGATGTCATGCACATTTGGCATAAAGAAAAAACATATCAACGCCGCAAATTGTGTGGCGAGTGCCACAGAAGATTGTTCCAGAAACTGAGTGAATTTCTTGCGGGAGCCAACGGCTCGGTTTTCACGCACTAGACCTCTTTTCTATACGTACCGCTTCGGCGTGGATGGTTGAAAGGAGCAGTTGATTGGGTTCTCCATCCGTCACAGTCCTGAAATTTATTGATTGAAACATGCACATTAGCTGCGAGCAATAAGAGATTCAATTCAGTTTCACGTGTTAAGAAGTCGAAGATGGCAGAGATTATTTGTAGCGATATCGTTTTGCAAGAAAAACGAAAAACGCTCGCTTACAAAAGAAAAAGAAAATAAAGAAACGTTCTAATGAATGAACATATGTGAATGCATGTGCAACAAAGTTTCGCGAGCGCAAGTCGATAATGACGACTTCAGTAAAGTCCACTCGCAACATCGATACCCACATTTCACCTGTGAGCCAGGTGGCTCATTGCAAAATCAACAGAGTTTCTATAAATCGTAACTTCTGGCCGCGTGCAAGTTACGACGAGAGAAACTTTGAAATTGATTGATAGACGCCAATCTTGAGCTGTCATGAGTGACGTGGGTGGTGGCAGATAATTACTATGGCACTGGTGCCGGCCGGAGTAGGGTCGTATCTAGAAGATAAAGTCTAGATATTAGCCTTCTGGCATCGCTGCAGCCACTAGTAAATTAGAATTCTGGAAGTTCTCTTAGTAACATATCTTACTGTGAGAACTCCGACTTTTGCATTTGGTAACAATGACTGACGGGATTACTCGTTGTACTTACAGGCCTATGCGAAATTGAAAATTTGACTAAAATGAAGGCGAAACAAACCCGGGGCAGTATAAATAAAGCTGTTTGTTCGTGAGAGTTCTTTGCCATTGGCCGGTCACTATTGATAATGATATGTCCAATGCCTCAATTGGTTGGTATCTGTTGGTAAGAACACTTCTTGCGTAAGATCGTTTTTGTGGATACTGGCCCTGATGGCAATTCTATACCGTTACAGAATTGCGTTTTGCTGAGAAGTAGGCGTATAAGATGGGGCAAGGGGGGAGAGCGGCGGAGGGTTCGGATATGCAGGAGAGGGATGACAGGAGAGAGAGAGAGGTCGTAAGGGA
This sequence comes from Dermacentor andersoni, assembly GCF_023375885.2. Lineage (NCBI taxonomy): Eukaryota > Metazoa > Arthropoda > Arachnida > Ixodida > Ixodidae > Dermacentor > Dermacentor andersoni. The sequence goes on from NC_092814.1 coordinate 303,097,953, forward strand.
AAGGCAGGGAGGTTAACCAAGCTGAGCACAGTAAGCTACCCTGAAGCGTGCATCGTTCAGTTCATTACAAGCGGTCACAGAGGCTGGTGCATCTCAAGAATCGCAGCAGCGCTCTTGTGGCTTTGCACATTGCAGACCCGCGAGGCCACGCTCCCAAGACCTGGTCTGTAAAATGCCTCTCATACAAGTGTCCTAAACCTGCCCGAAGGGCAATCCTCTCATCATCGTATGTTGGCCAGTCACGCAGGAGATATTTCATCGTTTCTGAGTCTACATTACATGTTTCGCAATTGGCACCGTCAGCCATTTCAATTAGGAATGAGTAGGCGTTCGTAAACTCCCAGTCGCAGGCATTTCTTCCCTTAGAGTAAAACCGGGTAACTGGAGATGCCTGCGGGAGGTATTTGCGCGCGTTAAAGTGTTATAGGAACGCCTGTACACTTTCCAAATAGTTGCGCGGCAATATATAGTGAAGGCACAGGTAGAACAATCCCGTACACACCTCCAGCCATTTCATCTCATTCTTGAATCTCAAATAACCATTGCAACGTACAATGATTAATTTAGCGAATAAACTTTGCTGGAATGTATATTTAATTACGCTGGTCTATTGGCTTTAAGAATACCATAATAAAGTGCCACTAGAAGCTCTTTAAGCCCCATTAAATAGGAATCGGGGACATGCAAGGGTAACGCTCATGTGCAATCATATTCTCACACAGTGCATGAAATATTTATTTCGTTATTCGGCTTCATTTTAAGGGGGTCTATTTTTCAGTCCACAGTTTGGCCATCCGTGTTTCTTAATATGACTAAATTCAAACTCTCTACTGTTGTGTCAACATGTCGGGTGCTAAGCACACTGCATGTACAGCGTAGATAACGTAGTTCTCTTATTCCCCCCCCCCCCCCCGCCTGCTTTATGTAGGGCTGTGATGCTTATTTTTTGACATTCATTCCCAAGGAACCCGCGTAATGTCAGAAAACAAATACAAGGTAATAAACATGAAGGTTGAGCCACTTAACGTGTGAAAATATGATTAAAAAGCAAGATGCAGTCAGATATTTAAATTTTTCGCGTTCTGTTTTTATTTTCCACATGCCTTTCATTTCGCCAACGCTGCAAGATTTTGCAGTATCCGCGTTTACTTAAAGTGTGTTTATCTAATAAACATGGATCTTGAAAGCCGAAATTTATTTAGTTGGGCTAGTTATGCGATATTCTGCGGCACAATATTCAACTCGCTTGAAGAAGTAATGAAGAAATTAAATGGAAACCAGAAACAATGTGCACTATGCCCCATGGCACACAACCTAATTTTTGTATGAATATTCCAGAGTTTATTTGCTGCCACTTTATTTCATCTTTCTTATAACGCGTTTCAAGTTTGTGTGATTTTTGTTTTTGCATTTGAATGATCACACAGGAGGCAATGAAAAGTGGCACGGACATCAATTACTGCTGCCGAACATCTACACGTGTTGTTAAGCAACAAAATGTTGTTAACGACTCTGCCTTTAGGCTCGTCTTCTCTTCTTGGAAAATGTAACGAATTATACTGAAATTTCTTCGACTCATTCCTCTTGCGGCTGTTGTACGAATGATGCTTTGGACAATTGAAGACAGACTCGTGAATTTTGTTTTTGCAGCGAGTCTTCCATCGTCCAAGTAGTTTCCCATCTCTTCAATGCCATTGCAATGCAAATATCTAACTCCTAGTCATTTTGTTCCGACTCTGTGACCTCTTGCCACTCTTGAAATTTGCCCTGCGCTGCCACTCCCATCTGGAAATTGCGCTACCTATTGTTGACAAGTGGGGCAGCTGTCAAACTCACCACGCCACCTCCATTGGAACGTTGGGTCATCTGTTTCTAGCCTGGGCACGATCACCTTTAGGAATACAAGAGGCCCTAATAACCTGGGAGCAAAGTTGACCAGAGTTTTCCAGTATCGCGAAGACGAACAAAAAAGCGGGGAGTATAGTGGGCGAGGCTGACTACCGGTACCGTTTTACCAGTGACCGAAGAGCGCCGCAAATGTATGCACTAATATGTGCACTGTATCGCTGCTGTGTCGTGGCCTGCCTGCCCCGGCTTTGCCAAAAACCGGCAGGTGCCACCGACCTAAAATTTTCATAGGGCTGCAGTTTGTGTTGTCTGCAGTTCTACGGAGTGGCAAATGGCGTGCCCAGGACTATTACGGGACCAACTGAAGCCCGAGTCCAAAGTTCCTAGGACCAAGTCCATCTCGGGGCCCGAGTCAACAACTGCATACCCGACCCGAACCTGGGCTTTTGGGTAAGTATGGACATCTTTCAAGAATGCTTTCGTGTCAGCACGAAGCCGTACAGTGTGGTCTAGGGCAGGTGGCTTACGCGGGGATGAATCCGGTGGACAACCTTTCATGGGAGGATGAGGAAGAAAAGGCACGAAGAACGGTGGAAAGCAAAAGCAAAGAAAAAAAAAGAAAGAAAGAAAGGAAAGGTAATGGCACGCACAAGGAGGAAGAACATAGACGAGTCACAGGAATATGAAGTGATCAAAACTAAGAGAACAAGAGAAGCCTCAGCCTGGAGTTGACGTTTCGACAATTAGACATGTTTGCCTAGACAAAGACGATTGTACTTCCAAACGGTGGCTGTAAATTGAGGCTTCCCTTGTTTTCACAATATTGAACACACGAAGGAAGGTGCGTGTGACGTCATGACCTGTATCACGCAGGCCTGAAATTGAGATAAATTTAAATTAGGAATCTGGTACCGACTTTTGCAGACGGGGATATACCCCAACCCATTTTTATTAGACTCGATCTATCCAGACACGTATACTAGCAGTGCGACGATTCAGCTAACTTAGAACGCATGCTCTGGCGATGCCCCTCGTTACGAGGCACAGATCAAGCGGACCAATCAAGATGGAATACCTCACTGCGAAGCCCCGACTACGGGGACCAAATCTGCAGCTGCCGTCCAGAGAGCCCACGATGCGGCGGCCAGGTTCGGTCTGCCCGTACCAACGTGGGAGCGGCCCGCTGCGCGATAATCGCGTATCTCAGGATTCTCAATTAAGTTTTTTCATCCATCTATCCATATGGGACCGAATTCGAAATGTTTTTACTTGGTAAAAGCTGCTTATAATTGGTCAGGTGCCTTCGCTAATATTATGTTTGCTATTACGATTGGTAGGCTTTTCTTTTTACGGACCACATTAGCGTACGACGGGCTTCGTTAATACAGGCACTGGAGCCATGTTGCCATCGCGCCAATGGCCAGCATAAATGGCGGGCACTCGAACGCCAGCCATTTGGGAAGTGCTTTTACGTGAAAGAAATCATGTAAACACGAGCCCAAAATTTGGATTAAAGATGTCATGAATAGGGACATTTATAGCGTGTTCGTGGCTTCTGTGCTTTATTAGTCACGCAGAAACAAAGTGAAATTCTGAGTTCCTTTTGCCAATTCATTTATGGCGCACGAAATTTAATATAATTACCGAAAAAAATGAAGAAACAGCGCCAATGAAGAGACCGATTACAAATTGTACCCACCAAAGCTTGCCTTTGCTTTGCCTTGTTTCTTTAATCATTTCAGTACAACTGCCAGTTTACTTTCTTATAATTACCTTACGCATAGAGAAAGTGCATCATGGAGACATGTTCTAAGGCAATATTACAATGCCTTCCTTTGAATACTTGTTTAAAAAAATGTTTTTGAGTGTCCGTAACTTTACGTAATCAATATAAGCTCTAAAATAAACTTTTAAGATGATAATTCGCCACTTTTGTCTTGAAATGCGCCATCACCAGTAAGCACAGCTGATGTTGTGACGCAGCCCCATTTTGAAATTGTGGCCGTCGCAGCGCAAGTTTTCATTGAAGTTCTATAGATGAACGCTCACGGTGATTTAGGAAAGTAAACCTCTGCGAGAGCCATTGTGAGATATTGGTATAGAAGTTTCATTGCATGACTGGTGTTAGTATAAAAGTTTATGTCACGTTTTAGGAAAGGAAACCCGATTGCAACAACCGGAGAACTGATGGTGTGCACGTTAGACGCCTTGGACATACTAAAGTGAAAATGCATTCTGAGCGCGCCTGAGTCGCGTTCAACATGAAAGCAATCATAAAGAAAAACACACAAGCAAACAAACGGCAAGCTCCGATTAAATGAAAGTAACTTTAAAACAGCCACGAATTAATGCATGTAAATGCCGACGCGCGGAGGGATACGAGATTGCCTTGAAACACCCTCATGTCCTCCTTTGCACACTGCGGGCTAAAACAAGACGACGTTCGTGACTTACGTTCTGTCCCAGCGCAATGATCACCAACGTAATCCATTTAGTGAAACGCATTTCAGCAAAAGATACGAAGCGCGTTTAAAGAAGTGCGTTCGCACTTGAGCCGTGAATCGGCTGACTCCTTGTGAGCCGCGCTTTACACGAACGGGGCTCTGAGCTCTGTTCTGCAACCTAAACGTTCGGTTATCGCTTCTCGCATGCGGTCCTTGCTTCGGCGAAGCAGAAGATACGCGGCGAGCGCGGGCAGCGTGTTTCCGTCCAAAAAAAAAAAGAAAAAAGGATAAACACGAATGAGAAAAACGCACGTCTACGGAGCTTAGTCTGTTTGCCGAGTCGAAACTTAATCTCTCGTATTGGATTACAAGCTGATCAGTCTGTTGATGCAAACGTCTCACAACGTAGGTTGTTTGGTACAAAACGGCGCTCCGGAGGTGTCTGGATAACGATAACAAACATTTCATAACGAGAATTTACATCGAATAATATGTGACGGAAAGGAAGCATATATAGTTACGTATACTGAGACGTGTGGCGCCGTCGCCGTCAAGCTCACGCGCGAGCTCGGCGTGACCTCATGGATTCTGACAGTGGGCTTCTTCGATTTTCCACTTCTGGCTACCCGCGGGCTGCCAGAGCCAGCCAGAGCGCCTCGTTTTTCTCGGGTTGCTCCGCCCACCGCGCGACGCACTTCCGCCGGGCGTTCGTTTTGCTCGGGCTGGACGGTTCTGGCCACCCGCGGGCTGCCAGAACCTGCCAGGACGATTTTGGTCTGGCTGCTCTCTGGAAGCCCCCCCTCCCCCGCAAATTTTTTCGTTCTGTCCATGCACCGCCGACCAAAACAACCCCCGGCGCCGGAAATCATTCTGCATTTTGTCTAGAATCATGAAAAGTTATCTGCCCGAAAAGACACCTCGGCGCGTATATTGCGAATTCGGGATGGATTTCGTGGCAGCGTTCATGCACCGGGAGTCGCATAATGCAAGGAGCCCCATCCGAGCACAAAGTTTCAAGGGCGTTTTGATGGCCAGCGGGCTCGTCGCGGCATCTCGCGGAGGCCGCGGAATCTACGGAGCGCATGGATTTCAATTCTAAAACTTTATTGGTATAAAGTTCTCATAAACTTTTGATGCGAAAGGTGCATTGACATTTCTGAAGTCGTGCTTTACATTTTCAATCCCGGAACCTTGTGGGTTTAATGATGTTATAAACATTTGACGCCAAAGGTGCATTGTCTTTTCGAAAGTCGTACATCGGAACATACAACGAGACAAGCCAAATCAACACACTATCAGACAAGTTGACAAAGCACGCAGCGAGATCTTATGAGACAAAGCGTTGTGGTGTTTCATTTGTGCCACAGAAAAAATATCAACAGAATGTCACAGAAAAAAATATCAACATTTTTTTCACCTGCGCCAAAGCATGAATGTCAAGACACTAAAGCCAGCAAAGGTAACTGCTTTCATATTTATTTTTCCACTTTGACTTTTATTCGCGAGGAGAAATTGAGCCACTTCAAATTTTCTTGTTCTCGCTACCCGCGGGCTGCCAGAGCCAGCCAGAGCGCATGCGTTTTTCTCGTGTTGCACCGACCACTGCGCCGCGCAATTCGGTGCGCGTTCGTTTTTCTATGGCCGAGTGGATTTTCGCTTGGCAGAGTTTTGGACGCTTTGTGTCCAGCAGACGAGAAAAAGAAACAATGGTCGCTCGCCGCCATCACTGGACTGGGCGGATTGCAACGCGTTCACTTGAGCGCTACCTCTCCGGAAAGTCTTATCTCGATGGTGTAGGATACCTAGCAGTATGCGTATGGTCCTCTGGGGACCAAGCGTCTCACGCTTTCTTCGATATTCCTTCGGTACCCACATTAGGTGCTCAAAGTAGGCATTAGATTGTGGCCAACATGCTTTCCTTTGCGTTTCTTCATTGCGGTGCCCCCGCCCTACACACACAAAAAAAAAAAGACATTGTTGCGGGGCAGCGAATTGTCGCATGGTGAAAGTTCATTTTGTTACTTCTTTTGCGGAAAGTAATGGGCTACGGGGCGCTTCAGTTGCCAGGTATTCTTATTTTATTATTGGGATAACAATTATATGGACACTCCATGCGCATTCCTGCCGTCGCCCTCATGTTCCGTATGAAGTCCAAGGGCGATAACATCCTGAGCGCGCGCGTGAAAGGGGGGGGGGGGGGGCATGGGTGGCCCGGTCTTGTGTGTGCAAGGGAGAAAAGCAAGGAGGAACCGGCCTTCCGTCTTCAGGAAGAATGCCGCCTTCCGTCGCTCGAGACACATCGGGGGGAGTGGAGGGAGGAGGGGCGGGCCTTAGGATTCTGTGATCTGTGAATCTGTGATTGCGCAGCATGTTTATTTGCCTTGTTTGACGCATTATACACAGTGACCTTTTCTTAGACACGTAAATTTATTGGAGACTTATACGTATATTTAAATATCTTTTTGCTCGGTTTTGTGTATACATGCGGTGAACTTTGCTCCAGTGACACTTTTTTGCCCTTAATCAAACTGCACCTTCGCATTTGTATATTCCATTGTATCTTCGCCTTTCTAATGTACGAGGACCAGTCAAATGAAAGTGAGCCAACCCACCCCGAGCAATAATGATTCTGTTCATTATCTGCGAAGCATGCGCGTAGCACACAGACATCTCTCATTTACAAAAGTGACACGCAGCAGTGAGGATAAAGGTTCTTTAATGCTCTCATTCACTGGGTTGAACATGGTTGCGTGCCATAATGGACACTCCAACAGTTGAACAGCGTGGTGTCGTGAGGTTTTTGACAGCTGAAGGTGTTTCCTAAAATGAAAGTCGCCGTATGACTGCCGTGTACGTTGAACATTGCATTTCACTGGCGACTGTGAAGCGTCGGAGCAAACGGCTCAAAGAAGGACGTAATAGTTGCAGAGACGATAAAAGCCCCCTTGCAATCACCCCGAACACAATTGCAAAGTTTTATGAGCTGATTAGACAATAACGGAGGATAAGCATCGATGAACTGGCACAGCGCGTGAACATCAGTCCTGATTCGGTTCACACCATAATTCATTAACACCTCGGTTATCGGCTCTTGTGTGCGCAAAGGATGCCCAAGATTTGGAACCACCGCCAGAAGACGGAGAAGTTCGGAGCTGCCTTGAATCATCTGATCAGGTATCACAATGAGGGTGACGACTTCTTGTCTGAAATTGTTACCGGAAACGAATCATGGTGCCACTACTACGAGCTTGAAACACGACGGTAAAGCTTACAGTGGGAACATTTGAATTCACACCCCCAAACAATGAAAACGCCGTCATTTCCGTCGGAAAGGTGTTGCTGACTTTTTTTTTTCGATTGTCAAGGGCCATTGCTCATAGAATTTGCTAAACGTGAAGATACTATCGATCGTTTCTGATATTGTGAAACGCCGGATGGGCTGCGTGTCGCAGTCAAGAACAAACGACGTGGAAAATTGACGAATAGGGTCATCTTGCTTCACGACAGTGCCCGTGCCCACGTCACTGATGTGGTTAACACAAAATTGGCAAAGCTCAAGTGGGAAACGCTGCAATATCCACCATACAGCCCAGACCTGTCGCTTTGCGACTTTCTCATTTTGGGGCAATTGTATAAACAGCTCAATGGAGCCAGATTCGTGTCGGACGATGATGTGAAAGAGTCAGTTACAGACTTTCTGAAGCAGCAACCCAAGGAGTTTTATGAGACGTGAATCACGCGACTCGTTAGTCAGTGGGACAAATGTCTATATGATCACGGAGACTACTTTTAAATAAAGTACCCCGACAGCTGCCCCTGTGCAATACATTGTAACAAAGGACAGCGTCATTTAGAGTTTTCCCTGGCCGTTGTATAAGTCCAAAATTGTAAACAATGTTCTTGACTGACAAAGTTTCATTAAAACATTTGTTCTCAACTTGTTAATTTCATGGCTTTTACATTTTTCATATCAGTGGCATGCACTGCTTTGCTGGTTTCGAACTATAATAGTTCTTAAGTTCATGTAGTATTTTATCTACTTACTAAATTGACAAAAAACATGGAAGCATTGATATCAGTTATTTCAGACACAATTTTTGGGACATACGAGTGCATGCTTTTGTGATAAAATATATATTTTACTTGTCTTGACAGTGCGTAGCGTTCAAGAATTTGTTTGCAGCATCTTTCGCAATCGCAATGCAGTTATTATTCATGTATTTGTTGATCCCTCGACAAATTCTTTAAGGAAGAGGGCGAGCTGCAACGTGAGACCCCCCCCCCCCCCACCCCCCCGAATGAAATTTCTGGCTACGCCACTGTCTGCTTGTGCCTAAATATTGTCACGTGGTGGTGACGTTGAATAACACAGTAGCAATACTGTGAACGACAAAACAAACTTTTATTGGGCGAACCTGTGCCCACAAAACAGGCTACACTTATAGCACAACGACAGCGGCGAACACGCTCGGCGATCGTCGAAAATCTGATCAGCGGGTCAAGCGCGTCGGCTTTTATACAGCAGTCGTCGAATGTTCCAGACTAATCGTTGGGACCCGCATGCCTTCCACAAAGTTCTACAACATTCGAGTCACGCGATGAAATCAGATAACACAAGGTTCGGCGACAACAGACAGCGGATAGAAGCATCGATAACTTTCCAGAAACTTCGGATACATGCAGACGCGTCCCGCGCTGTGCGATAACATTTGTTAGGCGGCGAAACGTGGTTGCCTGTTAAATATAAGTACACATGTCAATATTTTCTTTTCTTTTAAATCGATCGACTGCATTGCATCGGAAATAAAAGAGATGTGTCGATCATCAATTATCGAAGAACCTATCCTGGGTAAAGATACCCTAAATACAAGAAAAGATTTTACAATTTGTGAAATCATAGTGATTTGTCTGCGCTGAGATTTCGGCAGGAAATTAGAAAAAAAAATAAAAGCTTGCCGTTGTTTTTTTTTCCGGCAATCGTGAAATTTTCCCCGCCGAGCGTGTAGTTCTGATAACGTTCCGATAACCTGCCATGTACCTTAACGAATGCCTGCATCTTAGCGGTCGTATGCCTCGGCGCAACTAAGCCCATCCGCTCCTTCCTAAAAGCGACTGATATGGCTTGTTGTTTGTCACATATTAGGTAGTTTTGTTTTCGTACTGATGCTCTTTAGTAGGACGTTTTTGAGGGCTAGTTGGTTCATAATTTAAGGAAGATGAAAACTGCGCAAAAAGAAAGAAAGAAGCGAGGACAAGCGAAAGGCGCTCGTAGTGTCTTGCGTGTTCCTTTCGCTTGTCCTCGTTTTTTTTAGCGCAGTTTTAATCTTCCTTCAGTTATGCTCTTTGGGCACTGAGTGAAGAATCCTAGGAATACGTTCATGTCGAGTCATTTTTTTTCGTGTTCTTTTTAAAAATTCTTGATCTATTATAGCTTGTGGCAACTAAAAAAAAAAAAAACATCTGTCCCGGCCCCCCGCGCTTTCTACTCTGTCGTAGTCTTACTTTCGCTTTTAGTTTTCGCGGCGGGTCAATTTTTTTCCTTTCTTCCCTCTTTGTTTCCTGTCTTTCGCTTTAATGTTTCTATTCCCTCCTTCCTTTATATCAGGGAAGCACTGCGTCCCATTGAGGTGGTAGTTTCTAGCGTACTCTTTCCCCATTTTACTGCGACAGCAATTAGGTGCTCGAAACTGGGTCTGCCTTGTCCCTCTGTCCCGGTCCGTCCTGTCTGTCCATTCTGTTACACTGACGCGGACCGCTGTTGTCGTCGACGACACGCAATGATGATTTTATTTCATCGTCAGGTCACCTCGTCATCACCAGCTTTGCCGTTGGCACAGCGCGAAGCAAAATTAAACTTCACTACAGCTACCACTGGGATTCGAACCCATTCCAGTGAAGCCATGTGCATGTGGTCGTTGAGCGCAGTAATCATTGAGCTATCGCGCAACTTTTCTTTTTTTCTGTTTTATTTAATGCGTGGAAAACCACGCATGGAAACAGCCCAAAAAGAAATTCAGAATCAGTACATCTTATACAGAATGCCTAAAACCAGGCAAGCATACGCATGCATTCAGCATCTCCATCAAATCTTGCGGCTACTCCTGAGCAGCATACATACTTCTTACATGGGCTGCATACTGGAAAAAAAACGATCTTGTAGATTTCGGGCTTCCAGCATGCCTATCGCACATCCTGCTTCGCCAGAGGCTACGCAAGCCAAAGAGCACAACTATATCATAAGGCAGGTAACCAGGATTCCTAAATATCTGCAGCAGTAGTGGGCAATTAGTGCGATACATTGTGCTCCACACAGACTTTCACACCATGGTGGCATCTGTGCATGCATTTCGAAGGCCAGAGCTATCAATACTGTAGTGGACAAGGTTTACATTATGTGCACCGTCCACACACGCACGCACGCACGCACGCACGCACGCACGCACGCACGCACGCACGCACGCAATGTTCTTGACACGATGGCGGCGTGTTTGCGTGCAATTATTCTTTTTCATTCCCATAAAAAGCACGGTTCGTGGTGCAAAGGACGCGCACACGACAACGATGATGATAAGCTTCAAACATGGCACACAGAGGACGTGTCTACAATAATGTGGTTGATAGGAAACCACATCGAAATCGTCGACAACGTCGATGCCAACAGCGACGTCGGAGCGGCCACACCACGTAGTTTTACGCATGAGCTCACAGTATTCACTGTCTCGCCCATGTGGTGGCGCTGTTTTCACCTGATCATGAACCAACCAGCTCGACTTTCAATGCTCGTTAGTATTCAAAGGCGCCAAGTGCCCTATATAGGGTGTCCCACACAACTTGAACCAAACTTTAAAAATATGCGTATGCCACGTATCCAGAGAGAACCGAGGTAATGTTGTTTGCCGTCGCTTGGAGATACTCAGAGCACTTTTTGCATTCCATCTAGTTAGATAATTAGTCTTAATGAATGAATCAATTTGTCAAACATTATAATTAGATGAAAAGTGTCAATGAGAAAATAGTAGAGCGGCACGAATAACTCCTGATACAGCTTTCTTCTGCTCAATACGTGCTACAAAAAAGTGTTCATCCAAGCATGAGAGAAGCCTGCGAATACACGTAAAGTGCCTCGAGCGTTCAATCGCCCGGCAATTTTCTCCGAAATGAGCTGCGATATACACGTTCCGCGGGTGTGCACAGTGTTGCGCAAAGATTTGGTTTCCTGGTTTTTACGTAGAGGACACATTTTATGTAGCCCTTCTTGTTTAGTTTTGTCTGCTCATAAATACCACTTTAGTCCTCTTGTAAACTGTAGTAATTGCTCGCAATCTTTGTCAGGATTCTTGGAGTCATAAACATTGCTAGTCCTATGCAACACATAAACGGCAAAAAAAAAAAAAAGAATACAAATGACTACTGCTTCTCCTCTTACCTCGACACCCGTCCCTCCCCTCCAGAAATTCGGACACCCTCCCTCTTATTTCAATTTCGGGGCAAACCCTTGGGCATATGGCCTGGCAGACATCTGCAGCAGCATCGAAAGAATAACCTACTTTCACTATCATCTCTGTTCCACATGTCTTGCAACTACCTCGTAACACAATGATACACTATTAAACAGGTACGATAACTGCAAAAAAGAAAAAAAAATCAGTAAGAAACAGAAAAGCTTGTCGTGGCATTGTCCACGACAACCTGTCAACGTTGTCCAACGTTGGAAATTCTAGCGGTTCAGTTGAACGTGCAAGTGCGGCACATGTGCAGCTGCAAACACTTCCAAAATAGCCGGGTCCAATCACTTCCTGCTGACTGCTTCTTTTCATTGTTAAGCTAGGTAACGAAAAGAATTGCACAAAAACTTACGTCAGCAAAAAAAAAAAAATTACCACACGACTCTACATTTGCCTATTCTTTTGTAGCGCATAGGGTGAGAGGAAAATGTCTCGGCCGACGCTACTATTGGCGCGCACCCGCCCATCTGGCTGCCAGAAGAAATAGTCGTGAGACGTAACCAGCGAGTTACTGAATTCTTCCGATATATTTCTTAGTGATTTTCCTTTCTCTACAGGCGTGTGTCGAAACTTGGATTCTCTATTCTTCTTCATCGTTACACGTTTCATTATTGTTGCTGCATCCTCTAGAAAACAGGCCTCCGAAAGAGCAGGTTGTCCAACCGAACCCGAAGCTGCCTTGAAAACCGTGCTCGAACCAAAAAATTTGGGCGGAGTTGAGCCGGAACTATTATATATATATATATATATATATAAGACTACAGACAGTCAACGGCTTGTGGTATTTTGTTACACTTCCTTAATGCATGCCAGCTCAAGATAATTTTTAGGCGTTATATTAAAGAGCCATACCAGCAAGGTCAAATCACGTAAATCGCATACGTGATGAATTCACCCGCTCAATAAGTGTAATAAATAATGTGAGAAGTTTATTACAAATATGGCTGAAAAACCAACTATTCTCTATTACAATCGCATATGCACTGCTGCTTCGTCGCTTGGGGTTAACACATTACAACACACACAAACCTAAACGCACTTCTTACGCTGCAGAATACTCGCAAAGGTTGGACATATACTTGAAATAATGACCCTGGAGTTAGATCTATAGCTACAAATAACCTTCTTCACAATACTAGCTGCTTGCTTATCTCCGAAAGTTCCTCGAATGTTACATATATATGCTTTGGTATCCTGCTTAGTAAGGACTAATTAATGTCGCCAAACAATCACTTTCGAAATAATACATATTCTAAACAATAATATACTCCCAGAGGAACTGATAATACATGTCTAAGCAATTACCGAAAAAGAAAAAGGTCACACACTTCTTCCTGAAGTGATTTTGTTCCATAAGGTTTCAATGTTCTCGCGACTTCAAGAATTTGCGCATGACAAAAATTGTTGTTCATGAGATTTGATAGGTGCTGAAAATCTGGGGAGATTGTTAGAGACGGGGCACAAACTTCAAGCAGGATCATTCACCCATTCACCCTCGAAATCTAGCCACTATGATGAAGGCTGATTAAAGTAGGATTTGAATAACCGGACCAGCCAGAGACGCCTTCGCTAACAAATATGTCATATTGTACGGGAATAAGCCCTTATGCCCACACGCCCAAGCAATTCTGATGAAAGATAAATAGGATGGAAAAGGGGGGGGGGCTCACAATTAAATTGAAGGCTCGCAATACCTGGGACCCAACGAAATCCCTTAGGGAGGAGCACAAAGACAGAGAACCCGTTTCGACCACTGCTGTATTCGCTGAGGAATTTAGTTTATGGAAGGCTAGAACTACAGCCAAAAATTCTGCTAGAGAGATAGGTACGAAGTCTGGAAGGCGAAGCCAGAACGACCGGATTGCGAATAGGAGAGAATACAAAGCCTAACGTTTTTCCTCTGGGTGGAGGGTCAGTGTCAATAACTACCTTGGTCCATGCGTGCAACAAGTAATCAGTTAAGATATAACGTTCCTGTTTATGTTTAGTTGCAAGTGCCATTGATGATCCTTCTGTTCAGATTATCTTGAACTATTCTCTACAGAGGTGTTCCAGAGGCCGCCCGTCTACTCCCAGCCCTGCTCGGCTGATACGGCACAATGTTGTCAACCGAGGCACGACCCCATTATGTCCGATGTAGCATACCGTTGTGAATTTCAATGTTTCTTGTTGTCGCCTTATCTTTGCAACGCTATATTGTCCGGAGAAAGGCAACTTCGATCCTCGTAATCCCCTTAGCACCAGAACATGGTTTTCCTACTTCAATGGCAGATGTCCTCGTGTAAGGGTGACGAATATATCTTTTTTCTTGGCCAACTTGTACTTTCCCCTTTTGCGTTTCACTTTTTTTATTCCGTTCGTGTAAGTGCACTACCCCTACAATGCCCAAGGGTCCATTAGACGGTAGCCGTGGTGATCTTCCATGGGGAGCAAAGTAAGAACTGCAGCCTATAGTCCGGTGGGGTGAGAAAGGATGTGGGGATTAACCGCAGCCTCTAATCCGCACATTCAGCTCCCTAATATAGGATATAAGGTGATGAACTGCCTAATGTCACGTATAGCCCTTTAGGTCAGTCCGTTTGCTTCTGGGTGATATGGTGCGGTAAATCGTCATTTAATCTTCATTCGTCGGGCCCGCCGCCTTAAACGCTCGCTTATCACCGTTATCTGCAATTATGACTTCGATATCATTGAATATCTCTCGGTTCGGGAGTGCAATCACGCTCTCCGCAGCTTCCCTTCTCGGTTTGCACGCTACCGTTTACGTGCATTCGTCAATTGTTAAGCGGATCGTTCGAGTGGTCCGCACTTCCTCCCTTTTCTTTCAGAACTGTGCAAAATCGAGAGAAAATGGTTTGTTCGAGTGTTTTGCTGCAATAAGCGTGATATCACCTTGTTTCAACTTTGCTTTGCACAGCTGACACACGTGGAACGTGTAGACGTACTCCGAAATGTCTATCTTCATGCCATCCCAGTGGAACCTGTTTTATTTTCCAATACCTTCTCCAGACATCATCATGTCCTCCAGAACATGGAGGATTGCGGTAAAGTTCGGTAATGCTGGGAAACAGTTGTATTTTTTGGTATTTCTGATCTTCATTCTTTTGTTACCATGTTTTCAGTTCCACACCACGTAATAGTTGCGTCACATTTTGGTGACAGTCTCTACTAGGTAACTGCAGTCTTAACCTTGCATCAGCATGGGGCAATTTTACACCATGCTTGTGTGTAACTTCGACAGTGAGCAGGTGTAGTTCACTCGACCACCTAGCTGATTGTCCTTTTAGTTGAGTGAGGTTTAGGATGTTGTTCAACGCTTGGTTGTCTGTGAATAACTTGAAGCTTCTGCCTTCCAGGTGTGTATGCAAGTAACGCAGGGGCATGACAACAGCTAACGCTTCTTTTTTCTGTAGTAGTAAATTTTCCTCTGCTTTCGCTAACGTATAAGAATAATAGCCGTAAGTCGATGTTTCGGATGTTCATTATCATCCCTCTTGTACATAACCGCTCTGCCTCCGTAGTGCGAAGCATCAGTATTCAGTTAATATGGATGCGTGAAGACCGGGAGGGTTAAAACTGGTTAACATGGTATTATTTTGACCAAGTATTGATAATCTTGCTCACATACCATGGTCCAAGTGAATGGAACGTTAGTCGCTTTAAACATTTACTCTTCAGTGCTTAGTCTTTATACAAATGCTCGAAAATGTCCAGCCAGTCATAGAAAAACACGTAGAAAGTGTACATCATATGAATTTCTTAGGTAGGAAATACGCTTGACCGATACTCCCTTTGCACTCTTTTGTCTGTACGTCCAGCACTCTCCTAAGTAAGACAATCGTGTTCTTGAAGAATTCACATTTCTTGATGTTAATCTATAATTTAGCGTTACGCAATACATCTAGCACTTATTTGGGACAGATATGAAATGTGGTTATCTCGTGATCTCAAGTCGATAATTATGTCGTCGACGTATATATACATTACAGAAATTTCCTTTGAATTCCTGAAATGCATTGTCCATAATCCTGTAAGTTTAAACAGCGCGAAAAAACGGGGACAAAGATACACGTATGGATATGACCAGCGCTGTGTGTGCGTGTATCTTTGTTGTCGTTTTTTTCCGCTCTGTTTAAACTTGCAGTATGTTGCACCAACTGGTCCAAAACAGAAGTATTCCTGTCTATGATCCTTTGGAACCATGCCCCAGAATGCTCCCAACCGAAAGGCAGTTGGTTGTATACAAACAGACCGAAAGGCGTCCCAAAGGCTGTAAACTGTTCGTATTGTTCCTGAAGGCTCACCTATCAGTAGTCCTTGCAAAGTTTGGGGTGCAAAAACCACGGCAGCCACTTGTTTCTTTGAGAATATCGTCAGTTCGGGTTATCGGGCACGGAAATAAGTTTGTTTAGTACTAAATTAGCCTGTAATCAGTGCAAATTCTAAATGTTCAATCTTCTTTTGGCACTATTGTGAGTGGCGACGCGAAAGTTGATGTTGATGGCCTGATAATTTCCGCATCGACCAGACGATGCACTTCCTGTTTTGGGTAAGTCATCATTTCGTACCATAGGCTGTAGACTTTTTTTTTCTTTTTCGGCTCCCCGCTGTAGAATAATAGATATTAGATGGTACTTCTGTCAGAAGAGGCGGGTGGAAGATAGAGCCCTCTAGACGTAAATTCCGAGTACTGTGTAGGAATATCAGAGATTTCTGTTACCGGCTTGAACGGAGCTGACCACACCTTATCCACACGTTTGCGCGGACCTTAGGAATCCCGTAAAGAAAGCTGTAAAAAGACGGTGACAGCGTTCGGACAGCCACAACAGCGAGCGATCCTGCACGAGCCAAGGAGGTAGAGCCTGTCGGTACAGCTAGAGCCTGTACTCCCTGTCGCGCCCAACTAACCCCACCGTTAGGTGGCGTTAGCAGCGCAACACTCGCGCCATCTCTCGTAATATGCTGCAACCACACCAACCGCCGCTGGCGCTTAGCTACACGGAGATGCCGGATTACAGGAGACGCGAGAGCCATGCGGGCAAAGCAACATCAGGGAACTTGTGAGAGTCGAGCATCCCCGCATCCTGCAATAAGTTAGCCTTAAATACTAACAAAACAAAATGAATCGTTTTCGCCTCATATCACACACTCGTCTGGAATAGCGGCAATATGCGCCTTAGAGTAGCCTTCGATGACGCAGATAAATACAAATATTTTAGAGTGGCATTTGATTCGGCTTTTCATTGGTTATCTCACATTGACCAACAATGTAAAAAAGTTTGTCCTAGATTGTTCAGCACTAATTAAGGCTCGAAGGCATTTTATCCAGGAAGTACTGTGACTAATATATTTTAGCGCTTCTCATTACTTCATGACTTGTTGCATAGAACCATATGGTTTCACACGCATGCCCTTTGCAATACGCAGCTGTAAGTATTTTGCATAGAACAGGTGGTAAGGATCATGCGATTTTTACCTACTAACGCCCTACCTGCTCCTCTATTTAAGGAATTGAACATTATGCCTTTCATTGAAGCTCGTAATTATAAAGCTGCAATTCTAATTCACAAAACTGCATGCACTAACATTCCCTTTTCTTCATCGTATGCCGAGTGGGCCAAACTTGATACGAGTCCGGCAAAATGCCTGAACCTTATTTGTCGAATAACAGTAATGCGTGCGACCATCGCCTGACCGCCTTTGCTATTTACAAAGTCTTGAATGAAGTACTCCAATGGATAAAACACACCAGAAATTTTACAGCTGCTTTGAAACACCGCATACTAATTCAGCCAAATTGCTTGTATTGTTAACATTCCATTAATATTCCCTTTCATTATGCTTACTGACGCTCCTTCATCGATCCAAACGAGAAGTGATCGTTAATTTGCGAGAATTTCGACATAAAGCAATTGCATTGCTGATAAGACCAAATGAACAGCCTCGTTTGAGAACTTCGTGTGAAACTGAACATCCTCTTCTATTTGTTTTTTGTCCGGCTACCTTCTTGAGCGTCTGCTGTTGTCGATTCTACTTCGGCAACCGAGAGGTGAAGGAGGAGTCATTGGCCAATACCCCATAGTGAGCATGAGCCATATTTAGAGGCACACCAACCAACCAAGCAATAAAGTAGGCAACAGAAGCAGGCGTGAATGGGACCAAACCGTGCATTGAGTGTAGAAGAGAGGGAGGCTCGAAAGAAGTGTCGAGTGGCACAACAACGTCTTCGTCACGCTGCGCAGCCTGGTGAAGAATGCAGGCATTTCCTGTCTCGTATCCGAGAAGCGGAACAACGTCGCTTGGCGGCCATGTACCACGACGAATCATGAGTATGCACAAACGTGAGTTAAAGCAGTAACAGCTGGCAGCGTTGAGGGAGCAGCGCGTCTCATTTGTAGGAGTGAAAAACAACTTCGACAAGTACTATCTGCGGTACATGTTTGGCGCGGGGTAAACTCAGTGGAAACACACTGCATAATAAGTTCGAGCTGATTACGTGCCTCGGCCGAGGCTTCGACACTGGGGTGGGAGCAGTTCGGAACCGAGACGTGTCCCTCCTCTCGTTCAACGTCCAGAATCTTCGCGCTCACGGTCGCGACATCGAAGTTGAGCACGTGATGGCCAAAACGGACGACCTCGCCCTGTCGGAAACGTTGAGTGGTCATCTACGGCCGGCTGCCGGTTTCCAGAGAGTGTGTCACTAGAAGCGTGAGGGCGCCAGGTGTGTCGGCGTGGCAATTAACAGGAACGAGACTGCCACGCATCTCGCAGTCCACCTGATGAAGTGTTCGCCGTATCATCTGACATAGCGGTCGAGCGTAACCTTGCAGACGGTGTGGGGGACGCGGGCGTTGCGCTGGCCGCCTTTTACATCAGTCCGTCGGCAATGCAAAAGCAACTTAAAGACTTCCTCGCTCTGTGTTTCGTGCAGTACGCCAGCGGGACAGTGATCCCCGGATA
Organism: Dermacentor andersoni; assembly: GCF_023375885.2. Taxonomy (NCBI): domain Eukaryota; kingdom Metazoa; phylum Arthropoda; class Arachnida; order Ixodida; family Ixodidae; genus Dermacentor; species Dermacentor andersoni. Next base: position 303,116,710 of record NC_092814.1, read on the forward strand.
CGACAACAGCCACAACAAGACGACGTCGTTGGTCTTCACCAGTGACTCTAACGTCGACCTATACCCAAACCGGAACACCGGTGGTTACGGGCCTTCACAGAAGACGAAGTGTGCGTCTATAGTCAACTGTCTCGACAGAGTCATCACTACCCACGTCGAAAACTGGGGATGCGATTGACCACGTGGTCGCCAGAGGGATCAGGGACGTGGAACGTTCCTTGTCACGTGTCGTATTTCTCGAGGGACGCGTCGCTTTTCAACGTGGTGCAAAGCAAACGCAACTGCAAGAACGAGAACAGACTCGAGAAGTTGAAAGGTACGAGTCCGTTTCGTGCATGCCAGGTACTCATGACACGACGCCCGCGCAATCGTAGGAATTGGTGCTATTTGAACTCGCATCGTTGATTACGAACACTGTTATTTCTCACGATGCTTTACGTGAAGGAAATGTGCGCACTGAATGTGCGTCTGGTTCGCATTGAAACGGCGACCGCACCTGCATCGAAGTCTTTGTTTCATTATACTAAATTTTTGCCCGGTCGCCACGATTGGTTAAACATTGCATCGCATTTGCGTCATTAGCGTTACATTTGCGTAACATAAAATTTCATTTTTGTCCTTTTGTATAGGTGTTTCTGTCAGTAGCGCTACGTACGCATAACTTCTGGATTAACAGGTGCGCAAACATAAAAGTGTATAACAGCTGTGTCTTACCAGTACTCACGTACGGGGCAGAAACCTGGAGGCTTACGAAAAGGGTTCTACTTAAATTGAGGACGACGCAACGAGCTATGGAAAGAAGAATGATAGGTGTAACGTTAAGGGATAAGAAAAGAGCAGATTGGGTGAGGGAACAAACGCGCGTTAATGACATCTTAGTTGAAATCAAGAAACAGAATTGGGCATGGGCAGGACATGTAATGAGGAGGGAAGATAACCGATGGTCATTAAGGGTTACGGACTGGATTCCGAGGGAAGGGAAGCGTAGCAGGGGGTGACAGAAAGTTAGGTGGGCAGATGAGATTAGGAAGTTTGGAGGGTCAACATGGCCACAATTAGTGCATGACCGGGGTAGTTGGAGAAGTATGGGAGAGGCCTTTGCCCTGCAGTGGGCGTAACCAGGCTGATGATGATGATGATGATGCTGATGATGATGATGAAACTAAAAGAAAGCTTTGCCTCATTCCCACCGATTTCGCTATAAGCGTGCGATCCACCGATTCTTTTTTTTTTCTTTTTCTGACGTTTGGCCGAGTATTTCAAAGAAGATAAGAGATAAAAAGTTCAGTTTTATTGTGCGTGATCTAGATCCAAGCAGAAAGATTCTGAACTAGAATAGTCAGAGTTAGGGCCAGAAGTTCGTTTTCTAGAAGCTATTTCATCGTAACAAAGCAAGAAGAAATAAAGTTAAAAAAGAAATTTAGCTTACTAGGATTTTGCGGCGATAGTCAGTTTGAAGAAAAGAATAACAATAAGAATTTATTGCGAAAATAAAGTTATGGTTCAGTGCAAAAAATTCATGTACTGTTGTTCGACCATCGATCGTTTACTCTGAAATAATAATAATAATAATAATAATAATAATAATAATAATAATAATAATAATAATAATAATAATAATAATAATAATAAAAAGAATAATAATAAAAAGAATAGTAATATTTATTGTTGCCATCTTACAATAATCGTACATCAGAAGGCAGGCCCGTCAGAGCCAAGGAAGTGGCTTGCGTGACTTGGCCCGGTATGTCGGCAGACAAAGACAAAATGGCAACATGTACAGGCGCCGACAAAAGTGGTATACTCCAGGCAGATTGCTACTGCAGCGGCGTCGCTCGGCATTTTGGCGAGCTGAAGCACGAAACATTGACACGAGTCAAGCGACATGCCTGCAGATAATAAAGGGCACCCATTGGCTGTCTCGATCCTAGATGCCGCCTGTAGATGGCGTTGCGATGCAGTTTGCCGTTGCTCCGGCTCCCGCTGCGTGGAGTATACCACTTTTGTCGGCGCCTGTACAGAAATGAAAAGCTGGTGAAGCTTATCACAACAAAATGAAACAGAAACTGTGCTGAAATCAGTGACAACAGAAATACAAGAAAAAGAGAACATGCAGTATTATACATATCTTACAGTGCCTTCAACAATTTTTTCAAGTTTCGTTTCGTTGTTGCAGTAGATATATGATCAAGTAGGTCATTGAATATTCTTGGGACATAAGCATACCTACTAGCTTTACCAAATCTTGTGTTGCAGTGCGGTCCTATAAAACGCCATGTTTTCCGCAGTGCACGGGGAGCAATATATTCCTGTTTGAAATGCGGGTTCCAAAAATGTCTTACCACAACCGTTTGAGTGAACAAAGTTTTAAATGACGGAAGACCCAGACGTACAAACAAGTTCACATTGTTGGCCGAGGAAGAGTTATACGCATGGACTTCAACATACTTTTTAGAATTCTGTGAATTCGGCACTATCATCGAGATGAGCAAAACCCGAACAATGTAATGCCATAACGTAACACACTGTATGCTAAGGCGTGCATGATAGTGATTTTTACAGGCATCGGAACAATGGATTTAATGTTAAAAAGCAGTGATGAAACGCTTCTGAGCCTGCCGCAATGATGTCATGTGATCATTCCACGAGAGGTCACTGTCAAAGAAAAGAGCGAGGTATTTAATGGAGTTTACATATTCTACTGACACGATTGGCAAGCGCGACAGTGCAAAAACAAGGGTAAATTTGTAACAGTTGTTTTAAGCGGATTTCTAAAACACAACGTTTTTGTTTTTTCCTTGTTTATTGACAAACAGTTGTTAGCAAACCAGGTCACTGCATTGTACACACTCTCTTGAAGTAACGCAACTGCTTTTGAGTAACAGATATGTTTAGTTAAAAGGACAGTATCATCTGAATACTGCAATATCATACACTTCGATACAGCTGAAGAAAAATCATTTATAAATATGTTAAAAAGAAGAGGAGACAAAATAGAGCCCTGAGGCACTCCAGCTTTCAAAGGTAGTTTGTTATTGATGAATAACTGGTTGTCTAAAGATATCACCTGCGAGCGACCGGACAAAAACTTTTTTCGGAACTGGTAAAATGGCCCCCTGAAACCGAGCAGGTATAGTTTTTCAAGCAGGGGTTCGTGGTTCACAGTATCGAATGATTTAGAAGTATCGAGAAACAATGCACATGCAAACATGTTTTGTTCTAAAGCTGTGTTTAATTCGTCTGAAAATACCTCGAGCAGAGCCAATGGTGCCCTGTCCCGCGACAAAACCAAACTGACGGCTCGATATAACTGAAAACATATCTAGAAACGACGTCATGGTTTCTAAGATAATTTTTTCTATTATTTGTGATAGGATAACCAAGATCGAAATAGGTCGGTAACTGTCCACAATACCTTTCTTTCCTCCTTTAAATAATGGAGATACAATAGCCGTTTTTAATTCCGCCGGCTAGCTGTCTCTAGGAATCCATTAAGTATGACAAGAAGAATACTCGATAGCGCGTTGAAGTTTCGTTGGAGCAAAGATACCGATATACCGTCTATACCAGCTGGCTTATGTCGCCTAAACCCAGCAACTATTCTTGCGAGTACGTCGAATGCTATCGTCGGTAAGAACGCGGAAGCAGATATAATTTTTTCTTTTCCAGAGCGACCAGCTGGCACCGTTGATATTGCTTCCGAAACGCGTGCGAAACGTTGATGGAAGATTGCGGCTGTCTGTGCAAGATCGCATGGGAAAGCGTCGGCTAGCTTTGAATTGGTAGTGTCTTTACCGCGTGGGTGGTTTATCAATGACCACGTCTTCTCCGGGTTTCGAACATATAATTGAAACTGTCGTTGAAAGTAGCGTCGTTTAGCGCATCGTATAAGGACGACGACTTTATTCCTTGCGATTCTGTAACTAGCGCGAAGCTCAGCATTGCTTGGAGTTCGCTTAAGCCGTTTCCACTGCAAATCTCGGTAGGTTATTCCATTCATGATACCCACGGTAAGCCAGTTATGATTTCTTCTCTGTTATAACAATTCGAGTGCAGGCTTCTTGAAAGCTGCGTATTTGCGAACAAAATTGTTCATAAATCACCACTGGCGTCCCGGAAACAATCAGTGAAGACCAGTCGCACCTGTCAATCATCTCATCCAATTTACTCCCATATATTTTTTGAAAAATTTAGGAAGTGCCTCTACCGATGCTTGTGATAGGTGTGCCAGCATTCTGTAGTGAACACGGTCAAGACCTGTTGGCGTTTTTTTAACCGGAAGAAAGAACTCTGTTCAATTCATGTATTGTGAGGGGGTTATTATACATTTCAGCTGAAGCCCCAGTGGTGGGCAGTCTCTGTTTTTCCGCCGTCTCTATATATTTTAAGAATGTATTTGAAGAGTTTGCTGAGCTGGAGATGTTGTAAATGTGTTCACCTAATAAGTTGGCCTGGTTCTGTAGTGATGTTTGTGTGCCTGGACACGTAAGTAAAGGTATTGTGTAAGATGAGTATACTCTTCTCTAAATTTCCTCACGTGGTCACACATTCGTTTTGATGTGACCGTACTATTAATTGAAGATATGTAGTTTTGCCATTATGATTTCTCCGCCTGTCTTCGAATAAATCGTGCTTTGGCTTTGGCTTGTTTGAAGGTTGCTATAGGTGGGGTACCTCCGTAGGATAACCCAGGCCTTATTTTTTTTTTTTTTAGCGTCGGTACACTCCTTTGTCCACCAGGGGTTTAGCTTTTTGCGCACAATACCTGATGACTGGGGTATCGCCTCTTTTGCCGCTGAGATTATGACCTCAGTGAAATATTTTTTGAGTTAATGAACGCTTAGGCCTGGCGAAAAGACATCTTTCAGTTTAGAGTTCTCCATAAAAACCGGCCAGTTAGGAGCTGTAATTTCCATCGGCGTGGCCTAGTGCTTAAGGTTGGTGGTGATGATAAGATATTAATGACTGCGGGTAAGTGATCACTACCATATGACGTGTCGAGGGCTTCCCATTTAAGATCATTAAAAAGAGATGGTGAGCAAAAAGCTAAATCTAAAAAAACTAAAAGTGCGGGAAGTTGGTGAAAAGTAGGTCGGGGCAACTGAATTTAAAAGGCAGAGATCATTCGACAGAATAAAATCTTCAACCAGCTGTCCTCTTTGGTCAGTTCTGACACTGCCCCAAAGAGTACAAGGAGCATTAAAATCCCCTACTAAAAAAAATTGTTCCGAGAATTGATCTGTTAAATTTTCTAACTGCTTAGTAGTAAAATGGGTGTGGGGTGGAATATACAGTGAGCAAATGGTGATGGTTTTGGAAGACAGAATGGTAACAGCTACGGCCTCGAAAGATATATTTAATTGGAAATTTCGGGTAGGAGTGCCGCCCTGCACGACTATAGCGACTCCACCTGACAAACGGCTGGAGCATTCGCGGTCCCTTCGGACAACAGTGAAACCTTTGAGAATTTGACTATTTTTTCGACCGAGATTTGTTTCCTGGAGACACACTGCAACTGGTGAAAAGATGTTGATGATGTCTTTGATGTCACCTAGATTGCAGGCAGGTACCCAAGGCCCCCCCCCCCCCCCCCCGCCTCGAAATTAAGACGCAGACCCCCTCCTCGCCCACGCCACCACTTCTCACACACATTCCTAAAGCACCGCCAAATCAATGTTGAGACTTTACAGCTATTCGGCGGTCAACATTTTGTTGCCATTTTCACTCCTTTTGGATGGCGGTAGTTATCGGCATCTCCTGAGATGTGGAGGCCAGTTTCCTCATCAATTCGGTGCCCGCGCGATTAACTCGAGATGCACTCAGTTGTCACCATCTATTGAACGGTCACGCGCATCTTTGTTGCTTCGTTAGTTCAACCTTCTTCGTCTAGACTGATCCAGGTACCAGACAGAGATTCAGCTCGTGGTCAGCTGGTCTGTATGCACGTGGAACGAGTTGCGGCCAGAGAAAATGCCAATTACGTTTAACTTTGCTTTTTGTTTCATTATTTCCTCGAGTGACGGCTCGCCGCGACGCTGACAGATCCTCGGAACCACATACCCGTGACATGGGTTAGATAAGGTGGAAAATAAAATAATGTGAGACAGCGTCCACCATCAAACCCTGCAGTAACACTTAAACTCATAGGCAATATGACTGCCACCCGTTAACTCGTCTGGTTTTTCCCTAACTGTACAGCACTTTTCGTGCAAAATTGGCAACTGGAAACAAGAGCCTCAAGGAGTTGAGAAATTAAGCGATCTACTAAGGGAGTGGGCCGAGACAACAGCCAAACTGGAAGGACAAGCGAAAATGAACAAATTTAGCCATTGTTTATGCAAATATTTATGGGTCAACATCTCTTTATTTAAAAAGGAAACAAAGAAAACGCCGCCAGAAGTGGAGGACAGTTACGTGTGTTCTGAATGACGCTTCTACAGTTAACATTAGAGCCGCCTAACGTAGCCACTTCTCTGCTGTGCTTGTGTAGGTGTTTTTCTAACCTTCCGCGATGGGCGCAGTACGTCTATGGCAGCTTCCTGCGCCATACGCGGTTGGACGCGTCTGGCGGCCCGCATCGTTACGCAACTTCCCAAATAAAAATACGAGTCGGTTGTGGCACTTCACTTGATATAGCAGTTAACGAGGGATCCAAAAGAACTGTGATTGTTCCGCAAGTATATATTTCTCTATAATTATTCCAGAGGTAATTAAAAAAAACGCTACTATTGTCGGATACAACTAAAGTCAGCAGTGAAGCCCCGCCCACGCCCTCATAACCGCCAGCCACTGTTCCTCCGCGAGGCTGCAACTAATTCGTACTTCAAACTTTTTCTGTTACTCAAATAAGGCGGTAACTACAAAAATAAAATTATTAGTGCGTAATTTTATACCTTTTTCCTTGCCTATTATAGTGGAAGGGCGAATGCCTCATTCTTTATTGAACTGAAATAACATGCTTGCTTCGCTGCAACTATTTGTTGTGAAGTTTCACTTCAGTTGGCAGTGAAGTTTCATGAGTAAAACGGGTGCAGCATGCAGTGAAATGAACTGCACTGCAGACTTTTGAAGACTCCATACATTTTTTCCATGTCTATTGCACATCTCATTGCTTCTGCCGATGAAAAGAGTCTTCAAGAACAGCAGACGCTCCGGAGGTATCGAGTACGATGCCATATTGAAAAGGCCGCATGACGACGATTTTGTTTGCTTCTGTGACTGGCTGGCGGAGTAACCTAACTGCGCGCGGTCCGTGTGCCTTTGTTGCCAACTGCTGTGTTTTTAGGTTCTATTCTACTAAACTAATCTTTATTTTACAATTTTGCTTCTTTGCTTGTTCTTGGCAGTGTTCTTCCTGCGCTTCTTTGCTGCGCGAGTCAATTTGACGTGGTTCTTTGTTTGCCAAGTAAAGGAGAGGCGTATCGCACAGGCGTACGTGTAAACTACACCTTATTTCACTTCTCTTTTGTGGTTTTACGCGTTTTTATGGCGAATGGTGGGCGTTATTCACATTTGTACTAGTAAAGGTACCCCCCCCTCATTTGCATAGAAAAGTGACCTTGGGTTGCCCCCCCCCCCCCCGAAAGAAATCCTGGGTACGTGCCTGCTAGATTGTGTATGGGACCTCTACAATTTCAATGGATAATAAAAACCATTTTGAAATTGAAAGGTAAGAAATGGCACTACGAAGGAATAAGAGGTAAGATGTTAGGCAACATGGATTTAAAAAGGCTAATACAAAGGAGCGATAATCTTTAGGTTATCGCTTTCTTATTTAGCAGGGTTATTGGAATTTTGTCCCTCTTTCCGCGCTCGAGCGAGCGCTTGTCCTTCAGTGTCGATGACACCGGGGTTTCTGCGTCGACCTCCATCGCTCTCTCTGAGGCGCTGGAGGACCAAGAGTTAGGCGCCGATACACGTGTCTCGGGCCTTGGGGTTCGTTTGCTTTTAGGACCCTGTGGGACTGGTGTCTGCAGGGCCTTTGAAGAGGATGGAGCAGCGCTGGCTGCTTCCACCACGGGGCATGAGGGGTCACTGCGGGACCACTATGCGTAAGCTCGGAGGACTCCCGAGGCCTCTGTGACACTGCCCCCACCTGCGTCGCATCGCCATAACTTCTTCGCGAAAGGTACGACAATCGCTTCCTTGCTTCAAAGAACGAGATTTTTTCCTTAACAGTTAGCGCAATTACTTTTTTTTCCAGCAAGGGCAAGAGCGCGAGTAAGCCCCGGACTGACCCGGGTGGGTCAGTCCAGGGGTGCCGTCTACGTGAAGCAGATGCCAAAGAGGTGTGTTGCCTTAAAGTTGCGAACACCCGGCATCGGCTCAACCCCCACGATCCCCTTTTCCCCGGACACAGCTAAGCCGCGCACGGCTACATGCAGGAGGGTCCAACCCTCATGTGCTCGGGTACGTGGTGTCGCAACACACCAAACGCGAGCTGACGCTGACACCCCTGCGGGGGCTTCCTGTATAGGATGAGAAAAACTAACAGTGATAAACGCTCATGTGAAGAGGCTGAAGAAGACATAGAACACCTTCTTCTACATTGTAAAAATCACGATTCTCCCCGCAAGAATCTCTCGCAAAAACTACATGGCTTGGATAGACGGCCACTATCCTCAGGAAAAACTTTAGGTCCCTGGACAACAGAAAAACTTCAAACCATCGCTGTCTGTACGTCGATTTGTACAAAGCACAATTTACCCGGAAGAATGCCGGTGACAGCCCAAAGCACTGACCGGTGCATTTGTTTACATCGGCAGGTAGAGCGACCGCTCGTCGTTCGCTTGAACTATAATGGAAGGCCGCTTCTCGGTGACATCAAATAATGTGAGGATATCGCAAAACACGCTAATTTTGCACATGTAAGCATTATCGCAACACCCTGCATGAGTCGCGCTGGTACGAGTGAACGAACATTCGAAAAAAGCGAGCGGGAGACCGTACATATAGTATGCACTGTTATACTGCCTATTTATCATTCTTCGTACTTTTTTCTTGGAGACAGTTCATGTGCTTGATAAACTAGACTTAAATTGATGCTGAATTGCAATGGCAGGTATGGAGCCCTCCCGGATCAAAAGTGTCTGCTCTTTTTGGAGCAAGTCTGTTCCAATGGCAGATTGAGAGCGTGGATCGCCTATTCCAATGAAAATTCCGAGAGCTGATTTCGGTTCAAGATCACACTGCGGATCAGTCGAGACTGCCCCGCCACAATCAGCGGATGGGACCGGAAGTCTGCGTGACGTAGTTGCTGCAGCAATCGTTGACTGGATCGTCTGTGTAGGGCAGATGGCATAAAAAGCCACCGCAGACGATACCAAACAGAACGCGAGCGATATCTTGCTTTTCCGTATAGCAACGGATAGAAAGGCAATTGAGCTGTTCGGGAAAAAGAAAACTGTCCCCCGGTGACATTGACACACTTTGCTTTTTGAGAAAATTGCGGCTCGCAAAGCAGATTGCAAGTACGCGTGTTAGGCGATCTGTTCCGTTCACCGAACCAAGCCCAAACTAGTGAACCTTACAGTGGAGGCCGCCACTTAGATGCGAAAGTAAAAGAGACAATGCGCGAACCTTCTCAGAGTTCGCATTTGAGGTTTCCTTCAACAAAGTAAATTGCAGCACATCCAACGAGTTGGAATCTATATACAGCGAAGCTTTGTGGGAGTGCATAAAGTCTCGAAACATGCACGCACGCACGCACGCATGCACGCACAAGCGCGGGGGCACACAAATTATACCTTGCTTTTTGTTAAGCGGAGATGCTAAAATGAGCCGCGGATGCGCGAAGGCGAGCTTTATGGTTCTCTTTTTTTTCTTACCCCGCGCGGCTGGCGCCACTGCTGCCGCAGATGCGCGGGGGCTCGCGCCATCTGGCGGTGCTGCAGGCATCCCAGCGGCGCACGCGGCGCGCGTGCTTTGCTGTGATTCGTTGGCCTACTAACAGCCAGGCCGCAGGCACGGTCACGAAACCTGATGTTCGGAGAGAATAGCTTCTAAAGTTCCGCGCGCAAACATGCCGCAAAGGCGTGGCAGAAACCTTTGTCGTTCCCAAAAACGGAAAATTGCCACTTCGGCGTGAGCAATGCCAGTACTTTGGCATGACATTTGCTTGCTCTGGTTGGAGCGCCAGTGTTCCGAACGCGGATTCGGAGCGAGTACTCTCCGCCGGACGACGGCGCTCTGTGGCCGAGCTTTTGGACCTCTCTACGATCTGCATTGGAATTAAGCGTAAGATTTTGCGTGTATGATCGCTAATTTAGAGGACGCATATTTTTCTCGCCGAAACGCCGATGTCAGTACCGACACCTTTGGCTGCTGAACGAAACGGTTGCTTACGTTGCTGTATCTAAGGGGCCACCGCTTGTTGCTCGTTTGGGATGAGAGGCAAACAGTGAATCTCGGAAGTTAAATGAGTCAGCATAACATTACGTACAAATACCCCTACGTACGTAGTCACATCTAATTTTGGGATGCGTCGGCGAGTGCGATTGGCAGCCTTGAAGAATAATGGTTGATTTCAAATTCGTTTGGGGAAATCTGAGCTATAGAAGAAGTTTTCTTCATCCCTATGGCTTCAGCTTTAAGTCAGGTCCACCGATAGCGGAGGTATTAACTCAGCGATGGTGCTAGGTCTGTCGTTTGCTGAACGCGATCCACACCGGTTCAAATTGAGTGCGTGGCTGACGAAGGCTGAAGTTCGTGCAGGCAACAACGTCAAGCCCACTTGCGCTAATCATCACAAAACGTACACACGGATGGTAACTCCTCGAGACAGCAATCTTTCCTGCCAAACACTGCGTCACGATAGTCAACTCCTCGATGCAGTTGTCGCGGTCGTCTGCCATTCATTCCCAGCTAGCATCATCTGCGTATTCCACCATTCACGGTACAACACAATGTAAGCACCAAGTGACGAGCAGGCAACGTTGGTGGTTCAATGCAATGAACGAAAAAAATCTGCGAACCTCGCAAGCCTGCTGTTTAGAAAAAAAATGATGGAAGTGGAGTTGGCTTCCGTCGAAATTTTGTCGAGAAATGACGGCTGCCAATTTCATTCGCATCCGTGGAACTCAACAATATCGCCGGAGTTGCCCTTTAGCGAAGGTCGGCGTTGCTAAACTTTGCGGTTGCAGTATGTGTCACTATTTTCTATTTTAAAAGGAAAGCCTTAAGTGGATCGTCGCAATGGCCCATACCAAAAAACGCGGTGTCTAGTCGAGTGGTACAAAAATCATTACCCCAGCAATGGTTCGTACCCCCGTTAGCAAGCAAATATGCAATGCCTCATACCCCCTTAAGGCAGAGGCTACAAGCGCTCAGCAACGTGAAGCGAACAGTGCATACATTCATTGAAATCACCCATACAACACGCAGAACAGCATGCATTTCAATAAAGAACAAGCTCAAAACAAGCAGAAGCTTGATGTGGGCGAGTTGGTTGAGCATACTTGATGGAAAAAAAAGAGAGCGCTACGAAGACGAGGACGAAAGAAAATCTGCGAACCTCGCAAGCCTGCTGTTTAGAAAAAAATGATGGAAGTGGAGTTGGCTTCCGTCGAAATTTTGTCGAGAAATGACGGCTGCCAATTTCATTCGCATCCGTCATTTGTCTGTCGCCTTGTCTGTCGTACTTGTTGTTCTTTCGTCCTCGTCTTCGTAGCGCTCTCTTTTTTTTCATCAAAACAAGCATCCAAGCCACCAATAAAGCGTTGCGTACCCCCCTCGGAAGTACGCTACGGTCGAGGATGCTCGCCAAGCAAGAAACGAGGTGCGACTTGCGAAGCGGCGGGAGCGAGGCGTTCGACCGCGACGGCTGCTTTCCCCAGCTGAGCGGGTACAACGTAAGGTCGAAGAGAAACTTCGTTGGCGCGAGTCTGGCCCCGCTATACAAGCACGCGAAGCCGCAGCCAAGGGTCGAAAACGAGCCAGAGAAGCCGAACTGCGAAAGAAGCAACGCGACGAGGCAAGACGGCAGCGTAGAGAGGAGGCCGAAGCTCGCAGACAACGGTTTCCCGCACGTGTACTTCACATCGCGGCTCATTACGTGTTGCAAAGAAGTCTTGCCCCTCCGATCGCATTACTTAATGCATTGCCAAGTGTGCAGCAGGCTTTTGCCTACACGTGCTACACTAGTGTAACATGCTGCCAAATTTATTTTTAAACAAATAAATTTTCGGTATTTCAGGTCACAAGTATGTATAGGCAACCGGCCAAAATGCGATTTCAACTTATGAGCACACCTGTGAAGTTCATCGACTGTACGGGGGTATTACAATTTGAAAATAGAAGTCAGTATTTTCGATTATTTCGCAGTATTCAACGTGTCATAAAAGTTTTCAATGGTCATACACTTTATTGCCAATAACGATCAGACAGTTAAGCACGATATAAATATATTTAGGTAGTGCAGTAAATCTAACATTAAAGCCTAAAAGTTTTAATCTAGATTGCTTATTGAAATACAATATGCAAAGTTTACGCTGAAATAATCTGTGCGCTTAGTTGGATATTCCTTTCTTTAAAAAAATGAAAGAACAACAAAAATGGCGTGGCAACGCCACATCTGAGCCCGCGAACAGGCTGGGACTTTGGCGATTTACACAGTTTGAAACAATAGTCTTACTTATGTTTATATTGCTTATGTTGCTGACTGTATTTCCCTCCTGCACTAATTAGGCGATGCACGTAAAATGGCACGACGACGCATAGCAGAGCAAACCATGTTTCGAGGTTTTCACTGCTGTCGTGGTAAAATTATGTTGTAAGTTAGCCGCTATCAAAGTTCGCAATTTGAACGCGAAAGAGCGTCGTAAACAAGTGCGGTAGTCTGCCTTCTTACGGTCTTTGACACATATTTTACGACGTTCTAAGTAAAAAAAAAAAAAAGGTATATAATTGGTATATGTCTGTTTATCTGACTCACCGCACAGTATCATGTGAAAATGTAAAATATGAGAAAGCAAAAAAAAAAGCAGAAAAAGAAAAGAAAAGACAGACTGGAAATCGGCCGGTAACTTGTACGGAACGCCTCAAAATCACTTTAGCGAGCGTTTTTGTAACGGAAGCTTTATGCATGCCTTTCTTGCTTTCGAGTGGCTTAGACTTTCACATTTTCCAACTTGAAAAGAATGACCATGGTGATCAGGAGTAAATCTACATAAAGGAAGGTGTTACTAATGTATTCTTGCTGCGTTTGAACATCGTCATAAAAACACAGGAAAGAAAAGGAAAGAAAAGAAAACCTAGCGTATTCAGTTTTTTTCTGGTCTTCATAAAAACTTGGGGCAATGTTTGCCTCGCGAAGACATTCTCATTTCTCTTTCTGAACAGCCCGCTCCTCCTAACCATCTGCGTAATTTTCTTTTACCATTTTTTATAAGGCGTTATGCCTTCATTTTCTTTTGCATTATCATTTTCCTATTTTTCTTCCCGTTGATTACGCAGCTGCATGGTCGCTGTTTCTTCGCTAGCCGTCTAGGAACGAAACATGTGGTTCCAATGTAGCGCGCATTGGTTGTGTGGAAGCGACTGAACCTATAACTCAGCCGCTTGAATTGTGCGCGCATTGTCTTTGCTTTACCCGTTTCAATAAACAGAACATCTAGCGCAGCAGTAACTTTGTGCGTTCAGGAACAATTGCCAAGCTTCGCATAAGCAACGCGCGAGTTACCATTGCGGCCGACATTTATGTTAACACTTTTTACGACCTATTTTGCTATCTGTACGCACGAGCGAGTGTCTGATTCTGTGCGTCGAGCCCGATCTTGAAATAGTGGCGCATTCACGAACCTAGCCACTTCACGCAGTTGCTGCGAAAAGAGGACCAATGTGGCGGAAAAGCAAATTGTGCAGTTGAACGAGCTAGAGCCGTTTGTCGTTGTTGGGAACCAGGATATTGTTCAAAGGGCTGTCAAAATTTTTGAAGGTTTTAGGAGTTGACGAAGATGATCAATCTTTGTCTGTCTTTATCTTTAGGCTGTCCCTTTTCTTTGGTGCAGAAATTCAGCTAAAAACGGCTATGAGCGAAGCACTGAATGTTTGCAAAACTGCGTTGATTGTTATTCCTTTCTCTGTGGGGAACGGGCAAGGTAGGAGACAGATTTCTGGGCAGAGCTTATCGGGGAGAACGATCCGTGATATGCATGTCTTTTCAATGTGCCTCCATTACTTTCTCCATGATAACGTTGAAGATCAGATGTGCGTTGAAGCGCTATCAGGGCAAGTAATTTGTAGCCCTCCGTACTGAAGCACGTTTGTGTGTGATGTCGTTTTTTTATGCCTCGAGATTCGATCTGTTTCTCGCACGCCCAAAGGATTCGCTACTTAAATTTGTCATTGCTATCCACGAAGATCAATTGTGTAAGTTCGCACCGACAGGCGTGTCTAAGGCGAGCTTCCCGCAAATTGCGAAATCCGGTGCACAATACTAAAGTTACGGCGAAGCTTTAAAAGCATTTTGTGAGGATTGATATGGACCGGTTAGGGACCGTATCAATCCATTTCAAGAGTGAGCGGAGACCTATTTCCTCCCCTCTGTAAACACATGTAACTCAATCATGAATTTTTTTTTTTTTCAGAACAGGATTACATAATAAAAATACTACTTTGCTGTTCTTCGAATAACTTCTTATTTAGAGACATCATTTTGTTAAATAATGTAATTAGATTGTTCCACTTATTGACACCTGTGGATGCACTTCTGATTTATTTTACCCTGTAATGAGATGCATGATATTATGTTACTCTACTTCCATGAATTGAATACTGTATATACCCTACCGCCACGGGTGTTCGTCTGTGTATGGGATCTGTGCATTTCGCTGCCATGTACTACATACGTTGCTTACTCGACAATTTGCGTACTGCTCCTGACTTCCAGGTTAAGCACTGTAAAGTCTTATAACAATTTTTCTGCAGTGCGCAAGACGTGCAGCGATTTGTTTTGTTCGCCGTGATCAGTACAGTATTATAACTTCTAGCGTTGAAGCATTTCCATCTGCAAGATGATTTCGCAGGTTTGTAAGCGTATAAAATAAGCAGATTAGGCGTGTATTGCAGTTAGTTACGGCGCGCGCTTAGAAAACAAGGTGCTTTCTTAGAAGTGCGGCACAAAACTACGTAGAAAGCCGATGTGCACCCGCGAGCAAGAAAGAGCCTACGGACCAGAGGCCCCACAGAGAGACATTTTCTTCGTATCTCAGAGGCACAAACAGAAATCGCCGAGTGCAGCGGGAATTTCGCAGTGCTACGTTTGGACTGCACGACCAGTCAGCAGTTCCAAGTTGCACCCACAGAGGGAGAAGAAAATCGACTTCGTCACGGAAACCTTGGTCTATATACCTAGGCTCGGGGGAGTATGCAGCCTTTGTCAAAAGGGTTTGAGGGCTACTCCGTGCCTTCAGCGTATGCCTGTGGTGCTTCGGCTGCGTGGTGCGCTTGCCGTGGCGCTTCTGACACTCCAGACCAGTGGAGAATTGGTACGAGAGTGGATGCCACTCCCCAGGGCATTGGAACTTTTGGGATAGCCCAGAAACTCCCTGAAACAGGCGGCACTCAGCCTCTCGGGGGTACGTTGTAATCAGTAACGCCGAGGACATGCGCTAGTTAAATTTAACGAAATTTGTGTTGCACGAATGTAGGACTTACTGTGTGAGGTGCATGGTTTCACTCGAGTGAATATACCACGTGTTTCTGTGATCTGGGATGATTAAAAAGTAAAAAAAAAACGTATATATATCTATCTATATATATATATATATATATAACTTTCTTGCTTAGCGCCAGTTTCTAGAAGTACGCACTCAAAAATTGTGCCGCGAAGGGACTGACGTTACCGGTTTTTCATATACAGCATGTTTATACAGTACGGAAAATTTTTTTAATGGAACTGGAATACGTTTTACTGCAGATTTCGAGTATTTATTTCTTGAAGCCGGTGCAAACGACAAAGTTGCACTATGTCCGAGCACAAAACGTGACCGCCTTCCGAGGACGAATTTGATCCGATAACAGGTTTCGAATTCAGGCTATCGAAGGCCCGGGTATTTCGCCCCTGCACGCTTACAACCCAAGAGGAATTACCCTGTACGAGAAATACCACTAGCAATCTCAGTTATCGTTTTAGTAGGCATCGATCATGGATTTATGGCAAATTCTTTGCAGTTTGCAGTAGCATGGCATGATAAAACGCTTAAAAAAATGCAGCAGACGGGAATTGCTTTCTTGAACTGGCGGTTCCTTTGTTCTCCAGTATGCTTATGAGGGTTACAGAGAACCACGAATGTTTTTGGCTGGAAATGTGGAGGAGGTTCGTATGTTTGCTGCAAGGCTGCGTAGGAACAAAAGGCGCGCGAGAAGAAAAAGTAGTAAACGATGCGGGCAGGCCGGTCGATGTTCAAATAAATCCGTGCAGCTGGGCCACGTGACGTGCCTCTCTCCTCGCAGTCGGCCGCTGTTTCCAATCGTCGTCAGGAGTCGTCGTCATCACCTGCGTCATGATCTCCGCGCTACGTTATGGGGCGGGGGGGGGGGGGGGAGACGCGTCTCTAGCGTTCGCACCGGCGCTCCCTTTCCCGCCGCGCACCCTCTCCCCGCCGCGTTGCTCGCGTGCGCTCGTCGCTGTCGGCGATGCCGGCGTTCCTTCTGGCACATTGCGTCCACCGTGCGGCCGATATGAACGGCGGTCCGACGACGCCGGCGCGCTACGCCGCGTCCGGCGCACCGGCGGCGGCCGCTCTGCCCGCGGCCTGCGCCCTGCGCTCCCCGACCGGCCGGCAGCCCAAGTGCGCCCGCTGCCGGAACCACGGCCGCCGCCGATTGGTGCGCGGTCACAAGCGCCACTGTCCCTTTCGGGAGTGCACCTGCGAGAAGTGCGAGCTCATTGCCGAACGCCAACGCGTCATGGCCAAGCAAGTGGCCCTGAGGAGGTGATCGCGCAGCCTCTACTCGCGCTTCTTCTTCTTTCTCGCCCGCGGACCGTGCTTATACGCCCACGTGCCTGCAGCTGCCTTGTTTAACGGGCTGGACGGAGCACGTGTTGTGCGCGAGGGAAGGGTGGAGGCCACAGATCTCCAACTTTACGTACAATATTGCGCCACTACGGGAGGTTGTTGCAGCAGCTGCTGCGTAAGTCGGGGCTGTGCTTTTGTGGCGACGAAATTATAGCCCGTGCCATAATGTAAATACTGCGTACTTGCTGTGCTCGAGCGTCATTGTATTTAGAGGATCAGGGAGGAGGAGGCGTTATAATGTTGTTTAGCTTTGATGTTCTTCGTAAGGAAACAGATATCCGATATTTGTCTATGCGGAAAACGTGACAAAACCACAAGGCCGAAAGCAGTCTTTGCCCGGTATGCACTCTCTACAGTGGTCCTTTTATTTTCGCTGCTATATAATGTTCGCATTTGCTTTGTAATTTCTTGCGTTAATTATATGTCACGAACAATTCGGAATTATCTAAAAAAAATCAGCCACGCGTAATGATCGTTAAGGAACGCTGGCTGATTGTTGCAGCGGCTTCTGAATCGTTACACATTCGGGTCAGTTGGCGCATCGCTAATATAAGAGGGGTATTATACGAAGTATTCACGTGGTAGTACAACGAAGCCTTCAGGACAATGTCCCAAGTCCCTTATAATGTCTTTCGGTCGGCACGACATCATGGTCATTTCGTTTTTCCGCACGCCCCGCCTATTAATTGTTACACGGGGCACAGTTTAATTCTTGCAAACATAGCAGTTCGTTCTAACAAGTTGCAAGAAAACTGGGTTGTCCTCCATAGCTGTCTGTTCTAGCCGGCATGTGTTGTGGCCACCTTTACTGCGCCCTTGCACATGCCGTTGTTTATATTTATTTCACCTTCTTTCTTTCATTTACACAGCATTTGTGGGACCTTTGTGCTTGAGCGTAAATGCAAATAACACATCTGTTCTCCCGCACCATTCTTCTTTTACGTGACGGCCAGGCCTACGCGGGTCACGGTATATGAACTGAAAACTCGTACGTTTTCACAAAAAGCACCTACACATATTGGCTAAAATTCCTGAATCAGCGAGCCACGTTGCACACAGGTGACCTTCAATTTCGCGCGATTGAATACTCTCAGGCTCAGAGATCGGTCGCATGAGAAGAACGCCACATTACAAAGTTTGCTTGAAAATTTGCGATGATGTAACCTTTAGGAGTACTTAAGTAATAGCGCTGAGCTAGTTGGAACTTAGACATTTAGGACATTTCCAGCCACTTAGCGAAAAAAAAAAAGATATACGCCATTAGAAGAAGGCAGAAATGATGGAAAAGATTGTCCTGTCGCTTTCTCTGTGTCCATTCTAGTGGTCTGACTGTCCCGTAGCCCCTTTTTGCCTTATTCTACAGTGTTTTCTCCTCCTCCGCCTGAGCGCATTGGAAATATCTCAGAAGTGCAACCCCGGGTTATATGCGCGCGCGTCCGCCCGTCTGTATATCAACGGTGTGTGCGCTTGTGCCGACAGGGCGCAAGCAGCCGCCGAATCCACGGGCCACCAGCTGATGACTGATGACGAGAACGACGTCGATCCTGCCAGCCCTGTGCTCGGCTTGCACGTTGCTCCTCCGTCGCAGTGGAATTCGGGCGACGCCGTGGCGCCCGACCCGACGTCCCCGCTCGCACAGGGAACGTCGGCCTTTGCTGCCGCAGGTGAGGGATTTGTTTGTTCGTTTCAATACCTCGAATTATAGAAAAAAATAGAAAAGATAATTCTGAGGTCTTACTTGCCAAACTCACGATCAAATTATGAGGCACGCCATAGTAAGGGGCTCCGAATTAACTTTGACCCCCTGAGGTGCCTTACCGTGCACTTAAATCTAAGTGCATGAACGTGTTTGCACTTCGTTTCCCATCGAAATGCAGCTGCTGCAGCCAAGATCGAACAAGTGCTGTCGACTTCGAGCTCAGAATCGCAACGCCGTAGCCGCTAAGCCACCACTGTGGGTATCATGAATTATCACGGCCATTATACCACCTGCTCTGGAAAAATAAATTTAACACTATAAACGAAAGTGCATGTGACAATTGAATAGTCTATTAATGACCTACCTTCTAACATTTCCTCTTGCATGCGACTATTGGCTGACGACTGCATCGTATACCGCACTATTGAAAGTCATGATGACCATTTCATCCTCCAAAGGGACAATAACCTTGTTTATGCCTGGTGTGATAACTGGCTTATGACGTTGAACTCGCATAAGTTCAAAGCAATTTACTTTACTCATGAACAGTCACTTTCTAACTTTGCGTATTCTATAAACAACCTTTCACTGCCCCATGCGGTGTCATATAAGTACTTAGGCTTGCATCTTACATCTGACCTTTCATGGAAATTGCATATCACCAACATATGTGCTAAAGCGTCACAAACGCTGGGTTACTTACGTCGAAATTTGCGTCATTGCTCTGCTCATACACGCAAATTGGCATATTTAACCTTCGCCCGCCCACAGCTTGAATCTGCTTCGTCCATCTGGTCGCCTCATCAAGAGTACATAATTTCAATGCTGGAAGCCGTACAAAATAGAGCTGCTCGATTCATTTCATGTAACTATAACCGCCATTCCAGTATAACAAAAATTAAGTTAGGTATTCCACTCCATACGTTAAGTATCCGTCGTTCTGTTGCTCTTTTATGCTTAATACACAAATATATTCACAGCGTAACGCCATCCCCACTGCCACTTGAAAAACCATTACGCACATCCAGGCGCCTTCATGATCACCTCAGCATCAAACGCATATTTGGTAAAACTAAAGCTTTCAATTCTTCGGCTTTGCCACAAGCCATCGTACTTTGGAACGATCTTCCAGATGACATTGTTTCAATCACTAACCGCGAACATTTGCGTGAGCGCTTATATGCACATTTTACGAACTGAGACTGTATAATGATGCATTCTTTTGGTCCTGCTTACTGTTACTTTTCTTTGTTCTTGTTCATGCTCATCACGTATTTTATTGTATAATCCCCCATCACTCAATGCTCCGACCGGAGCCTGTGATGTACCTTTAAATGGATAAATGAAAACAAGGGTGACGATGTGGGCTTGTTGGCACATCTTGACTGAAGGTGGTTGAGCGCAGGGAAACGCAAGAACAAAGAAGGTACATTGGACGCTCAGGTGCTTCCCTTGTTTTCGTGTGTCCCTGCGCTCAACCCCCTTTATGAAATAGCGTTTTCTTGCCTTCTCAGGTGGACTTTTCCAAGAGGCGGAAATTTCGAATGTCGCTTCTCAGGTTCACTAAGCAACTTATTTAATTCTTAATTATAGGGCACAGTTGCCATCTTGTAAATTCATGCCTACTTCGCAAAATGTCTAAGACACACGTACGCTGGTTTCGAGTTATCGATCCTCAAAATTTCCTAAAAAAATGTCTTGGCATTCTTGATAAGATTGTCCTACACTGTTAGACGGATGCTTTTGAGAAGCCGCTAACTGAAAGGCCAGTGAATTTTGCAGCAACTTTTAAGGGCGGATATATCTGGAAAGCATTCGCTAAACGCGCACATGCGGGGAATCAGACATGGGCCGAATCTTTTTCGCGCATCGCAAGTGGTCACACAGGCGGCTCCGCACGCGTTAACAACGGCATCAGGCAGCCGCGAACAGTGCATGACGAGATTAGCATAGAATCGGAAGGAATAGCTACATTGTACCGGCCGTGACTTTATTACGGCGGGGCTTCAATTTTGCGATTACAGCCAGTACACTGAAGTGAGTGAATACAGCGATGCTTATTGGATCTCTCAACTTAGCTGCCTGGGCATAAAGCTTTATCGTTCAAGTGATTTCCGCTTCCTCTCTTCAGATAAGTCACCTGACGAGGACGAATGGCACTATGTGCCTTATGCGACTGCTGTTGCAACCAGGGTGTCGAACCGGAAAAAAAAAAAAAATACCGGTTCGGTTCAGGTTAGCGGATGCAGCGCACTTCGATTTCGTTACAATTCAGTTCCGCTTTGGAGAAATACAAATTTATAACGGGTCGCGAGCCGGTTCAGCAGAGTGAACTTGATCCTGCCCTATATGGCGAAATGCTGCAGAGTGTTATCGACTTGGACGCATGGTGCATGCGTGGGCTATGTTGCCAGGATACGGAAGAAGTGGGCTTCCTGGCCCATGGGGAAAAAAATCAATGTTTTTTTTTTCGTGAATATCAACGGAGTGTAATCTTGTAAAGCTGCAGCAGGCACGCGCAAAAAGACAGTCGTCTTAGTGTCATCGCAAGGGTGTGCCGAGCGCGATATCAACGCGTGCTGCATCGTTCTCGCGATTCCTTTTATTGTCATCATTACCGAGTGCGGGGAAAACATAGGAAATATGTAAGGGCGTTCGATGAGCGAATTCGAATACTACTATTTGAGAGCGAGAAAAAAAGAAGAACCTACCGCTCAATATCGAATATAATATCGAATATTTCCAATTTCTAGAAAAAGTGAGACGAAAAATTTCGCAGGTCCTGTTAGGCTACAAAAGGCCAGCCTGCATCATTTGATACATGTATACAGTGATGGGGTACGGCCACATGTGTTGCACGATGACATTGAAAAAAAAAAGAGGGGTGGGGGGGGGGGGTCAGAAGAATCCCAAGTGCATGCAAGGGAGTGTACAGGCGCTAATTGAAAGGGAACAAAAGGCAACATTATATATACAGCGCCGCGCATTGTGTTGAAGGAATGCACACATGCGATTGGTCAAATAACATATTTATTTGTCTAAATTGAAACAGCGAATTCATAGGCTACCTGACACGATACCAGCTTATGAAACGGCGAGCAACTATTGTGCATATTTAAACGCCTCCGTGTGTTCGTTGGGGAACTCGGATCACCTGCACAGCAGCCGGCCTGCTAAACAAGTATCATATAGGCGAGTCTGCGTTTGGACAAGCCTTTTAATTAATTATGGGGCTTTACATGCCAAAACCACCTTCTGATTATGAGGCACGCCGTAGTGGAGGATTCCGGAAATTTTGACCACCTGGGGTTCTTTAACGTGCACCTAAATATAAGGGTAAGCCTTTTCCATAAGCCCTTTGCATAAGCCGTTTGCATAAGAATTGAGAGTACTCGTTTCGTATTCGAAATTTTCAGTATTCCTACATCTCGACTAAAGAATACTAGTATTCCGAGACATATAAGAACACGGATTTTTAAGCGCAAGTTCTTATGGTCACAACCGAATTATCGTAGGTTTTTTTTTTTTTTCTTTGCAAATCTCGAATTGCGATCTAGGGACGCAACATTGCAGAATGAAAAAAAAATGTTTGTGAATATCCATATATATATATATATATATATATATATATATATATATATATATATATATATATATATATATATATATATATATATATATATATATATATATATACACACACACAAATAAAAGGCATTAGTAAGTCTAATATACTAATATGTCACATGCACATGGAATACAAGCGACATTCTCGAAGTATTTGAAACAGAACAGCGCGGTTTTGACGGGGACAAGCAGGGAGAAACAGTGCGGCATGTATGATTGACTGTAAATATATGTATCTTTTTTTTTGTTTCTACTGTTGGTTGAAGCTCTTATATATTCGTCGTTCCAAGCAATAAACTTCAGTTGCAAGTCAGCGCTCGTCCGTGTCGTTTCTCCCTGCTTGTCCCCGTCAAAACGGCGCTGTTCTGTTTCAAATATGGCTTACCAACTCGCCCAAACGTCCGTTTTAACGAATCTCGAAGTAAAAAGCCTTGAGGATGCAACGTCGCCCAAGACGTTGAGATACCAGTAACACCAAGAGCAGCCGCACTTTTCCGTGCTGGATCATTTTTTTAAAAAATTTTTTTTATTTGTACAGTCGTTTAGTACAAGATGCTCGCCGCTCAGACAAACGTTTCGCGTTGCGGCTGTCACCGGGTTTCTAGCGAAATCGTTATTAAAAAAGCGCTATCGGCAAGCAGACGGCACCTTGATAAGAATGAGTAAGACGTTTTTTAACAACCTTCATTTAGCAATATATTGCACAGATGCGGAGAAATGTTTATGTACGTATGAAAGACTGAGTTAATTAGTGCGAGCGCCTGTGTCTTCTTGGGAGTGGGCTTGGCTTCCACGCCTTGACAGCAGCCTAGTTGGTTAATTGTTATTTTGCTTCGAGTAATTATTACAGGGCTGGTGGTGCGCAGACTGGGACAAAGCGCCGCTTAACATTGTACTACATGGATTACAACTCCAAACTTCTGTAGGAAAAAAAAAATAGCAAGATACATTTCGCTCAGTTTACTGCTTAAAAAAAATAAAAGCAGGGGAGCACATTGATGCGTCTAAATCACGAACGAGGCCAGTTTTTTTTTTTTTCTCTTTTTTTTTTGCTATACGACGCAGCGACAATATCTTTTACGCAACTTCGGGGTGTACACAGTGTTGCGCTGCCCATGCGCAGACAAAAACAAAAAAAAAAAAAATGTCCATTTCACGCGTGGTGTGCCCCGAGAATTATTTTCAGAAATACAAGACTGGGGGTGGGGGGGGGGGGGGGGGGGGGGCTGTACTTTGCCTGTGACGTTGTAACATGCGTTAAACCGTTGCACGCAACAAGAGCCCATTTCCCGTGCTGTTTAGAGCCGTTGCTACCGTGCGCTGAGAAGGCGACGGCGTTTATTAGCAACCGCAGTGGTTTATTCGCAGAGAACCGTGCGGATGAACTAATTGCTTTTTTTTTTTCGTTTTCTCTTCTCGAAGTCACCGTCTTCTTTTTTTATCTTGCACTATTTGTGTCTTGACGTGTGCGTCTTACGGTTCATCTAATAATAATAATAGCGTAATGGCCTAAGAGCCGAACTCGGGGCTTCAACAGAAACGCTGGTGCTGCGGTGGCGTTGAAACAACGCTTGAAACAACGGAGTCACGTTGACGGTGCACTCAGGCTGAGGAAATCCGCCAGGTATGCCGTTGGTCTGGCAGGCTAGCTGCTCGAGTCGGTCATTCAGTGGCGGGGTTTCGGGCGACTTCAGTGGGCGATGAGAGCGGAATCTGTGTGTCATAGTAGCCCCAGAGGATATGAGGGCTGTTGAAGTGGTCTTCACAATATCGACAAGGCGTCCTCTGCGAGAAGGCCACGAAGGAGGTGCATACGTGCAGGGATCAGTAGGGTATTACTTTGTGCCTGGCGAATGAGTGTTCGCTGTGTGCGAGCGAGGCCAGGGCAAAGTTTAGGAAATTTTCTTCTCTCGTCCTGGCACGGGTGTGGCTCTGGGGGAGGGGGGGGGGCGCGACCGGTATACGACCGCCGGAGCTTGGCGCTGGAATGTCTGGAACCTGCAATAACATCTCAGAGGCGATTATCATTAGCTCGTTCATTCATCTGACAGTTTGCAGTGACCAGGAACCCAGACCATTTCTGCCGGGCTGAGGGATTGCTCTTGTAACTGTTTAACAATAGATACCGGGAGTTTGCCGTGTACGACGAGTTTTCTGTATGCTGCAATGGAGTCTGAGTATTAGGAATTGGAAGGTTCTACATGGAAAATGGTATAGATCTACATCATGTTTGCGAACAATCATAAGCGCCGTCGGTATATTCTAGGTACTATAGCGCCGTTGTCTAGGCTCCGTCCACATTCGCCGCCCCCTTCTGTGCGGAAGGCATCTTTTTTTTTTTTTAACTAATGGGTTATACATGCAAAAATTACAAGTTGAATATGAGGCACGAGGTGGTGGAGGAGTTCTAATCAATTTCGACCACGTGGAGTTCCTTAACGTGCACACCCAATGCACGGTACACGTGCTATTTGCATTTCGCCCTCATCGAAATACGGCCCATCGAGACGGGGCTTACTTAGCTCGCTCCGCCGCAGCTCGCCTTATCGCGCTTATGTTTGACAACACTATTAACGTGGGCTTAAATGCGTTGGTTTTCTTGCTGCCGTTGGTGCGAATAGCAAACGAAATGTACTACGTGCAATCGAGTCGAGCCACTTCGCTGAGACAGTCGGTGTTTGCTTTCTGTCTGCGAGACGAAACGCCGTCGGATAGTTGCTCGCGATCACGCTAGTGGTTTAATACTGGGCGCTGCTTCACGTAACAGGTGCACATTCGACATGAATTTGTTCTATTAATTATTATATTGTGGGAAATACAGAGCAGCCGATTTGTACGCCGCCGTGAGGGGAGATGGAAGCGATCGCTGCGCCTGGATGATGCGACGGGCGAGGTACATGCCGACCCTACAGGCACCGAGCGGCCGTCATAAGGCACCAGCGGCGCGTCAGCGACGTGCTCGCGAACAGCGCCTCGAACGGCAGAAGTCAGAACACTGGCACGTGAAGCAGACGACGGGACGAAGGCGATCGCGGTACTTCCAGTGATGTTGCACTGCGGGTTTTGAGGCCTCACGTGCCGCATAACGCATTTTCGCGTGTCTGCTTTTGAGAAAGGTCGCCACTTGTACTAAGCAGGCCACATTCGTGGCACCAGGTAATATATAAAGTAGAAATTTAGTGCAAATTGCGATGCAAATGCACCCCGCCAACAGAACTCACCGCGGTATAAGCTAAGACGTGGAGCTCCAGCATTTGTAGTCCAGATGTTATTTTGCCGTGCGGGTTAACAGTGTCACGGAACTTAATCATGTAAATATGGGAAGAGCAAGAAAAAAAATCTACCGACGATGTATGAAAAATCTGCAAAACACATAGCACTGGTATGTACCCATGGGGCCGCTGGGTGTGCGCCACCCGGTGCATGCCCCAGGGGTCAGCGGGCACCTACCACTCTTCAATGAACCTTTTTTGACGTGAACTTGATTCAGTACAAGTATCACAGCAACATCACACCTACACGATGACATACACGTAATGCGATTTTTCTTGTAAATGAGGGTCGGCGTCGCGGTTGTGGTTTTTACGGCTCTCAAAAAGCGCGTTCTTGCCAAATAGGACCTTCAACATCGCGTTTGTGCTCTTTAAGGACTTTGCATGGGAGATATTAGGCTAAAAGGCTTTCGCTACTACCGAAGCGGTTCAAAAGACTGCTCTGGTTTTCTAGTTAATCATACAATCATAAAGTATTTGTCAGAAGGCTACAAAGATTACCTGAGTGACTCCAGTTGTTATGAGCGATAACTCGTAAACTTGTGCGTGTGTTATTCGGTTCCATTGGCAATTCCGCTGTTCCGTTACTTTTTCTATATATATGATTGGATCGAACCCCTGACTCCGCAGGGTCAACAGCACGACTGTTCAAACCGCACGCTGGGTTCCCCCCTGCCAACGCCAAAGTCGAGCACCTCTACAACGAACGCGACTAGAACGAAATGACCTGTATAACGAATGATTTCGGAGGCCCCAAGAACATCGTTATAATGGCGGTTGACTGTGTAACACTTGTTTGACACGATTGTCACGTATACGTCACGTCCCACATAGCACGAGCTATAGAGCGCACACAAGTGCTCTAGCTTGTGCTATGTGGGGCGTGATGTATACGTGCCAGTCGTGCGTGTCAAACACGTGTAATACAGTCAACAGCCTTTATAACGATGTGATTGGGGCCTCCGAAATCCTTCGTTATACAGGTTGCTTCATTGTAAAAGTCGCGAAGCGCACAGCTCACACAAGAACAGGCACAGAGTTATTCTTTCGTTATACAGGCCGTTCCGTTCTAGTGTCGTTCGTTGTGGAGGTGCTCTACTGTATAGTTGGCGTCGGCATGAGCGAAGCACGGTTGCGGTTTAAACAGTCGCGCTGTTGTGCTTGCGGCGTCAGGGGTTCGATTCAACCATATATATGGAAGCACTCGCAGCACAAGAGCATTGCCATTGGAACTGAATGATGCACGCGCAAGGCTACGAGTTATCGCTCCTAACTACTGCAATCACTATGGTATTCTTTGTAGTCTTCTCAGAAACATTTTGTCGTTGTATGATGAACGAGAAAATCAGAGCAGTCTTCGTGAACCGCTTCAGTAGCAGCGAAAGCCTTTTAACCTAATATCTCCCATGCAAAGCCCTTTAAAGAGCACGCACAAAAGAATAGGAGAGGTACGTCTCCCGTCTACCGGCCCAAACTCATCCCACGCCTGGTGCCTATACGGCGACGCGTACTTTGCGCTATTGACCTCGGCCGTCCGATCGCTCCAGCCATCGTACATCGATATCTGAGGAATTGGCTGTTCGTCCGGCCTCCTATCCGAGGCCGCATTTTGTCAGAACATTTTAGACATAGTTTGGACGCCGGATCATGCCGCGTGCGTCCTGCTCTATACGGTTAAAGCGTGGCCTAAATCACGGTTTCATTCGCACTTGCGTGATGACCATCTCTGGACAATTCATTGCATCGTGTAGTCCCGTTGGTGACATGCACACTGTAGCTAACGCAGCTGTGACCGTGCAGCCTGCGTGTGTGAAAGTGACCTAGGCTATCTATATCTACCCTGCTAATGTGACGTTCTTCGAGGTGACTCTGCACCCACCACCTACATTCGAACTAATATCAGTCTAGCTTTGTCACAGCACATGTGGTATAAGAAATAGTCATGACACGCTGTTAACGATTCTAAGTACAATGCATGCCACGAAAAATCACACAGAAGCCTTAACTGTTACGGATCGATGAGCTGGTATCGGAATACAGCTCTCGGCATTTACAGCGGCGGCTCATAGCTTGTGACGGTTTTCATCAACAGGTAAACTTTAAAAACTTGTGCCACTTGCGTCTTTCGGCGCAACCCACCAAGACGCAGCTCGTCGGCATACTGCGTTTCCTTCGTTGTAAAATTGAACCGCACAAGCACCTGCAAAAACTCAGCGGCAACTGAAGAGGCATGCCGGTTCGGCGACGGAGTGCTTGCCATGCGAAAGTGGATGGATGGATGGATGGATGGATGGATGGATGGATGGATGGATGGATGGATGGATGGATGGATGTTATGAGCGTCCCCTTGGAACGGGGCGGTGGGTTGCGCCACCAAGCTCTTGCTATTACACTGCCTAATGTCCTACCTAGGTTAAACAATAATAATAAAAAAAAACACTATAAACTACCACACCCAAATTTTCTGATCCCCTAGTGCGAACTGTGCTTTTGCACGTCTCCGTCTTTTGTCGTTTCCCTACTTTTCTTCCACCAATCCTCCAATCGCCTCTTACTAATGCCTATTGCGGACATGTTTACTTTACCACTGCTCGCGCTGAACCCAAGGGCTTCAAGGAGCCCAGTGGTGCCTAAATCGACCGCTGGGTAGACGTCTTCACATTCTAATAAAACATGCTCCATAGTTTCCATAGCTTTACCGCAGCAAGCACATGCTTCTTCTTCCTTCTTATATCTCGCTTTATATATAGGTGCGTGTTCTAAGGCATCCAGATTTCGCTTCGAAAAGTAATGAGCTTCCATTTGAGTTATCATAAATTGTTCCTTTCCTGATTTCTTTTTTTCCTCTTAAGTAGTTACTCATGGCAGGTTTCTTTTCCATTGCCGCCACCCATGAGATTATTTCAGCCTCTGACTTTCCGCTTGACCTTCTTTGTTGCTGTGTTGCTCACCCTACAGGCCGCATACTTGCTGGTAAGCTTCCTAGTTCTTTTCCTCCACTGTGAATCAATGTTTTTCCTGTACAAATACCTGAACACTCTCCCAGCCCATTTACTTACTTCCATATTCCTCAGCCGTTCTTCATACTCAATTTTACTGCGAGCTTCCCTCACTTGAAAACTAGTCCAGCCCATATCACCCTGCACAGCTTCATTTGTAGTCTTCCCGTGAGCGCCCAATGCGAGGCGACCCACTGACCTTTGGTTCCCGTCGAGTCCTGATTGTACCCCTGATTTAAAGCAAACAACCGCATTTCCAAAAGTAAGTCCTGGAACGATTACACCTTTCCACATACCTCGGAGGACCTCGTACCTATTGTATCCCCATAGCGCTCTGTCCATCATGGCTGAATTTCTCTACCCCTTCACTGTTATTGTGTTTTCCAGTGTTTCCATATATCTATTTCCTTCGTTTATCCATATACCAAGGTATTTATATTCTGTTACCCGAGGTCACTCCTGCAGTCACCCGAAGACACTCGAAGGTCTCAGCATATCGCCAGAAAAATGCGCACTAGTGGCATTTACTCACAAACCAATGACGCCTTATGTCATCTCAATCAATGGGCGGACCATATCCTATGTCTGAACCCACAGATTTCTTGGCGTAATTATCGA
The DNA here is from genome assembly GCF_023375885.2 of Dermacentor andersoni. Classification (NCBI taxonomy): domain Eukaryota; kingdom Metazoa; phylum Arthropoda; class Arachnida; order Ixodida; family Ixodidae; genus Dermacentor; species Dermacentor andersoni. Next base: position 303,145,943 of record NC_092814.1, read on the forward strand.
CCGAGACCTCTGTTGGAGCCCGCACGTGGCCTACATGAAACGGCGCCTGACAGCAACCTCCCAGTTGTTTAAATGGTTGACAGGAAAGACGTGGGCGATGTCAGTATACGCAATGCTGAAACTCTACAGAGCTCTCTTTCTCGGTTTTTTAAGATATAGTCTACCTGTACTGAACAACACCTGCAAGACATATATTCGTGTTCTGCAGGCAGCACAAGCTCAAGCACTCAGAGTTCGCCCAGATGCACGTCAACAGAGGAAACTATTGCAATTGGTCGGGATCATCCAATGCAAACTCACATTACGGTGGAAGCCCTGAGAACGCACATCAGACATTTTGCACGTGCCCCCATCACCGCCTTGCAACACTACCTTCAGACAGGCACCAAGCATCATTCTCTAAAACTATCGTCAAGTATAACGCCAAACTTCCCTCGGGCTTCACCGCTGCATCTAAACCATCGATACCCCATTGGTGTCTTATCAGCCCCACAGTCCATCTCAGCGTACCACGAATCGGGAAAAAGTATTAGCTGTCGTCGCCTGTGCTGAAACAACTGTCTTCTGCACAAGTGGTACGCGGACAGTGTACATATTTATACTGATGGTTCCACAAACATCCAGTCTTCGTCCGGTGCTGCGGTTGTCCCAGCAAGAGCTATTACCATCAGCTTTAGGACTGACCACCCAGCGACATCGACATCTGCGAAACTAGCTGCTCTTCGCGCTGCACTTTGTTTCGTCAATCGGGAACCACCTCGACAATGGTCAATCTTCAGTGACTGAAAGACAGCCCTACAATTTGTGCTATCAGCTCTGCGTCGCGGGCCATTCGAACAGCTCGTGCTCGATATTAGATGCCTACTGCATACATCACATGAGAAAGGACATCACGTGACGGCTCAGTGGCTGCCAAGTCACTGCGGCGTCATAGGAAACGAAGACGCCGATAAAGCCGCTCGGGCAGCTCTTCAAGACACACAGTAAGAGGCCATACCACTTTCACGGTCCGACGCAGCCAGCAGACTTCGAGCGCTTGCACGGGAGATCACGCTCTCTTTATGGTGCACACCAAGCAGCCAGACCAACCGAAGCAATCGTCAATACGACCTGCCCTCTTTGATGCATCTCTGTATGCCAACTGGACTCCGCCGAAGTGAGGCCACCCTGCTTTATCACTTATGGCTAGGTGTGGCCTTCACGAAATCTTCCTCGTTCCGTATTGGAATGGCCGACAACGCTCTCTGCAATGCCTGTCTTTGTGAGGAGACGCTGTAACACATTCTGTGCAACTGTCCTGAATATAATGTTGAGAGACAGTCCCTGGCGTCCGTTCTAGCGCACCTTTATAATAGACCATGGTCAGTTGCAACTGTTTTCACATATCGCCGACAGAAGGCATGGCAGCTGAAGGCGACGAAGGGACTACTCCGGTTTATGAAAGAGACAGGCTTGGACAAGCGGCTGTGACAGTGATGTCACGTACCGCGCAAGAGTGACGGACTGTAACTAACGATGTGTGTGCTGTATTATGTGCTCTCTCTCTTCTCCCCATCTTTAATCCCTCATCCCGCTCCCATGTGTAGGGTAGCAAACCGGTTGAGCTAAACTGGTTAACCTCCCTGCCTTCCCTTCTCCAATTTTTCCTTCCTTCCTTCCTTTGGAACGAGGCGGATGGTTGCGTCAGGATGGGTTGCACCAAGTTGTACACAAACAAGCACACGCACACGTGCGCACAAGCGATTCAGCATCAAACTTTCTGAACAACTACTGGGAACTTTATTTTACGCCTCCGTTGTTTGTGCTCTCCCTACTTTCCTGCCACCAGACGTCCAATCGCCTTTTCGGTATATAGCCTGAAGCGCCGACGTAGTGGGGTCACTGGTTGGAACGAGTGCGGTGTGCAAAGCAGAAAGGGAGTGGTCGACCATGGCTACTGCTATGCCTTTGTCCCGTGTGCTTGCGTATGTGTACAGTAAATGCCGTGGGAGTTGCCTGTTGTATGTGTAGCGCGGGGAGTGCGCGACTTGTTGGTGTCTGGCTGTCTGGTTGTTGGTGTTCGGGGTGCATGTGTCAGTGTAATAGAGACTTTTAGCGTGTCCACTATTACGGCAAACGGGGGTGGTTTTGCCGGATTGCCGGATGGTCGGAGGCGTAAACAAGAGCGGCCGGAGCGGTGGCGTAGAGCTCAACCGGACAAACACAGAGCTAAAATTGCAGTAACCCATTATATTCTGCTTCGTTTCTGGTGCAAATGTTCGGCAGTGGCGTAAATGTGAACACGATTGCGCCGCTGACGAAAATTCACACCAGCAGCTAAGAAGAATATAGTAATTGGCTCTGTGTTTATGTGGTTGAGCTTTGCACCACCAGGTAACGTCACCAATCTGGCCGCTCACGTTTGCGCCCCCGCTCATCCGACAAACCACCCGCATTTGCCGGAATACCGCGGACGCTGTAAAATTCTCTAATGAGACAATTTTCAGGAAACATCTAATCACTGCTGGAAGCGGTATGGTTGCAGCAGCTGCCTTAGCGAAAATTCCAATCCACATTGCTATTAGTGGAATAAATTTTTGTATTTCACGATAAGATATCTCTTAGTTTATAGGAGTTTACATTAGTCTAGTGCGATTGGATTTCTTGTCAATCCAATAGAAATTGAATTGGGTACATATTATATTACAGGTAATTTGTATGTGTGCCTATATACAGTGTGATGGTGCTTGCTGACAGACAAATACAAGTACGTATTACGACCACCGTCAATTAGAACTGATACAGATATAGCCTTATGGCCTCGTAAGTTGTAGTAGCAGACTAAAGCCATTCATATTTGTGATGGAATTGGTAATGCAATTGTAAGCAAACGCCACTTGATTTTTGTGGGGCTCAATGTCAGCAGAACTCATTAAGAAGACGCACGTTGAGTAATGCCCATGAAACAAGAAAATGTAGTTAATCATAATAATAGAATAATTATAGCTCCCAATTAAGTCGCCAAATAAGAGATCTTTGTAGTTTGCTGGTGATTCCACGTTACGGGTGGATTCCTAGTTGCGTCTGGGGACCGGGTATCTGCGGCATTGACATTGTAGGTCCAGTGGCTGAGAAAGTCCCTGATGTAGTTGCAGAGCTTAGATCTGCACCACATGGCCCCAAGTTCCTGTAGCATGGTGTCGTGCGAAACAGTCAAAAGTTTTCTTAAGTATAAACCCACCTGCAGCTACAACACACCACAATCACTGCCACCGCCTTTCTTAATGTCGATGACCTAGATCACGTCGAGCTGTACGCTGCTGGGTTCCCTAGTAATGTCTTTCTGGAGTTGCAGTAATGCGTCTTGTGTGTAAATGCATTTGCGGAAGCCAGTGAGGTTGTACGGGAGGTTACCCACTTTTTCCTAGGTTGTCGGTGTGACTATGCGACATTATATGACTTTTATCTCTTCCAACTATTTGTACTTGTAATGTGCTGCCCTTCTCTACTGCTTCGTTATCGTCAGTGTTGTTGGTATTTACTTTGCATTTCTAGTTGCGGGTAACTTCATTCACTTTGGCGTTAGTTTACAATTCTAAGTACTGTAGTAAGCCACGCAATGGGTGCTTTGCGAACAATCGTTGCTCTCAGCATTTCGTATTTCACACGTACCCAACTCTTGCGATAACCCTCTTAGGGTTGCAGTATGTATAAATAAATAAATAAATAAATAAATAAATAAATAAATAAATAAATAAATAAATAAATAAATAAAAATAGCGACTCTATCTTTTTGTCTTCCTGCGTTACGCTCTATAACTTGACTCATATCGGCACTACGAACTGCTTTTGTAGATCGTTACTTCCAGTAAACGAGTGCCTAATGTGAGAGAAATCGCCACAGACTGCATCGCGAGCTTGTAGTAGAGGAAAATGAGGAAGGACGTATACGTTTGTGATAAGCAATCGCTTTCCATAAATGCTGCATTCTTTAATTGATTTCGGTTGCGTTGATATATCGCAACTGCAATGTCCCTACTACATTCAGCAGGGGCGCATAGGAGACGGTCGTGATGCTGGTGCATATGACGCATAAGAGAGACGAGCTCAGTATGGAACTAACGCCAACGCTTTGGAAACTTCTCTCTCAGCCGGCGATCAGCGTACTCTAGTAGCGGCACTGCCTAGCGGGCATTTACAGCTTACATGTCGTTGTTCTAGTGGCCCCACAGCAGCTCATATGATAAACCCATCGTAGCATTATGCACTCGGTGCAATATCAGTTGTGCGCCGAGGAGAGCCGGCCTCGCGCCATAGCACGTTATTGGGCGCAGTTTGTCTGGATAAACAAACGCCATTATTGCAAGCACAGCACGCAGCTTCATATACTGAGCAGCACGACGGAAAAGGACAGTTGGCGCGTCCAATATTATCAGCTGCTTCAGTACATGGTAAACGAGCTTCTTAGTTTACTTCTTTTCTAGAGACGGGTACGAAAGTCGAACACCATATCAACGCATGTAAGTGTCCATGCCTGTACGTTATCACTATCGCAAACTTTCTTGTCACGTATCCATCAGGTTTCATTGCAACGCGTACAAAAGCGAATCCGCCAGAACCCAGCGATACGCTAACCAAGCGTGGCAGCGCTAACACTAACAAGCGGCGTAAGAAAAAAAAGATAGGACGGACATGACCTATCATCCCGTCTCGTGGCGCGATGCGTGAATATTTGCACATTTGCGAACGAAAATTCAGGATACTTCCATAGTACTTGCTGAACTAAAACAGCAGAAAAAGGCTAGATGATGCCTGCGTCTGTCAAAATGGCCACGGAAACTCATGGCAGTAGCAAAAGATAGCGGAGCCAGCGCACGCCTTTCATCCGGGCTCATCAGCGGACTGCCACTAGAGACGCACGCGATTTTCTGGAAAAGTCACTGCGATTGCCGTGGCGACAAAGCGCCGGAGAATCTGCAGCTTCACATTCGCGTTTCACGCGTATAAAAACTATCTTAAATTGAGTGCGAGAACCATACTCGGAACTCGTGAAACAGTGTTTACTGCAGTCACGAGTAGTCATTGACATTCCAGTGAGGAGCGAGCTTAGGTTTCCATGAACGCCATGGTGACTGGAACGCTCACGCTGAACTATAGACCTGTATACGCAGTTGGCTGCAGTGTGCCGGAGATGGAAAAGTTAGAAGTTATCTCGTCCCGTGATGCCAGTCTCCAACGGGGAGCTTGTTGCGGCCGACCACGAATGATTCGCGTTCCTTTTGCATGAGCCATCAAAGCCTGCCAATCACACCGCGGAGATTCACCCTTTGTATGCACTTGTTTACGCCGTCTATAAAGGAACATTTCGTAGGCATTTAAGGAATGTCACGTTCACTACGAACGCGTCAACCGACACCGAGCAAACAGCTATACAAGGTGCGGAGAAATGTAGCGCGTTTTATGTTTTGCTTATTTTACTTACGGCATATCGCCCAGGCGAATGAGACATCTCATCTTGAGTTTCGCAAGGTTGTATACGACTGGTGAAGACGACGCGTGCAATTATTGCAGCGGCATCGATGAACGTCGTATCGGCACTTGTTATATTGTCACCTTCAGAAAAGTAGGGTTATGGGTCAGTAGCGATGTCAAAACGAGAAGCCATAGTTCTTAGTGGTGGAGTGCGAATATGCCAGGGGTGTCCTTCTTTATCTGCACCGCACTTTTAAATATCGCATGTGCCGAGCAGCACAATTCTAACCGATGAACTGAATTACTCGATGAGGTATATTATGATGAGATGAGATGCACATTAATTCTACGAGAAATCAACATGATTAGCTGAATACCTATCATGACTGCAACAACTAATTATTTATTTACTCATTTACTTAATTATTTAATTAGGGTACATTTGCAATTTACGAATAGGAGCCGGTGAGTTTGAAAGGCGTATCCACTTAGAACAAATTCTCAAGAAGGAACTAGTTTCTAGATACGAGGGCGAACAAGAAAGTCTTTGCCCCTATTTTTTTAGCCAAATTGCGGTTGTAAATGCCAAGTCAACATATCCATTCCCAGCGGTGGACTTCGACCGACCCGGCCTTACCGGCCGGTAGCTCCGCGGAACCGCGCTGCTGTCAGTTGTTGAACAAAGCCCGTTGCTAATTTGAAAGTAGCGACACTCTCGTCCACGTGGCGCTTTCCTCCTCGATTCTCCTCGCGCTTCAGTTGCGTGCGCTGCGCACGGCACGCTCTTTCTCCTTGGCTCCAGCGGACGAGGCGCAGCATTCGATGGAGGCGCATGATCTTGGGCCACTTGCATGCCCCAGTGGTGTAGAAAAGTTTGAAAAATGGTGTTAACATCATCGAGAAAGCTGCAGGTAACGTTTATGAGGAGGTTGGTTTCTTCTTAAAGCCGTATGAATGGGGCATACTGATGTATAAAGAGCTTTGAGGCGAGTTATGTACTCCAGACATTTCTCTTCTGTCGCATAATAAGATGATTTACGTTCTGGATCTCACATAGTATTGCTTGTGGCACACCCCTCTGTGTTTGGCTTTCTTTCTTGCCTGTGCGCGCATGTGCACCGCAGTTATTATATTCAACTATTTTTAAGGTCCAAACAAGAGACACTGCACAAAAGGAAGGTCATACACAGGACAGGCCTGTGTATGACCTTCCTTTAGCGCCATGTCTCTTGTTTGCGCTTTAAATATATTTGTCAAATATGCAGCAACTAGGTCCACAGAAAGTTTTTCTATTATATTCAGCGTGCTTTCTTATAATTAATTAGTCGCGAGTGCATCGTCCGTCCATGTGTTTGTCTTCTCAGTGTTAGAGTAGCTTTTACACTGCGGTCTCTAAACTGAATAGGATGGTTGCGCAATTTCAGTGTGAGTAAGTGTGCGCGATCATGTGAACATCCCCTGCACATTGCCTGTATCCGTGAGAAAACCAAATAATAATCGTCACCCACTCATGCCTGCGTGGCAGCTCAATTGAAAGCAAATTCAAAAACTGAAAAATAACGCGGAACCTTTACTGGAGTTGTCTAAGTATGCGTAAGCATACCCACGAATTTCAGTTAGCCCGCCCTAAAATTTAAGTTGGACCATGTCTAAATTTCAAGTTGATTAACCCGCCAAATTTAAGCTGGCCCACACCCACATTTCAAGTTGGCCCACCGCCGTACTTCACTAGGCCAACCCGAAATTTTAGGTTCGCCCACGCATAAATTTAGGTTGGACCACGTCTAAATTTGAAGTTGGCCCCCTCCAAATTTGAAGTGACCCACCCATAAATTTTAGTTGTCCCGCCCCTACTATTGCATTTTCTAAGGAGTCCTGAGTAATCTCCATGGGTTTCTGTTTTCATTTAAATTTTTTCTGGGTGGGGGGTTAAATTGTGCCTTGTCCCTTAAGCTACCAATCATCTACATCTACACTATTATTGCGATAAAATATATGAACCGTGCAATTTACGCATTTTTATGCAGATACAAGGCATTAAACTTTTCGCGTGATGGTGCCGAGGTACTCGCCAAAGAATGCTTGCGCATTAAAAACACAATGTAGACTAGGTGGCGCTCACCACCCGGAATGCCACTGGTATACTTACCTCCCTCCCCCCTCTCTCCCCAGCATAGGGTAGCAAACCGGATCTTCCCCTCTGGTTAACCTCCCTGCCTTTCCCCTTTCCTCTCTCTCTCTCTTTGCATTTATTTTTTTCAGGGCCTGCATTAATTGTACCTAAGTAACTGACGCACACATCGAAGTAAGCTGGAAAGAAAGCTTCTCTACAAACCGCTATTTTGATTTTCAGTGAAACAGGCAGTGGATCCTAACAATCACGAAAAGTGTGATCGAGAGGCCGTATCTTTGCACATGATTGTTCACAGCGGAAAGCAGAACCTATATTGATGCATTTTTGACTGAATAACAGTCGACGACGTGCGAGGAGATGAGTCCCAGCAGAATATTCAGCATACTGAGGACACCTCCATTTTCATACATCGTACAAGTTGTCGCAGTGAAACGCTGATGAGCAGGCTGGAATAATAAGAAAAAAATGAAGCATTAGGGGATGTTTTGATACGAGCAATAAGAAAGGCGCCTTACCTCGCAAACAACACTGTTCTTTGTCGGAACAAACTTATTTTGGCCAATATTCTGCACCCACTGCTTCTTGCGCAAGCCGTGACGCTCTCCCTGTGGTATCACAAAAACTGCATAGCCATCTTCAGAATTCGTGCTGCAGTTATATGCGCTACAGCACGTCATAGCGCTGGCACAACACCGCAGGAAACACAGTGTGCAACGTTCGTTCCGCTGAGCCAGCACAGCTAAGGAGAAAAATGGTGCCAACGAAAAAGTAAAACACAAGCAAAACACAAGATCCGCGAGTTTCCAAGGGCAGCGGCAAGGAGACCAATCATCGTGCAGAAAAACGGGGCCAAAGCTTGTTCCCGCGGGGGGGGGACACACGCAAGTGTCGAGAAGGCGGCGAGGAGGTCGGCAGAGCTCAAAGAGTGGCGATACTTTCAAATTATCAAGGGACTTTATTGTATATGATAGCAGATGTGCTTCACACGTCCACGGCGTACGAGCAACAAATGTGCTTCCTTTTCTATGGCGCAAGGAACGAACGTCTATTGAAATCCACAGGAAAATGCATCCCACTTATGGGGAAAGGTGTCTCGCTTTGAGACGTGTGAGGTGGTGGTGTTGTGAGTTCACAAAAGGCTGCGAAGACTTGCATGACAATGAACGTTCGGAGAGGCCGCGCACGTCGCTGACTGACGACAGCGGCATCACAAATTTAGTTCTGCGATGGGACAAATGTCTGAATCGATGTGGGGACTATGCGGAAAAATAGTGCAATGTACGTATAATAGTACGTATATTTGTAATTATTTGTATGCACCTTATTTTGGCTATAAAAATAGGGTCAAAGACTTTCTGATTCACCCTCGTATTAAGTGTCTGAAAGATACACTGCCGTTCCAGTTACTTTTGGGCTTCATTGCTTAAATGCTTAATACAGCGTTTTAATAAATAAGTAAGTGGAACAACAGTGCATTTTTGGCGCAAGTTTGACGGGGCATATATCGGAACCGTTGCCGTCCTTAGAATTCGTTCCAAACTGATATTCCTTGCCAACTCACTAGTTACAGTTGGTGGGTTGCAATATCTGCTGTAAATTAATGAGTAAAAGACTTAGTCGATGAACTTTTGTTGATTACTGAATTACGCATTTGATTTCTTGTGGAAGTAATGTTCGCCTCAAGGAGTAATTTAGTTCAAGTGTTAGAATTGTGCTGCCTACCGCAGGCGCTTTTAAAAAAGTTGTGCTACTAACAGCACTCTCTCTCTCTCTCTCGATATATATATGACATAAGTGGATAAGTGAAAATGAGAGACTGAGCCGGTAACTGTAATACAGATCTTCGCGACAAGAATGTGTTGTAGGGCTAGTTGGTTTGAATTGTGATATATTTTACATCGACGAAAACGGGATAACCAACTGAACAAGACAAGCCCAAACAGCGCTCGGTTTTGTCTTGCCTACTTTGTTGTCTGGTTTCCTGCACCGAAACACGCTCTATCTGTGGGTTTATTATGACACGTATTCGGTGTGGCTTTAAAGTGGCTGCCGTGCTTTCGAAAGACAGCCCAGCAGATTCTTGTCACCCAAATTTATTTTACGGCGGCCAGGTCACTGATTTTCACTCATACACTTCCCTCGTACACGAGAAAGGTGCAAGAAAAAAAAATATACCATGCGATCGTGACAATACACGCACGAGTGTGCACTTTCTCTGGAATGCAGAAGTCTCCTCGAGATTGCTGAATCGCAGGCTATTGAAGTGTACAAAAGAAAGAGCTGGCCAATGCGCGTTCATTCTGCAAATCTCGCTGTTGGCGCCCTTGGACCTGTACACGACAAGAAAAGACATGTTTTTGATAATTTCGCCTTTCCGGTGGATCATCAAAGAGATTAAAGAAAAATTACGTGCAAGCTGTATAGTGCTGTTGCGCGACCAGTGCTGACTCAGATGGGCAGCATTATACTACGGGCCCGCATGGTGTGGCAGCACTGACACAGTTGAACCTCATTGTAGCGAGCCTCAGCCAAATGCATGATAGAAGGAACATTGTTCTAAAGTTTTCCAGTTACACTTTCGTTACTTGCTATGTAGTTTATAATAACATGCATGATGCATATTATGCATAATACGCTACATAACAACATACAAAATCCTAAACTCTGAAGAGTCCGTCCTAGCTCAAAATTGTGGTATAGACCACAAAGTCATGTACTGATTATTTGATTCACGGGCTGTAAAGACCCAGTGCAACACTTGGGCTACGAGAGACGCCGTAGTGGAGGACTCTGAACGAGTCTCGATCATCCGTGGGTTCTTTAACGCGCACCCATATCTCAGTACCACGAACGTTTTTGCATTTCGCCTCCATCAAAATGCGGCCGCCGCGACAAGGAAATCGAACCCCCGACGTCGTGTTCAGCAGCAATGCGCCATAGCCACTGCGCTAACGCGGCGGGTCAAGTCAATACCGTTTCGAGCGACATGCAATAGGAAAATAACCAAGAGCAAAGCTAAAGCAAGGCCGCGCGATGGCCCGGTGTCTTGTTATCTTGCTACGCGGCGGTGGTTCGGCACAGGCGAGGATCACGCGTTCCCTTCGGCACCGTCGGTAGCTCGGGCGTACGCACGCGCAGCAGTCAGGGGAAAGTGATCGAAGCACATAAATCGTCTTCCAAATGCTAAGCAGAGGCGGCGGCGGCGGCGGCTCTCGATACAGGTGTCGCATATTACTGCCGCGAGACTGATCACCCGGCTATGACAACTGTAAGTAGTACATTCATTGTCCCATTCATCCGTGAACGCTCGGCTTCTCTGTCGGTCACTGAGGCGCTCGATTGATGAAGTCGACGGGACTGCCTCGCACATGAGTGCACCGCTGATCGGCGCGTAAGACCAGCCGAGATATAGTGGGCGTCATTCTTCGCGGCGTGACTCGGAGTTAACAGCCGCTTAGTGCGCGAACAGGTGTCACGATACGAGGGCCAGGGCGTTTGATTTACGCCGCGTGCACCATCGATTCCGGTTGCTGTACATTGCCGGCTTCCAGGTAGAGTATATGCCACGATGATGAGGAAGCTTGGCGTGATAATGGCACATTTGCCATCGTCGCAAGCTGCAGGCGTAGTGGAATACATACATACATACATACATACATACATACATACATACATACATACATACATACATACACACGCACATACATACATACATACATGCGCAGACTCTACCTCTACCGCGTGACCGGCTTCCCACACTTCAGATTCACACACTTTTTTCCACTCTGGCACTCGGTGTTGACCGCGTGTGCTTCATTTACTGACTTTGTTACATCAAATTTTTGTTGAGCAGGGCGTCTTAATGCGCGAAAATTGTTAGAACGCCGTCATTGAAACGTACTTGCGGACTTCGGCGTTATTTTTAGTCTCAAAACTCAACTATTGCGAAGAGCATTTGTGAGCCCCTGACTCACCAACACGTTTGCATACTACCACGCGATCTTGAGAAAAATACAAGGTATAGAAGACGGTATTGTACAGTTATGGAACCACTAGCGATGACCCCAACGTGACATTGGTGAAACGGTTTCTAAAGTACGCGCCCGCCACTTATTCTCACCTCGGATTACAGTCGATACCACTGCCATACACCACCTACAACGCCGCCACTATTTTTCACCACACTTCTTCCCTTAATTTGCTTCTATGCTGCCTTTTTTTTTCGGGCTGCTGCCCGTTAGGCCTTGGTCAGACAATGCGAACGCTGCGGCTCATCGTACTCCGGTCGGATGAGGTGCGTCTTTCCGTGGCGGCATATTGTACTGATAGAAAACAGCTGGTGCTAAGCTTTTTGATGACATTAGCATTAGGAGCATCAAAGTGCAAGAAATCTACGTGTGCATATATATATATATATATATATATATAGATATATATATATATATATATATATAGTCATATCGTAAGAAGCCAACAAACAAAGACACCAAGGATAACATAGGGGAAATTACTTGCACTTACTAATTGAATTAAATGAATTACAAACTAAGGGCAATGAAAGTGAATGAAGAAGCAACTTGCCGCAGGTGGGAAACGATCTCTCGTCTTCGCATTACGCGTGCGATGCTCTAACCAATTGAGCTACCGCGACGCCCTTTCCCCACCACTTTCTCCCCCCCCCCCCCCTATTTATGTTTTTACTACTGCAACTAACCTTGGGAGTGTTAGCCAGTGCCACCACTCACAAACCTTGGCGGCGGATGTGGAACATCCTTTATGCCGCAGGCGTAACGAGTACGTGATCTCTTTCGGGTCAACGCAACTGGCCATTAAACCCACACATGCTGCCTGAAGACATCAATGTTGCCGGATCACTCTGCTACTAATACTATGGAGAGAGAAATCGCTTTCTTTTTTCCTATAGTACGCCCGTGAACGAGTGGCAGTCACCAGGTTATCTTTTTGGTGCGTATCGATGTCCGGCAAGTCTTTATGCGCCTTCGCTTGCGTCAGTGGTTCTTGTCAGTGCTCGCTTTCGTCAGTGGTCGGCGTGAGCCCGTGCCATTAGCAGTGCTACAAGATCGTGCATTTGGCAACCACCCTGTACTCTGTTCTCATCCTCATTCATCCCTTCTTCCCATTTTCCTCTTCCGCCTGTGCAGAGTAGCCGGATAGAAAAACACACTACCTCAAGTCGACCTCTCTGTATTTACTTGAACAAAACCTCACCACCTTTACACGATTACTTGCCAATGAATATTACCGAAAGAAAGGGGACCAGCATATTATTACACGAGGGATGAAAATCAAGAAACAGAACCTATGCGACCCAAATTAGAGAAGTGAGGTTAAACAAGAAACGAAACTGAGATCACACACACGCACCCCAGCACCACGGTATAGTGTGAGTTGCGGCCTTCCTCTCTAAAACGCTAATTCATATTCTCAAAGAGAACTCCCTGAACACATGCGCGCTGGGCATTGCTTTCGTCTCCATAATTTTGCGAGCGCGCTGGCACCGCGACCTGGACACGCATGCACATTCGTCACGGGGCGGTGCGCAACGGCACCCGTAAATGCATGGGCCGCCAGGTGGCCTTCGACGCCTCAGTAAACATTTCTGCCGTGCTCACGCAATCGCATGTTCAAAGCGCCGACTCGTTCGCTCTCTCTAATGCACGAGGCGCCGTAGGACAAAGGTATTGCGGTACATAACTCACTGGACATACGGGGCACACTTATCGCTGGTATTTTACGCGGCACGGTCTTGTTCCTTTTCTGACGGTTCGATATATGCAAGGGGTTGCGCTTCCTTTCCTTAAATAAAATTCGCTTGCAAATTATGGGGCATTTCGTTGATCCATACTTATACCCTGTCAGACGGACAAATTTAGTGCCCCCTCATGCGAGTACTATAGTGCGCCGTGAGTGCCACTGGCTGTCAGAGGCAAGTGCTTAGCGACGCTCTCTGCGGAACGCACGCGCTCGGCAGCAGGTACGTTCGTCCAACTCACCTTGCTGCGACGAAGTGTGTAGCGTCAATAACAATGCTTTAAAAAGTAAATAAAAGGTAACTCTGCGCAACGTTGGTACTCATTCTGAAACTCTTACAGCGACAGCAGTAAAATGCTCGAAATCGGGTTTGCCTTGTTCGTTTGTCCGTGCGTCCGTCCATTCTTTTACGCTGACGGCGACCGTTGTCGTCATCGACGAAAGACAACGATGATTTTTTTGTTACGTCGTAGGGCCACCTCGTTAGCGACACTTCCACCACTGCCACAGCGCGAAGTAAAGAAAAAAAAAAACTCCCGAATAGCTTCCATGGAGGTTCCATGGAGGTTGCGCCAGTGACGCAATGTGCGTTTGGGAGTCGAGTGCGCTAATCACCAAGCTATCGGGGAAATTTTTTTTTTCGTTATTTAACACATGAAAGTAAGGGGTAGAGGTGTACGAAGCTCTAAACGAACAGGCACTTAATATTCAGTCAAACAGGAGCATTGGTCCAATAAAAATGTCCACTGTGACGGCAGCTCTTGCGCCGCATACACACCTACGCACACACACTCCAGTTTCACAGAAAAATGGCATCGTAGACCTGGAAATTTCAGCTTGCCTGCCACGCATCTGACTTTGCCAGAGGCTGTGTAGTTCCAACAAGACGAAGCATGTCATGTATGGCCGTCATGGTTCTTAAATGGCCGAAAACGTAAGGACTATGGTGTAATGTCTATACAGTTTCTAAGAGCCACATTGGGACATCCTAAAAGAACACTTACGCCTATCGCCCAACAACAGTACTGGTCAACTAGTGCAAAGTTCTGCGTTCTCCACAGACTCTGAGAGCAGTGGCATCTGTGTATGTATCTCGCAGGCCAGAACGAGCAATACTGCAGCGGGCGAGGATTACACTATATGTGTAGTATGTAAATGGTTCTTGACGAGATGGCGTTGTGCATGCGTGCGATTCTTCGTTGTCATGCTCATGAATACAGCGTCTATGGCACAAAGCTAGGAGCGGTGTATGACAATGATTATAAGCCTAAAACAAGGCACATGCCCACGAAAGAGGATGCACAAAGAATAACGTGGCGTTTGGAAAGCAACGTCAAAATGATACACTTCTTTTATCCAGATATGTTCCCTGTTTTCCTGAGCGCATGTTTGTTTATGCTTTTCTGATTTTTCACTGTGTTATGCAATGTGATCACTTTATTGGGTTTTTTTAACCCCCTATGTAATGCCCGTAAAGGGCCCTTAGGGTATGTGAATAATAAAAAAAAATCATCCACAACGTCAATGCGAACAACGACTTCGCTGCGGCAAAGCTCACACAGTAGCTCACAGTATCCACAAGCGCAGATCCCCTAAATAGCAGTACTGCAAATGTACAGAGAAAATGAGGTTCTTCAAATCTCGTAGGTGTCATTGCGTCATTTAGCTCGTGATCAGCTGTAGTAGAAGTTCTGGCCTCAGAGTCTACTTGGAGGGCTCAGTTCGTACCTTTCAAACGAGTAATCGAGCATTAAAAGCATGATACCTTTGCCAGAGCAAGTGCCTCCACACCTGCATGCGGCCTAAATATTGATTTGCACAAAAACTGAATTGAAACAATGGTGTAAGACTTCAAATTTGAAGGTCATCTCAAATGCCACGCTGCAGTCACGTCGGGCAGGTAAGTGCTCAGACATTGTCCTAATGAACGTTTAAAATAAAGAAATACGACTGTTTTACTGAAAACAAACAAACAAACAAACAAACATAAACATGATGTACGAAGCTTATCCGAAGAAAAGGTATTGATATACTCCATTTACCAATAGTAAAATGTTAAACCACATTAAACAACCCCCCCCCCCCCCCAAAAAAAAAAAAAAAAGATACCATAAGCCTTTGCCCAAACAACTGCGAATAAAAAGTTCTATAAATCTATGCAGAAAAACTAAATAAATATGCCTTACTTAGGGAGAGTCTGAAAGTGCAAACGTCCGTCGATGTACGTAGTCCGAGTTCCACAATTTGCATTACTATGTCATGCAGAAAGAAAGTTGTGTATATCACAAAGAAGAAAAGGTCAGAGCTTACCTATTCCGCCCTATTTTTCCCGTACTATCACATAGTTATAATTAAATTTTAAATAATATATTAAGTATTTATTTTTTAAATTCTTTAAAATATGAGCACTTATGCGACCGCATTTAGGAAGAAGCCGGCAACCAAAACAAACCCGTCAGAAGTAAGTTCGTGTAAACACGGTCACGCCAGACTCTGTGCGCCCGGTTTCCAAACACGAGCGCCATATATGTGGATCATCATCATCATCATCATCATCATCATCATCATCATCATCATCATCAAATAAGATGCTGGTAGCTTCAATGGGGGAGGATACTGCCGTTGCAGTGAATGAGTTTAGAGCCGAAGGAATCACTCAAGTCTCCTGTCGTTATTTTTTGTGATTTCAAATGTTATAGGCGTCCCTACAACAAAATTGCCTACCTTTCTATGCTCGCTTTGGATGCAATGCTGCCGTGTCTTGACTCATGATGAATACGGTTGTAACGAATTACTTCATTTAAGCTAAAATTCATGATAAATGCCGTTCTTTACTATAACGCGGTGTTATATTGAAAACATTACCTAAAAATTCGGGCGGAACTCATCCTTTGAGGATGTTTTTGTCGTTAATGGGATTAGCATTCAGGTGGTGTTGCAGATGTAATTTGGTGTTGGCAGCTTCATTATTGACAGAATTGGTAAATATTCGTTTAATTTTATGTTGTATGAAACTCGTGGAAATTGTAAGAGGGGTGAGAGGTAGCTGTAAGATTCATATAGTATGTATTTATAAGTGATGAGGACACACATAATTGGTGGTGAAATAATAAGAATAATTTAACGCGAGAAGATTTGTAAGATTGTTTATGTTTGTAAATTATGAAACTTATGCTATTAATAGAGAGACTTGAAAGAGCGTCCACCGAAAGGCGTCATGCATGAGCCGTGGTACTGCAGCCAGACTCATATCTCTAGCGCTTCCGTCTAGAGACGCCGCGCCATCTAGCGCCGCACGCGCGCAATCCCCCTCCTTTGGAGTGTCATCAGAGATTGCACGGCTAACGGTGACATTGAATCTCCATTGGCCAGTCCGCGATCGCGGTCGAACGGACACAGCATCGCGCTGCTGGGCTCGGAGACCTGTAGGTTCGATACCACTCATTGCCGAAGATTTTCCAGTCCCTCTTTTTATTATAAAGACTGCTGGAGCCAAGGGGCTAGAAAATATATATAAACTTTAATGTGTGGAGGGGGGAAGTAGGATAAACCCCCGTGTCCTAAAACGTTTCTCCGGTCAGCACTCCACCCCTGACTCGAGAAAAACTGATGGCAGCGCGCCCCCTTCGGCAGATGCCGGGAGCGGTGCTTCTGTGACACTTCACGGTCATTCTTGAAAAGCCTAGTGGCTTCTTCGGCCGAGGATCGGCGCCGTGCTCGAGTCGGTGGAGTAGAATGAATAGCTTCGGGTTGTGAATCATTTGAGAATACGGGGCTACGAATGCCAAACGTATACTGAAAGAGAAGGGTGTGACCAGCCGTGGTTGTCCAAGCAGAAGTGGTTTTGTGCAAGTATTATAAGGTTTTTTTATTTTCGGAAACTATTACGTGCGCGAAACCGTGTGAGCCATTGGCTGACGCTGCTTATGCCCGCAGTACCACCGCCGATCTATCTCCTTGCGGACAGATTCGAACATAGCCGGCCGCTTCTCCTCCTTGTCGGAGCGACTGCATGCACGCCCATTTGGGTACGCGCGCTTGCTGCTGATGGCTGTGTTTTCACGATCGAAAATGCGACCTCGCTTTTGCAAGCCTGGTAAACAGTATTGCTGTGTTGTTCACTGCCTCAGCAGCCCTCGAAGGTACGGAACTCCGAGACTCAAACAACAGACAAGCGCGGAGTTGTGCACACAGTGAAGCATATAGCGTAGCAAGACTCTGGTGCGAGTTGCTCGGTTCATGACCTTGACGCAAACGTTTACCAGCGCGAAGAAAACGAGAAGAAGGATGAGCAACATGAAGAGATACAATACGAGCACTGCCTGTGTTCAGCGCTCGTCTGTGTTTTTTCGTGTTCTTCGTCCTTCGTCACGTTTTCTTCACGCTGGTAAACGTCTGCTTCAAGATAGATAGCCCATAGTTTTCTTTCCTTACGACTTCTTTCCATCCATGTCAATTGGTAAGTCGAGAGGCCATTACGGGCTCATCCAGAAAGCTTTGTAACCTTCATGATGGAAAAGCGCGCTGCCTAAAATGGAGACTTTGGGAGAACACATGACAAAGTCTCCTTTTTATCAGCGCTTTTGTATCGTGAACGTTTACCTGTACGCCCAACCTCAGCTATTCAATTTGCAACCTTCTTTCGTACCGGCGATCCGCCGCAAATAACATTGTGGTTGTGGCGTGGCGCAGGAATGCTCGAGGTCGCGGGTTCGATCCTGGCAGCGGCGGCCGCACTTCGTTGAGATGAAAAGCGGAATCACTTGTTTACTTAGACTTAGGCGCATGTTAAGGAACACCAGGTGGTCAAAATTAATCCGGCGCTCACCACTGCGGCATGCCTCATAATCGTTTAGTGGTCTTGACGCGTAAACCCCCAGATCTAATTTAATTTCGTACCGGTGCCTCAGTCGCCGTGGTTGTTTTAACTGCTATGGCTTTGCGCTGCTTAGCACAAAGTCACGGGGATAAAATCCTGGCCACGGCGGCCGCATTTTGATGGGGGAGAATCTAGGAGAAAGATCCCTAGGTGGTCAACATTTCCGGAGGTCTAACTTTCACTATGGCGTGCCTAAGTCATGTCGTGTTTTTGGCACCTAAAACTTCGTGCGCTGAATTCTGGACTTTTCCAGGATGAACCGCACTGCAGGAAGAGCTGATGGAAGATATTCAATCGGGGTTACGTGCACAATGCGGTCTTTTCTCAGCGATGTAAGTGCGACAGCGAGTATTGGTGGCAAGGGAAAGGGCATGTTCATAGGTATTTTGCATTGATTTGTATACGCGTGGTCAGCGATTCGGCGAGACGGGCGCGTTCCGCAAGAAAAACAGCAGAAGTAGTATAAACAATTGGCGATTGTGGGCAGTTTTTCAATAACCACCTAGTTTCGTCTGTTGCCATAAGCATTTGCAAGTATCTGCACTCGTGGCACATGACTCACCCAAACTGTCACATATCATCGTGACAAGTATGTTGCTCCGTTGCGCTAAGAGGTTTACACCAACGCAATAAAGTCATGGTCAGAAGTACGAACGAGGCCCTGAAAGATGTTTTGCCTTTTTCTTCTTTTTGACACGCTCACTAACGTTAAAATTGCACAGGTGGAATTACGCCAATGCAGTTGTCATACTTAAGTGATGGAACGTATACCGGGACGTGTCGTTACCGCGTATCAAGCCTTTGAAGCTGGTGAGAAGAAAACATCGCGCCAATGTTTATGTGGGAGATTAACATAAAAACGATGTCACGATGGTCGAACAGTGAAATTACCGAATCACATCGAATGCGAATGTTCGAGAAAAACGACCGTAGAATACGGAATATTTTCTTGTTCCTGACAAATTGATGGTGGTGGTGGTGGTAAACTTTATTGAAAGGGGGAAGGGGAAAGGGGGAGGTGGCTGAGGGATCGGGCTCAAGTAAGGCCTTGGGCCTGCTTGGCCTTCTCCGCCCAGTCCACCAGTTCAAGCTGTAAATATAAAGGTTGTGGGCTTATCTGTTTGTTAAAAAAAAATTCGCTTAGTTACCTCATTTATTACGCGTATTGTCGCTCACAACTGGACGTAGGGGAGCTTGCATTTGAGAAAGAACTGAAAAGTGATCATACGTAGTGCACCACGTTCGTTTGCGCTGTGTTGCACTCTCAAAAGGGTATAGCATATTGAGAGACCGATTTGCGAGTGTCTGATGCATCAGTCACTCGCAAACGCCGCAGTCGCAAGAGCACTGTTAGTGCGCTCTGTGCAAGCGTCGTCGGGTCCGTACGCACTCATTTCTGATGTTCCTGTACCCACATTTAGGTATCCTCGAGGAACTGCGGAAGCGCCGGTACGTTCAAGACGCCCTCGCCTGCCTTGCCAACGCTCTCGCCGTCTCCGGTGCTGAGGCGCCGCCGCTCGTTTACCTGTACGCGCTCCTGCGGGAGACAAACTTCAGCGTCGATCGTGCCTTTTCCCGGCTTCTGGAAGGTATTCTTTTCTGACTCATATTTTGCTTTGGTTTGTGTTGTCACTCTCTGGCCAAGCTTGCTACGTCTTTTCTTTTATTTTAATCCTTTAATTTGCTGCGTGTTCTCCCTCCCTTCCATTCCCCATCCCGCCGCGCCCTCCTTTTTTTTTTTTTTTTTATTTGAACCGCACCGCCCCCGTTGATTTGTTCCGCGATGTCGAATAGTACAGTCCCGCGTGTCCGTTGCTTGGGATCATTAAGCACGCCGGGCATCGCAGCGATGATGAACGCTACTGCTTAGTGACAGTGTAGCCTGAATAATTTCATAACAGGGACTCGTTCGAGTATCGCTAAAGCTCGCGTAATTATGTTTTCGTCGCCGCTAAGGGAGTTTTTACCGTTGTTCTTATGATAACGCGAGCGCGCGGTGTGCTAACGACTGCCCGTGGACAGCGGGCAAGGATCGATCGATCAGCGAAAGAAAAAGAAGCAACTATTTGACCGGTGGGGGGAATCCGCGAGTGCTATTGCTTCTTCTCCTTGTTTTGAAGAAAAAGAAGATTTGCTATTTCCAAAATGGACACCGAGACGTGTGCTGTATGACTTCAATTGTTGTTGCAAGCGCCAGTATAGGTTAGGCTGGGCAAAAAAATTGTAATCTTGATTGAGACTAATGACGTCCTGGGGCTACTGATTTTGCATTATAAATCCGAGTTTGACGTCTCTATTTTGAAAGTTGGTGACAACAGAGACGGATGAAATGGCTTCCTGTTTGTGTATCCACCAGCTTACTTTGCGTCGATACGTGTATAATCGCTTACTCTTGACAGGCTAAGTGACTACGTGACCAGCCACTTTTCATGATCTCAGTCATTTCGGTGCCTGGTAACCGCAAAGAAAAATAAAAATAAAAGAAAAACATCAAAAGGAAATCACCAGTGGCTCAAGCTTACATTGTACGTGCGAGATAACTGTTGTTCTTGCCAATCGTTCCACTTTCATTCCCGCTCGCTGTACGCGTCTTCCATCATTTCCCAACTCAACCAGTGAGCAAAGTTCGCCGATTACTGGTACAGATATCACATTTCATATTCCGTACATGAGCAAACTGAAAGCCTCCGCGCGTATCTGCTTGCGCTTTTTTTGCTCCGCACCGCGCATGCGTCGTGTCCACGCTACGCTGCACGCATTGCATACGCACGGAGCAGGGCGAGCGCATCGCTAGCGATATCTACAGCGTCGTCTCGTGATAGCCATCTCCGTTATTGGTGCACTTTCAAACCCTTTCACGTCGGAAATATCGGTGCGCTGCACGAAACTAATTGATTCTTCTGGTAAGAAGTAATGCTGGTTCGAATAGATGGAACATACCGACCAGACTGCACACATTTACGTGCGTAATCTTATTACGCGTAGCAATTGAAATGACTAACCCCCGTATTCAGAAATGCAACTTAAGTTGAAGCCCATGTTTGACTTGATCTAAGTGACGCCTATCGTGAACGCGCCGAAGGAAACGCAGTGAGCGTCTTTGTGCACGTTAACGCCAGGCGTCATTTAAATCAAGTCAAGCATGGGCTTCGACTTAAGTTGCATTTCTGATTACGGGGGTAAGACTTGGTGGCACCTACATAAATCAAGAACGTCATTGCACCTGAATGACTGATATTCAGTGCTTGCACCTTGAAGGTTTGTCGCATCTGGGGCGTGTATTGGGGGTCACATTGCTGTTGCCATTTGCATGAAACCATTTGCTCTATCTACCGAACCTGTCGCTTTTAAAGCAAAGCTTTCTTTGCCTCTTCCTTCAATTTTCCCACTGCTGCCGCCGCCGCTGCTGCTGTGGGCTACTGCTGTCGCGCACACCGCCTCGACGGGTGGTTCAGAGCGTGTATACATATGACAGGCGCGAGTAAGAGAGGAAAGGCGACAGGAGAAACTCGTTTTCACCCCACCGCGTCGAATTTGCACAATGCCCTCTAGAGCTCCGCGGCCGTCGCCACTTAAAGGGACACTAAAGTAAAAAATGATTTCTTGTGCATCAGTAAATTACCGTTCTGCAACACCAAAAACACCACTCTTACAACAATAAGACGTTTGGTAAGCCAGAAATGCGCAAGAACGAAATACGGGTGGCGACGCCTACTTAAGTTCCCGCACCTGGGGGCTGTGACGTCCTGGATTTTGATGGCATTTTCTAGGGCCTACTAATTATATATAGCGGAACAGATTGACTACATTGTGTTCTAAAGGAACCAAGTGTTAAACATGGCAAGTTTCGGGAACCTTTATTCAGCCAACGCGGCCCAAAGGCGAAAACATACTTTGGAATCCCTGACGTCACGCTGACGTACCGGCGCTGGGGTTTCGGCGCGAAATTCAAATACTGATACTTGTGCCATCATTTTCTCATCTAATAATCAAACTATTTTTTTGAAATGACTGCCCGCAGGGTTCTCAAAGAATGCTTCATTAGTCTAAACTGATTTATTGTTTCGCTTTAGTCTCCCTTTAAGCCGCTTGACAGCTGTAGTTATCCGTGACACCCTCAAGAAGCACTGCAGAAACTGCAGCGCTTCCCTTTCTACTAACGTGCGAGTCCAGAGGGGACGCAGATAGAACTGTAGAGAGGAGAATAAGGAGAGGGAGGAGAAGAGGCAGTTCCCGTACAACAAAAAGGGGGTGAGGTGACGTAAGAAGGCAAGCAAACCCCACTACTACATGACAACGTTTGGGGGGAAACAGGTAAGCTTAAGTTCAAGGTACAGTACAGTAAGTTGCTGCTATTTCTGAAAAACAAACGCCATGCAAATATGTCAAGCGGGCAACTTACACAGGGGGTGCAGAAGCAGAGCCGCATTAATTAAAGCGTACTGCAGGGTACAGGAGACACTACGGAAGCGGTCGACCGTGAAATCAACACTTCTGTGCCCGCCGCGTTAGCTTTGCGGCTGTGGCATTGCTAGATAGAGGTCGTGGATTTGATCCCAACCACGGCAGCCGCATTTCGACGGGGGCTAAATAGAAAACGCACGTCAACTTATATTTTGGGACGTGTTAAAGAACGTCACGGTGTAAAAATTAATCCGGAGTCGGCCACTACGGCTTGCCTCATAATCCGAGTGTGGTTTTGGCACGTACTGCCCCATAATCCAATTCAAGTTTAATACTTCTGCCACAATGTGATGTGCCATGTGAGGAAATGACAACGCTCAACCCTCTCAGAGGTTATAAAATATGGCGTACAACGACGCCTCAAGCAAACACCTCTCCCTGTGTGTTCTGTGTACTACGCAGGCAAACAACAGTGGTGCACGCAAGGCAACGCTTAACATCAACTCACCACTCTCGGGTTAGCCTAAATGTTGAAGAAATTAAGCTTTATCCGTCAATATTACCGCTAATTATCGTCAATCAAAGCATTCAGCACAGAAAGCTTCGCTTACATCGATTCCCACAGTGCGTGGGATCTGCGTAATTTTATCATTATGTCACCTACAGTGCTGAAAACTTCATCTTCACTTCAGTACAATTTGCCCGGCATAACTCTCACAATACCAGAGAAATCTCCAAATGGTAAAAAATTGCGATTTTTTTTTCAGCAATTATTTTCCCAGAAGTGCTGGGTGATCGCACAGACCAGCGTATAAGTTTGAAGCAACCTTATAAAACAGTTATATATGAGAGCACCTTGAAGAACTTATAAGATGCTACAACTTAGTATGGCTGTCGACTAAGCAAGGCTCCTCCCTATTTCGTTCTTTTTTTCCCCTTTTTATTTATGTGCACACAATGCTGCTGGGCGTTTCTTTCTGATTACGTTGGGGATTTTCTTCGTCACATCATCAACAATAATATTTTGGCGGGATAAGCAGTATTTCTTTGTTCCTGTTATTTAACTAATTTTCTCTTGTTCATATGATGATTCAATATGCGTGTCTGGTACGTCGCATGGCAGAACTTACGGTTATACCCTTTTCAAAAAAAAAAAAAAAAGGAAACAGCTAATGTTGACCTTTACCAACTACAAAAGTACAAGTTATTCGCTTGAACAGATTGCCCAAAGCACAAGAAGAGAGAAGTTTATCTAGATAAAGCTTAAATTTACGGCGAGGCATTTCATTTGCATACCCAGCAGAAATTTCCCGGCAGGTTCCAATGATTCCAAATTGAATCATTTCTATTTCGATCGTGTTTACAAAGAAAAAAAATGAAATGAAGGAGATTGTTTTGTTCTAGCAAACTTTATTTGGGGATCTTTCCTTAGGCTCACTAAATATAAATGTCAGCAAAATAAACAGTTCGAAGAGTGTTTCCTTGCCATGAATTTATGAACTGCGCGATGTGGTGCATGCAGGTGCGGAAATCCGTGAATGTAGAGGGCCAGTGGTGCTATAAAAATTGAGGCCTAACCTTGCTAAGTGTAACAGCCTTGCCTTGGAAAACTTTAAGCGGCACGTTCTTCCAGGCCGCTATGTGATTCCAAATGGGATCCCTGGGCCTGAAAGGGTCAGCAAGCATGCACCGTGGGGGCCTGGCGACGGTGACGAGCGGTGGGCGCTTCCGTCTCGTGTGGGTCGAACTGTGCGAGTCGCACAGGGGTGTTGTCTCTGTAGCGGCGTACCACCGCTATGATCGGACAAGGCAAATATGCCTTCGCCACTGAGCGGATTGCGTTCGATGGTTGCTTAGCCACTAGTGGGCTCATTATTATTGAAGCTGCACGGTGTAGCAACCGCGAATTAGCACTGCTAATTGAAGACAAAATGAGTAGAGATAACTATGTATGTTAATGAACCTGCAGCGCGTGTATGCTTTCTTCGCGTATATATGTTGTTGTTCTTTCCTTGTTACCATCTCGTAGCAATCTGCCTTTCGTATTCGAGTTATTTCAAATGAGGTAAGTATACATGTTAGTTTGGCCTTCATAGCATGGGAATGCGTGCTTCCAAGTTTTATGAACTCCATCCTCTACGCGGAGCTTAACTTCTTTGGTCGGCTGACTCGCATCTTTAGCGATGCGAGAACTGGCAAGCGGCGGTCTCTGTGTTCGCACGCTACAAGGATTGCGACATTGCTCGCCCAAAAAATAGTTGTAAAAAAACTAGCGTCCTGAACCTTTCTATCCTTATAGCTTTGTGACAGAGGCATAAGAAACGAGACCTCCTGTCTTTAACAAGATGGAAGCGCCTACAGGATCAATAATTTAGTGCGGGTGCTAGCACGCAGGGATGAACGGAATGGATTAGAAAGAATCACTGTGCCAACTGATACCTTTACATTACCGAAAATGTCGTACAATTCATCGCTTCAACATTTATAAACATGTTGATCTGCAAGAATTCGAGAACAATGTCCTTTTCTGCAATTCGTAATTATTACTGGTAGTAGCCTGTATTATGGTCTAATGATACATGTACTACGGCATCTTGTTTTACTTAAATATGTTTAAGTCAGTCAAACTGTGGGGTTTAACGTGCCAAAACCACTTTCTGATTATGAGGCACGCCGTAGTAGAGGACTCCGAAAATTTCGACCACCTAGGGTTCTTTAACGTGCACCTAAATCTAAACACACGGGTGTTTTCGCCCCCATCAAAATGCAGCCGCCGTGGCCGGGATTCGATCCCGCGACCTCGGGTTCAGCAGCCCAACACCATAGCCCCTGAGCGACCACGGCGGGTATTGCATGCGCATATAGGTTGTTTAATATGATTTCTGACCATTAACGTTGATCAATAGGATTGTGTTTAATTGCAAACAAAGTAAAGCATTTCTTGGACCATACATTTTGTTTTGTAGTTTCTGCTGTATAATCGTAGAATGCGCAGCGAATGTCATACTTCCGTTTGTGTCATGCGCACTGCACTGGTTGACGAAGCTGACTAAGCGGTGGCTATCCCTGCTTTTTTCTCGACGCTTTCGGTTTCGTCCCTGAAACAGAGATAAAGGTGAACTGGACTATCTATGAAGCCGCTCCCTTCGCTTTTCTCACTCCCATGCCTTAAAATGTCGGTCCAACAGGCTCCTACCAACCACTCGACGCACATTTTTCTCCCCACGCGCTTGTTCAAGTTCGATCGTTTCTTGTTAAGCGAATTCATCTCACTCGTTGCGACGTGCAAGGGCGGCAAGTGCAAGTTGCTACTGCGTCGCATATTTCTTTTCGGAGGAGAGAACCGCGCGTGCTGAGCGCGACGGCGTCAAACGCTTTGATATCGCGGGCTTTAGGGCCGACTTTGGTGGCCTTCGATTCTATCACGAGACATTCCCTCCTAGTATTTTTTCCTCTTTCAATTCAATTCAATTTCAATTCAGTTTATTTGGACATACATAGGTGGTACAGGATGTCCACGAGGCGCGGCAAAAGGAGGCAACAATGCCTCCTGACAGAGATAAAGGTGAACTGGACTATCCATGAAGCCGCTCCCTTCGCTTTTCTCACTCCCATGCCTTAAAATGTCGGTCCAACAGGCTCCTACCAACCACTCGACGCACATTTTTCTCCCCACGCGCTTGTTCCAAAACCAAAATTAATTTTATTGGGTTTTACGTGCGAAAAATACTATCCAGATTGTGAGCTGTTCTGCAGTTAGAGACTCCAGGTTAACTTTGAACACCTGGGGTCCTGTAACTTGCACCTATTTCAAAGTAGACGAATGATTTTACATTTCGCCCTCATCGAAATGCAGCCGCTACTGCTGGGATCGAACCGACGGCCTGTTAGCAAAACGCCATAGCCGCTAGGCCACCGCAGCGGATGCGGTTCTTGGGTGGATGGCAATCTGTCCTTTTTTCTATGGATCTAGCGGATTTCTGCGGAAAGGATTTGTCATGTTCATGCCCCGCTCTGCGATCTGCTAGCCTCCTGGCTAGCTCAGATGGCTGGGCGACAGCCCCGGAAAGCATTGCTCCCGGGTTAGAAGCACTGAAGAGAACGTATATATATGTTTTTGTTCACTACGAAGCTTTCCTTCTATCTATCTATCTATCTATCTATCTATCTATCTATCTATCTATCTATCTATCTATCTATCTATCTATCTATCTATCTATCTATCTATCTATCTATCTATCTATCTATCTATCTATCTATCTATCTATCTATCTATCTATCTATCTATCTATCTATCTATCTATCTATCTATCTATCTATCTATCTATCTATCTATCTATCTATCTATGTCTAATATATATACACACACACACACACACACACACACATATATATATATATATATATATATATATCCGCCTAAATTTGGGCGGATCAAAACGCGGGCGTTCGTAAGATAAAGCTCGATGAAATATAATAAAAAAAAACACTGGCTATAGATATCTTGACCTTAATGATACTGACGGGTCTTTACGGGTCTATGATACGGGTCTATATACTGACAGGTGACCACCATTCGCTCTTTGCTCGGCGCAGCTCGTCTCGAGGTCCAGTCGTTGGCGATTCAAGACTCATTGCAAAAGCAGCCGGCCCTGCAGATGTGGTCGAACGTGCCCTGCCCGCCGTGCTCCACCACGGCCACCACCAGTCTGCTGGCGGTGCCCACTTTGCCTTCCCTCCTGTCACCCGGGCTGCCGGCGCCGCAAGGTTTTCCCGTGGCCGTCTTTGCGCGGCCGAACGCGACGGCCGTGCACAGCCGCCCTCACATCGTCGCGGCTGCCGCGCCAGAGCGACCCGCTTCGGAGCTCCACGAGAGGCGTCGTTCAAGAAGCGGCGACTCGTCGGAAGACGACTCGCCCTTGGATGTGGAGAGCGAACACGGACGGTCGCCTGGCTTCAGCTGCTCGCCCGGCGCGTCGCAAGATCGGAGCAGGCTGTGTGCTGCCGCGCGCAACTCGTAACTCCGTTGCGAACTCCGTCCTTAACGTTTCGAGCTAGGCGACGGTGTTGCAATGCGCGCTTTGAATTGCGCGGTGCGGTACGCTGGTGTACGAGTAGCGTATACACGCCTGGCGGTGCAGTGCAAGCGTCGGGTGTCCCTCATCGAATAGGTGGAAGCAGGCATCGAGGCAGCGATCCCGTGTCAAACGCACCTTACTGCTTTGCTATAAGCACTGAGCGATTGGCGAACGCCCAGCTTTGCGAAGAGAAGCACTGTTCGAGGGGGTGGAAGGGCAGAGAAAGCTACGCCGTAGAACAGAAATGATGACTATCGCTTACCTCCTCAGTAATGACTAGCACCCGAGGTATGTAAGGCACAGCAAAGTAATCTGAGAGGTCAGAAAATGGCGCGAGCCTGACACCAAAACTGAACTTACAGCTGCCATGGGCATGATCACATTAATTCCACGTTCTGATAGGGACGGAAAAAGAAATCACGAAAGGAGAACACGGAATACACTGGGATTACAAATTAAAAGATCAGTTACTTACAGCACCAATGCTAGGGTACGAATCAAACAGCCAAATGTAGCTATGCCACTTTTAAGAAGTTGATTATAGTCCCGGTCACAAGGACCATCTTTGGTGAAGGAACAGAATGCGCTCTAGGGGCAAACAGAAGTCCATCGTGACAAGCCCTTGCAGCGAAAGCCGTTGTTGGACGCTCTCTTCGGCATCTCGCTAAAGGTGATGACGACGGCGACCTAAACAGCATGTCGGATATTCACTAAGGATGATGTACCAAGAATCGAGCCATGTAGACAAAATGTTTTATCAAAGCTGAATAAATGATGACACGAAAAAGCGTGTGACGAGCTGATCGAGACATCTTTATTTGTTACAGTCACATCAAAAAACATCAACGACGACGACATTAATAATAATAATAATAAAAATGACAGCCATTCCACTCTGCGAAAATAGATTGGTAACGAAAGCTGGCGACAGTCAGAGCTCTCAAACGAAAAGCAAAGTGCTTGCGCTGCAATTCCATATTCACAGAGTGGAATGGTTGCCTAGGCTCGCGGTTATCGTTTTCATTCAGCATCGGGGGAACGTTCTTCGTCGGTGGTCGTTTCGCGCCGGCGCCGTTTACATACTCGCTGCTGTTCCCTCCCGCGCTGCTCGTACGCATGTTGTTCTTCGGGTGTACGAACTATACGTGTCCGCCCCATCTATAAGGCAGCTGTTCTTAGCGCCGATACCTCTCCTGCTTATATACTGCGATAACCTTGACGTCACGCTATTCTTCACGGCGAGCGTTCTAATCTGGTCCCCATTTTGACTGCGCCGCCGCACTGCACCCGTACGTGATCACACGCAAAGCAAACAATGAAACCCATTGTGTTTGGGTTTGTTAGAAATCGCTGAGTCCGTTCCTGTTGCCGGGCGCCGAAAAACTACGGAAGGTTACTCATATACAGCTGTTGCTGTAATAATAATAATAATAATAATAATAATAATAATAATAATAATAATAATAATAGTAATAAACTTGTGGAAAGCGCACACGACAGGTTGCGTTTCCACCCTTTTCAGGTCTAAGAAGACCACGGCTCAAGACTTCGGTTTTGGCGTCACCGCACCCAACGGACTCAACGGAATTCAGTACATCTTACGTTCGCCACCGTTGCTAATTTTTCTGAGCAGTCCAGTCCAGCCCACGTTTCCGGCATCATGTACGCAGCTGCTCTGACTGTGAACACGAAACGTTCACTCGCTCGACGTTTTTTGATTAAAGTACATGGTATGATAAGTGCATGGCTATTTGTCCGTCCGTCCGTCCGTCCGTCCGTCTGTCTGTCTGTCTGTCTGTCTGTCTGTCTGTCTGTCTGTCTGTCTGTCCGTCCGTCCGTCCGTCCGTCTGTCTGTCTGTCTGTCTATCTGTCTGTCTGTCTGTCTGTCTGTCTGTCTGTCTGTCTGTCTGTCTGTCTGTCTGTCCGTCCGTCCGTCCGTCCGTCCGTCCATCTGTCTGTCTGTCTGTCTGTCTGTCTGTCTGTCTGTCTGTCTGTCTGTCTGTCTGTCTGTCCGTCTGTCTGTCTGTGCGTCCGTCCGTCCGTCCGTCTGTCTGTCTGTCTGTCCGTCTGTCTGTCTGTCTGTCTGTCCGTCCGTCCGTCCGTCCGTCCGTCCGTCCGTCTGTCTGTGCGTCCGTCTGTCTGTCTGTATGTCCGTCCGTCCGTCCGTCCGTCCGTCCGTCCGTCTGTCTGTCTGTCTGTCTGTCTGTCTGTCTGTCTGTCTGTCTGTCTGTCTGTCTGTCTGTCTGTCTGTCTGTCTGTCTGTCTGTGTCTGTCTGTCTGTCTGTCTGTCTGTCTGTCTGTCTGTCTGTCTGTCTGTCTGTCTGTCCGTCCGTCCGTCCGTCTGTCTGTCTGTCTGTGCGTCCGTCCGTCTGTCTGTCTGTCCGTCCGTCCGTCCGTCCGTCTGTCTGTGCGTCCGTCTGTCTGTCTGTATGTCCGTCCGTGCGTCCGTCCGTCTGTCTGTCTGTCTGTCTGTCTGTCTGTGCGTCCGTCCGTCTGTCTGTCCGTCCGTCCGTCCGTCTGTCTGTGCGTCCGTCTGTCTGTCTGTATGTCCGTCCGTGCGTCCGTCCGTCTGTCTGTCTGTCTGTCTGTCTGTCTGTCTGTCTGTCTGTCTGTCTGTCTGTCTGTCTGTCTGTCTGTCTGTCTGTCTGTCTGTCTGTCTGTCTGTCTTTCCCTCCGTCTGTCTGTGGAGTGCTCAGGGACGTTCAGGATTGCAGTTTCGTTTTCCTCTGAGTTGCCACAATCGGCTTGATTATGAACCCGGGGGATGCCGGGAAAATAAACACAGCTTTAGCTCGGGTGCTCCTGTCTAAATACATGTAAAAGTAGAATTCGTTTTTCTCGGCAACCACTGCACTGAATTTATCGAGCTTTGTTGCATTTAAAGGAAAAACTGAAAATCTATGACTGTTGGTTTCGAATTTTTTAGTTAGGTCGTCAATTTTTATTAAAAATTAGCAAAATTCGAATATTTTCAAAAAATGCAACTATCAAGTTTACAACTCTGTAACTCAACAACGAAAAATGATATCACAATTCTGTGAATTGCATCTAATAGTACATCTAAAGCGGACAAAATTGATATGTTACACATGAATATGAAAAAATGTAGTAATAGCGAAATACACCTTTTGCAGAACCCTTGTAACCAACGTAAGAAATTCACGTAAAATGTAAAATGACACATCGAATTTGTCCGCTTTGAATGATCTAATCGATGCCGTTTACAGAACCGCGATCTCTATTCTTGATGCAGAGCTATAAGTTTGTAAACTTCGTGCTTCTATTTCTTTTTTCAAACTATCGAATATTTGAAAATCTTTTTAACAAAATTTAAGCCCTAAATCGAAATTCCGCTTCCAACAGTCACTAGAATTTAACTTTCTCAAATACAACGAATTTAATCAAAATCGATCCAGGGCTTATCTAACAAAAACGTTTTTGCGTTTTACATGTATTTGAATAGGCCGCGTCCGAGTTGGGCCCGAGCTAAAGCTTCCTCTTAAATGTGGGCACGCTAGTAGCAGAACAAAGGTGCTTCTCATGAGAATAAACGCGCATGCGGTACTTCTAGTTGCACCCTAGTGTCTATCAAAGTAATTAAAGCTTCACTGTAAGCGAAGCAGTTTCTACAGGGCTCTGTGGTGTATTTGTTTCTCAGTCTGGATAACAGCGCGCCACTAGCTAGTAGGCTTGCCAGAGGTAGACAGATGGAGAAAATTAAGCAGACCCAACGCACTTTGGGAATCGATGTTATGCGAAGCATTTTGCTGGTAGTTGAATACTCAGAATTGTTTGGGATTACGCAGTGCGTTACCAGAAGGACAAGCGTGTTTGTGTACCAGCCATGGTGGCTTAGCGGGTTTGGTGTTGCGCTGCTAAGCACGAGGTCGCGGGATCGAATCCCGGCGGCGGCGGCCGCATTTCGATGGGGGCGAAGTGCAAAGACGCCCGTGTCCCGTGCATTGAGTGCACGTTAAAAAAAAAAAAAAAAAAAACCAGGTGGCCCAAATTATTCCGGAGTCTCCCATTACGGCATGCCTCATTATAAAATCGTGGTTTTGGCACGTAAAGCACCAGAATTCAGTGAATGTTCGTTGATTTGAAGAATGACCCAGAGCATCGCAGAACTTAGACGGATGCGGGGCCCCCCTCCCCATTCCCATGGCAAGTTATGTTCCCTGGAAGCCTCACAGGTTTCGTGGGAATATACATATTCAACGCAATAAGAGAGATATGACTTAATGGGATTCTGGCCTGTAAACGGCAAGGACGTCGATCTAATCGTCAATATAAAGTGTCGGGACAGGGCTTGGAGGCTGAACGTCAACGTGAAGCGCTGATCTGACTGGGGGACATTTGCTTGGACTTGGCCGACAGCTCCGAGGCGAAATAAAACTACCAGTGGGGTCAAGCTGTCATACTTAGCTAGCCGGTTTAGTTCGAAATAAATAACACAATGTTACAACAATCTAACAGTTCAGCAATATTGTCACGTTGTAGTTATGGTGAACAGCCACCGTGGTCCAACGCAAGTCGCGAAACTAAGTGTTTATTGGGTGAACCTGTGCCCTGTTGTGCCCAGCGGCCCTTCAGAGCGGGGGATGCCATCCCGGCGACGTGTAGTTGTCAGGCCTCATCGTTCGCTTCAAGGCAGCTCGCTTGCAGATAGCAACGTCGTCTCTTCTGACCGTCACGAAGAGCCCATCAAGGCCGTTATGATCAGCCGTTCACTCCGCGACAAAGCTCCGGTCTCAGAAGAAGAAATTATGGGAAACGAGCCGTCGGCCTCGTCAAATGGGATGTTTAACATCCACGCCGGAGATGAGGTCCGTGCAAGGCTACGATTCTTCACACTTGTCAGCCACACAAATTGGCATGACCACGCCGGAGACGGAGTCAGCGTGCCATCCCAGTTCCCGTGTTTGTGCCCAGTGATGTGCGTGTGTTTCGACAAAACTCCCGTCGGAGGAAAAGGGCAACAAACCTCTGGATTGGTTGGACCTGAGGGCATCGGTCCCCTGACGCCGGATTGGAGGAAGTGACTGAACAATGACGACGCAGGGCATAAAAATCGGATCCAGACGGCTGTGAAAAGAAGGGGAGGGGGGGACGCTCGGAAACTATGAGACACTACCATAGTGTGCTCCAATAGTTGGAGCCGTATTGTAAAACTCAACCATGTACTTCTTTTTAATATAACCTTTTTTTTTTCATTCTCTTAAACGTCGCTCTGAACCCTTTTTCCCGGCACCTGGTACGGCACCATCCATGGAAACTTCGTTGGCCGCACGGACCGCCGACTTGACAACAGCCCGCAAAAGCAAGTGACGCTCAAACCGCGACGATAGCGGCGAGCACGCTCGTCGCTCCTCGAAATGCTGATCTGCGCGTGAAGCGCGTCGGCTTTTATACATGAGTCGTCGAAGGTTCCAACTTAATCCTTGCTGCTCGCGTGCCTTCCAGAGCAAGGTTCGGCGACAACGGCAACAGATAGAAACTGCGGTAACATTCGGGAAGCTTCCCACACGGAAAGTCGTCTTAGCTCTGAGCGATAGCATTTAACACGCATGGGCTTGTGAAAAACCTCCACCGAAAACAAACAGTTTATACGTGTTTCACTGTCATGAAAGCAACTCGCGTGCGTGCGTGAATTTGCGAATGTGTACGTGTGTTTGTGGAGGTGGGGGGGAGGGGGGTGTAGCTGATTTATCCCAAAATAAATATTACGATCTTACAATGACCCAACACTTGAGCAATATCATAGAAGCAATACCGGATGTCTGCGTGTGTGTGTATGGCGCACGTGCATGTACGTATGCAGATATGTGTGTATTTGTGCGTGTGTTTTTTGAACACACAAAAATATCGCCATTGACAGCGCAGTTCCACTGTAAGGGACTGATATTGTCTGCATCAGAGATTTCAATTTCGAGGTGGACAACCAAAAAAAAGACGAAAAATACAAATGAACTTTTCAATTATTGACTTCAGGATACATATTGCAAATGTGGAATTGAAGCCGAACAGTACAAAAGTCATGCCTACTTAGATGAAATCTCAAGGCATGCACCCCTTTCGAGCTAGCAGTCTCGAGAATCTGTTAAAAATTGCTTAGGTGCTGCAAATAAAGTCAGCCTCACAAGGTAGTAGAAAGATACTTTTGAGAAATTGTTGATTATAGAATGCCAGATCAGATCGTCAGCAACCCTGGAAAGGACTTTTGGGAAACTTCACTGCGACGCCATTGTATATGATAGTGCATTTTAGGAAGAGAAATATCGAAAGTGGGTACCAGCGATTATGTCACTACTGATCGGCTTCATTTATCGACCGAATAGAGTTTCCATAAGTGAACAAATAAGGAAGCTGATCACCCGCCGTAGTGGTGCAGTGGCTCTGGCGTTGCGGTGTCAAGCCCGAGAGCACGGGGTTGAATCTAGGCCGCGGCTGATGCGCACTTGTATGGGGGCAAAATGCAAGAACACCAGTGCACCCTGATTTGCGTGCACGCTAAGGACCACTAGGTGGTCAAAATTAGCCCGGAGCCCCACACTGCAGTGGGCCTCTTAATACCATCCTGATTTTGCCACATAAAACCCCATTATTTATTTTATTCTTAAAGAAGTGATGTGATAAATATTTTTAATTATCTTCCTGGAGATAGCCATGTCTCATGCAGGTACGTTGAGTCTCTTCGAGACGCTTTTTTAAGGAACCTGTTTAATTTGAAAAGAAGAAAGAACATTAGAAAAGAAAACAGGGGGTATATGTGTATAGACTGCAGGTAAAATGGAAATGAGCGTATTGCGGCTCTGACCACGGCGCGGCGTTACCATGTGGGAGAACCGCATGGCGTTGCTATGTTAAGTCAAGCGGTTCTCCCATGGTAATGGTGAATTGCGTAAAGATGCGTTCTGTATGTCAAACGTATTCCCGTTGTTGCCCGGACGCGCGTGGTCGGATGTGTCCCCTGCGATAAATGCAGCCGTCTACGAGGATGCAGAGACACTGCAACGTGAAATATAAGCGTACAAGCTTAAGCTGAAGTTCTGGCTTCGTAGTTATATCTGTGAGACCAGCGTCCGTACCGCGATATGAGCCTAAAAGGAAAGGACGAGGAGCGAAGGAAAAGTACGGCGTTGAAAACAAGGATCGTGCATAGCCTTAAAAAGAGACAAGGCGGATCAGGTTTTCAGTGTTCCGTGCGCAACAGATAAAAGAGCGAAAGAAGCGAGTGCATATGAAAACAGCGCGAACTCAAATGTAATTTCTTTGTCGTGCGCAGCCGCTCCTGCAACAGTGGATTTTTTTTTTGCAATACTCGCTTGCCGAATAATAAAACAAAACAAATAAATCAGTATAGTTTGATACTTGTTAGGTTTCTACAGCAGCAGCAGCAGTTTCCTTGCCAGTGGCGACGGCCCACTAACGTATCACTTTTTCGCATCCGCAGGTATAGTAACGACTTGTGGAAACAATTGCTCGTATGTTAAGCTGACAAGTCAATAGCGTTACACCAATGGCCGCTGTAGCAACGAAGTCGCCTGTGCGATAGGATAAACATGCCGGACAGGAACTCACTCTTTGCGGCGTCGTGGCGTGCTAGAATCTGATCTACCTGGCCTCAGTTGATTCTTTGATCGCATATGTGGCTAGCCTGTTGATTGAGAGTTTTCTGGTCTCTACACTTAATTGAACGAGAAGCGCCTACAGTTAAAAGCACGACTGTAAAATCACATCCTCCGTGTTTAACACTAACGCGCATTAGTTTGGACCGTGTTCGAAATGCAGAATATTCTCGCAGCATTATTCAATTATGAATTTTTTTTAATACTGCAATTGCTCTGTCGCATACAGCCTGTGGAAGCAGTGCTGGAGCTGTTTAGTCCACTTTACGCTGTATGAACGTGCCAAAACCTTTGCCACGCGCAGTTCGAAACTGTAGAAAATGTAAAGTGTAAATTGTACTTCACATTTGGTGCTGCGGAACCCACGTTTGAGAGCATGTGCCATTTGTTTTTAGCATGCTAAGCGTTTCGCAAATAATTGCTGGTGATTTGGCTCTGACGTCGATGCATCTGGTTCGTATGTGGCACTTCTTAGAAAACTAGTGTGCTCTCAACTGCCCCCGAGTACAGGGTGTAGAGAAGACGTACTGAGCTCCGCACGAATATAGGATGGCCTGTCAAAGTTACATTTTTGTTTCCGAGTCATCATCAGAGGTCACCTAGTCATTTATCCATGTGCTTACACGCGTACGAATTTCTAGTTAGAAAAAGATAACAGTAAGCGTTCTTGTTGACGAGAAAAAACAACAACAACGATAAGCTGACTGATCTTGCCGTTGTGGTAAAGACCTCTGGTGTTTTTATTGCGATAGCATTAGGGCGAATTGTTTAAGGACACCCTTTGATATTTTCGACAATAACAACTGAAAGTTAGAGAGAGGTGGAGGTGCCACGTACGACCTTTCTAGGAGGCAACGATGGACAGTGAATCGATGGACTGGTGGATGAATGAATATTGCAGGCATTCTCTTTCAAATGGAGTGGCGGCTTGTGGCAGCAAGCTCGTTATTTTTACCTTTCTTTTGAGCTTACTATGGGCCTTTAGAACCCATGCTTTGTGTTAACAAACCATCGAAACCAATTGAAAATATTGCAAAAAAATGTGTATTTTCTTTTTGGAGATTCTTTTAGGCATTCACAGAAATGCGAAGCATGAAACAACGCGCAGTCGATGTAAGGCAACAGCGCGAGAGCAATAAATAAGTTGCTGAAAATCACTTTCAAGGAAGGATACATACGTTACAGGGCACATCCATTGGATAGTACTGGCCACTAATACTTTGCCATTTGTGAACCGCAGTTGGTTGGCGCTTTTGGCATTTTACAACGATCATTTATTTTTTACTAGCCAGTTTCCTGGTTATTTTTCTTCACGACGAGTCAACGTTTCACCTTTATACATAGCAATAAGTAAAAAGAGAAACGACAGCAATACAAAAAAAAAAAAAACCTCTTAGCAGCCTATCTATGTTCCATCAGGCCGCTGAGGCATTTTTCGAAACTGATTTTGCCCTGGGGTTCCGGTATGTCGAAGTACTCCCAACCTATGTCTCCGTTTACTGGTTCTTTGTAGTTATTTTCCGTGCCTAACTATGGCTAGGTTTTCAACAGCCCTTTGAAAAACGTCTAGTCCAGTCGTTATGCCAACGTAGAAGTGAGGCCCCCTTGGATTGGTAGACGCGAAGAGAAAGAGATGAGGTTAAGGGGAGAGGAGGAGTGCGGTGCTGGAGAGAAGAAGGCAGGTACCGGTGATCAGTGTGATGCGACAGCGCTGCCGTCGTAAACGGAAAGGAGGGCCCTGCCCGGAAAGTAAGTAGCCGCGGCTGCGGCAAACAGACGGTGTGGTCAGACAGAAAGGGGAGCGGAAACGGGTCATGCTGCCGAAACACCCGAGTAACGCTCCGCTTGCTGGAAAGTCCGACATGCGTGGTTTGGAAAAGGAGATGGCGGAAGAGCGTCAAGGTACTCGCAGTACCGTGGCCTATGCTTAGAGGGAGCCGCGTCAACGCGTCATCCCGGAGCAATGCGCAGACATTCACCCTATGGGAATGTTAGGAATGTAAAGCTAGATTGCCATCCTGACTGTTAATAGGCCTGTAAATTACGCAATCGTTCGCACAGAGCCGTTTACTGGAAGATATGTTACTGGGCAAATCATTAATATAAATAAGAAGGTGAGAGTGCCGAGTACGCTACCGAGTGTACACCCGATATTACGCATGATAGAGGGGAATTGGGTTATTCACGGCAGTAAACTGCTGCCTATGAGACAAGAAATTACGAAGCCAAGTTAATGTGAAAGAGTCAAGCCTAATACAGGTCACTTTAGCTATTAGGCGGCAATGAGCTACGCGGTCGAAGGCTTTTGCATACTCAAGAAAGATGCAGTCAACGTGTTTGTTATTATTTTTTTTATTATTTAATAATACCTCAAGGGTCCAAAATAGGACATTACATGAGGGGTGGGCATGTAAAAGGCGGGATTGATTATGTGGAAATTAGAAAGATGAGTCGGAACGCTCAATGGCAGATCTAAAGCGTGCTGTATCGCGGATGAGTGCAGTTTGTCTGGGAAGGCCATTCCAGTCTCGGGCAGTTCGGACGAAGAATGACTGCAGGAACGTAGTGGTGCGGGCTTGTGGTGGGATTACCGTGTTCGGATGGCCTGTTCGATGAACACGATGAGGCAGCTGGACTAGCTGGCTGTCACGAGGTATGGAATAAAAAAACCTGTGATAGAGGCATAGGCGAGAGATGCGACAGTGCTACAGTGTAACAATGTAACTGAGACGTGAATTCTATTGCTAAGTATCACAAAAAAACATTTACCTGAAATCATGTTGGCTATTAAAAAAGAAGGTATTTGTCTCAAGATAATTGTAGATATGGGAGGCAAGTGATGTGCTCAAGAAGCTTGCAACAGATGCATGTTAATGAAATG
The DNA here is from genome assembly GCF_023375885.2 of Dermacentor andersoni. Lineage (NCBI taxonomy): Eukaryota > Metazoa > Arthropoda > Arachnida > Ixodida > Ixodidae > Dermacentor > Dermacentor andersoni. The sequence goes on from NC_092814.1 coordinate 303,184,170, forward strand.
GGGCGGAAGCTTTCTAGTGTAATGCCAGTTACCATATTTAAATATAGGGATTAACTTGGCTAAGCTCCAGTCAGTGGGATGTAGATCGGTTGACAAAAACTGCTGAAAAATGGGGTACAAAATTTGACTGGACAAAGTTGACGTGCTATTTAATATGTTAGAATTGATGTTATCAATACGCGATGTGTGGACTGCTTTAAATGTTGTATAAGTTTTAATACACCTTAAAGGCTGATATTGTTTGAAGACATGAGACGCTGGAGGTCGAAAACGTAGGCCACATTAGAGCAGTGTTCAGTAGCAAAAAACAGAAGAAAAAAAAAGGCGTTAAATGTTGACGCACACTCCGATACAGAAACAGGCACATTATCAACATCACGCGATGTAATAAGATTATTGCCGTCGTCTGGAGAAATGGTCTGCCAAAGCGTTTTGGGGTTGCTATGTAACAGCGAAAACAAGTCACTGTAAAAATATTTTTGTTTGGCTGCAGCTATAGCAAGTTAGTAAGATTTCCGACATTCTTTATTTTTGGACAACGAAGAAGCGCTAGATACCTGCTTAGCAGACGCATACAGGCGTTTCGTTTTATTTCGGAGCGACCTAAGGAATTTATTAAACCATGGAGTTGATTTATCATTAGCTATTGCTCATGTCTTAGTATTGCCAGAACGTCTCTAAGCAACTTCCAGTTTTCTTCGACAGACCGGCAAGAAAATGATGGAAGAAATGTTTCGTCCAAGAGGACGTCTAGCTAGTTCCCTGTTCATTCGATGGTAAATTTCTCTGTTACATCTGATTACTTCACGTTCAACACCTAAAAATTTTATTGAATAATAATCGAAAACCGCGGCAGGCGTCACAAAACCATCAATTTGTATGACAAGACTTTTGCGATGTTGAACTGTTGTCAGCATAAGATACAAAATATTCGAGGCGCGAGTGGGCTCCAAGGCTATCTGGGCAAGGTTGAAGTCTAAACAAAGGTCGATGAAGTCATGTGCGCTGCATGTAGAAGAGAAGGGGGACCTTTCGATGTCTGGATAATTGAAATCTCCAAATAGACAGACGTTGTTAGTATAGAAGCGATCTAGAGCCCTGGGGATGCGCTTATGAAGCTCCTTCACGAAAAAGAAAGACAGTCGGCATTGGGTGGTCGAGAACGCGCCCATCAGCAGCTTCCCAGATAAGCTGCAACAGGCGACCCAGACTACTTCAAGTGTCGAGTTAGAGTCAACAAGGAAACACGGTACCGCTTTTTTTTTCTGATAGCCAGTAACACGCCGACACCTTTTCAGAGCGCAGCGCTTAGGCGCCCGTACCTGCGGCGAGCGTCGGCGTTATCCCTCGTACCGAGCGAACGAGCACAGCGAAGGATGAAAGCGAACGCGGAGTGCAGCGGGAGATGAAAAGCGGCGATAGCGAGGAGAGCACGAGGAGGAAAGCGGAGGAGGAGGGTGTGGCGAAAGGGTGAGAAGAAAAGCGTCGTGCCGCGCAGAACGGGCTTTGCGCCAGTCGCGCCTCACTGCGCTCCGTTTACAACATGCCGCACGAGACAGATCGTCCGCGCCAGCCAGTATATCACGAAATGAAAACACGTACGCAGTGGCGCTCAAATTTCGCATTAGGGAGCATCGTAATTGCCGGTTAATGTTTTTTTTAAGTGCGCGATCATGGCGATTATGGCATACTGATTAGAATTGTGATATAACTCAGAGTAATTTACGCCGGAGTGTAGCCATGTCTCGGTTAGTGCAAGAACATCGGAGTTACTATCAAGATATAACTCGAGCTGGTCGCGCTTTGACGGCAGACTGCGGATGTTAGTAAACGATATGGAAGGGCAAGGTGCATACGAAGTTGATGACCAATAGATTTTAGCACAGTGTTTATCACCAGCCAGCTCTCAAGCAGATTGGACTACAGTACTAGAAGAACTGTCGTAAATGTAAATGCTATAATTGATGCGAAGTTAATCCACAGTAAGCCCGAAAGGTAGATTCCACTAAAGATAGCCAATTCTATAAATCTTCTGAGCGCTTGTCACGTCTCTAGTAAAAAAATCCTCTCTTATAGAGAAAAGATTATCGTTAAACCTATATGCACGCCAGCTAAAATTGCTTGTTTATGTTTGAAGAACATGAGCTCAGCAATTATCGGCCTACATTTACCTGAAGCGTGCTCGGCCAGCCGACGTACTACACTCTCAAACTAGGAACTGGTTGTTGCAATTCCCAACTTATCGGTGCACAAGGCAATAACCTTCTTTTGTGATGTGGCCCAACTTTCTTTTTGTTGGTCCGGAATTACAAAGAATAACAAGCTACACCGCCGCATTCAGCTATCAGCTTCGTCACACCTTGATAGCCCTGTTTGCAGTTGATCGCCAATGAAAGCGATTGCGCTGTCATAAAAATTTGATAGTGGAAAAGGAAATGAACGAAGCTTCGTTTCCAAATTAACCACCCTCTTTGTCAAACTTTTGATTTCCTAGCAGCTAGCATCTTGCTTGCCTTTCAACCCCTTAATTTCGCCAAGTGTAATTTCCTGACCGACGTACAGCTTACCCAGTTTCCAGAATAGCTGCAAGTGCTTGCTCGACACTAGGGCCAAGAATTGATTCTAAATCGCCCGAAAGCAAGAGTAATATGCAAAGAGCAGTCGAGCGCAAACACGAAAAAGCCAACCATGCACGGCGCATCATGTCACACTCAGCTATTGATTTTTAACTTTCTCAAGTAATGTTATGAGAAGTCCGTGAATCTTTAAAAATATTTTCTGACTTCTCCAGGCACCTTCAAACAAGGCTATCGCAAAAACAGATATCATATTTGTAGCATTCAAATTGTTTCTTAAGAAGTACGTGTTTTGCTCCCTCATAGGTCGGCGCTAAAAACAAAATGGTGTTTAGGATTGAATACAATATGTGTGTTTTCCTTCGCACACTAAAAAAAAAAAAGAAAAGAAAAAAGCAATCACCGACTATTACAATACTTCCTAATGCGAAATTTGAGCGCAGCTCTATACCGTATATACTTGTGTATAAGCCGCACTTCTTTTCATCAAATTTTCACAGGTGCGGGTTATACACGAATCAGGCCTATAGCTACACATTAACACACTGCAGGGCCATTGCGACTACTCTGTCAGATAATTAAAAAAAAACTGGTGACGGATATCAACAGTTCATATCGTTATTTATCGCCGCTTTTAAGCCGATCACTCTCGGACGTGCTCAGCTCATCGGCACTCTCACAGTCGGACGAGCTCGCCTCATCGGCGCGCTGCCAAACTGGTCGTCCTCGGTGCCGTCCGGGATGTTTAATCTCCCCGTGACTCTAAAGCTCTTTGCGATGGTGCCCACTGACGTGGAACTCCACGTGTCCAGAATCCAACCGCACACTTGCTGAATAGACGCTCGCTTCAGTCGCCCTGTCGGAGTTGTTTTGTGGCTGCCCGCGGCCATCCACTCGGTGTAGCACCGCCGAAATTCAGGTTTGAATGGCCCGTTTACGCAAACATCGAGCGGTTGCAGCACGCTTTTCAAGCCACCAGGAATCACGGCCAAGTCCGTTCGGCAGTCAGCCAACCGAGCCTTCACTCAGTCTGTTAGGTCGACGCACAACGATGATGATAATGGTATGCGATGAGTGGAAAGAACTAACTGGCGCCATCTTGTAGCACTTTGTGGGAGTAAACAATTGTTGGGATGCTTTTTTTCTCATATTTTTGCGTCCGAAAGTGGGGCTGCGGGCTATACACGGGGGCGGCGTATACACGAGTATATGCGGTACGCGTTTTCATTTCACGATATATTGGCTAGCGCGGACAATCCGTCTCGTGCGGCATGTTGCAAACGGAGTGAAGTGTTGCGCTGCGCGACTCCCTCGCTAATCTGGAGATCGCGAGAGGCAGCGAGCGGGTGACGCGTGGGCGCGATTCACAGCAGGCGCCGCAGACAGGCCTCCGAGACGACGCGCGCTACTCTGGCGCCATCTCGTGGGTATCGTCGCTGAAATTCGCTTTTCTTCTCACGCTTTCGTCATACCTTCTTCCTCCGCTTTCATTCTCGCATCTTCCATCCCCCGCTGCGCTCCGCATTCGCTCTTCCATCTTTCACTGTGCTCGTTCGCTCGGTTATGCCGACGCTGACGCTCGGCGCAGGAACGGGCGCCTAAGAACTGGGCTCTAAAAAAAAAAAAAAAAGAAAAACCGCCTACCACCTTTACTTCAATGACATCACTACAGATGAATGATCTGCGCAGGCGGACATCATGTGTAAAAAAAAAAAAAACAATGCAGTCGTTTTACAAATAAAGTAAGTACATTATTTGACCTCTTAGTCACAAAAATTGACGGCGAGTGTGTATATTAGAAAGCGGAAGGGAATCGTCATCAAGGTCCAGTTACAGGTTTCCGCATAAAAAATGGCTATGTAGGACTAAACAACTGGCGTCAAATTACTAGTTCAATTTACCTGATTACGCATGCGGCACCGCTAAGTATGGCACTCCGCCCAACCCCTAGCTGTGACATAAAAGTGTGGCGTAAAAAGAAGCTGCCGTCGTACTTAGCTCTTCTCACGAGCCGGTTCCGATTGGCGCAACGGGCAACTCGCTGTTACCCGCATAGTCAATTCAGCGCGATAGTCCGTTTTATTGCGTTGTACGGCCAAGCTTAATTTTACACCGCTATACTGCGTCATAGGTGGGTTGCACCACGAGCGGCGCTTGGTGTTGCCGCGTGTGAAATCATGTAACCTAAGCGAATAATGTGACGCCTCTTACATGGGCCTACACGGCCATATTGAAATGTAGAAACATGGAAACAAACCGCAACATTGTAATATAAAAATGTGCTGTCCATACCGTAACTAAGAAGAAGTTAATTGTTGTCAATAGTTAGAGAATGGATTGTCTTTTCTTTTTCTTGCGAATAATGTCCGCCTGAGCACAAAAGCCCAGCAGGACATAATAATTCATCTGTAGTAATTCATATAGGCACCGGGCGGGCGTCGTAAGGTGCCAGCGGCCGGGCGCCTCAGCAACGAGCTGGCGAACATCAGCGCCGCGAGCGGCAGAAGTCATAGAGCACTGGCACGTGAAGCTGACGACGGGACGAAGGCGTTCACGGTGCTTCCAGTTATTTCGCACTGTAGGTCTTTTAAGGCCTGATGTAGAGGAAAATACATTTTCGTGTGTCTGCTTTTGAGAAAGGTCACCACTTGCAAGAGGCAGGCCCCACTCATGGCAACAGGCAATATATAAAGTAGAAAACGAACGCAAATTACGATGCAAACGCACCCCGCCAACAGAGCTCACCGCGGTAAACTAAGAAGTGGAGCTTCAGCGTTTATATACCAGATGTAATTTTGCTGTTCACGTTAACATTGTCGGTACCTAATTATGTAAACAGCGGAAGAGCTGGAAAAAAATTCACCGGCGTTGTATGAAAAATATGTAAAATACATTCCACTGGGTGTGTCCCACTGGGTATATGCCCCAGGGGCCAGAGGGCACCTGCCGCTCTTCAATGAACCTTTTTTGACGTCAACTTGAGTCACTGCAAGTATCACAGCAACAGCACACCTACACGGTGACAATCACGTAATGCGATTTTTATTGCAAATGAGGGTCGGCGTCGACGTTGGGGTTTTTGTGGCTCTCAAAAAACACGTTCTTGCCAAATATGACCTCCAACATCGCGTTTGTACTCTTTAAGGGCTTTGCATTGGAGATATCAAGCTAAAAGGCTTTTGCTGCTACCGAAGCAATTTACGAAGACTGTTGAGATTTTTATGTTCATCATACAATGACGAAGTATCTGTCAGAAGACTCTACATGTATTGCCAGAGTAACTGCGATGGTTATGAGCGATAACTCGTACGCCCGTGCGTGCGCTATGTCGGCTCCAATGGCAATGCCGCCTCTCGTACACTGCGTTCATACACGGGATGTTTCAATGTTTCAACTAACTTTAGCCAGAGTTTACAAATATGCCGACCCGCCGTGGTTGCTCAGTGGCTATGTTGTTGGGCTGCTGAGCACGAGGTCGCGGGATCGAATCCCGGCCATGGCGGCCGCATTTTGATGGGGGCAAAATGCGAAAACACCCGTGTACTTAGATTTAGGTGCATGTTAAAGATCCCCAGGTGGTCGAAATTTCCGGAGTCCTCCACTACGGCGTGCCTCATAATCAGAAAGCCGTTTTGGCACGTAAAACCCCATAATTATTATTATTAAAAATAAGCCGATGCACTCAAAGACGACGCGACGAAATGCATGTTGCTATATGGTTGGATCGCACCCCTGACGCCGCAGGCACAGCAGCGCAACAAGTCAAATTGCACGCATGCTTCTCTCATACCGATGTCAACTACAGTCGAGCACCTATAAAACGAACGCCACTTGAATGTTTAATATGACTAGCACGCATACGTCACGTCCTACATAGCACGAGCTAGAGCACTTGTGTGCGGCTCTAGCTTCCATTCAGCCGCTAGAATTAACGGCGTTCTCCTTTGAGTCACGAGCGGAACCGGGTCACTTTGTACCATTCTCGCCTCGTGGTAGCTAACGCTTTGGGACGCTGTGTTAAACTGCAACCCCACCTTCGGGGTCGGCTCTCATGCCCCAGCCCTTTCCTCGTAGCGGAATGCTACGAAGACGCTGAGAGACATTTTACTATCTTCGGATTCAGCCTCAGGTTGTACAGTTTCTTTCTGGAATAAAAAGATCAACGTCGACTACGATGCTCCCTAATGCGAAATCTACACGCGTTTTCATTTCGCGATATATTGGCTGGCGCGGAAAATATGTCTCTTCTGCACATTACAAATGGAGCGAAGTGTGGTGCGACTGCCTCGCTAATTGGGAGATCGCGAGAGGCAGCGCGTGGGTGACGCGTGGGCGCGATTCACAGCAGCCGGCGCAGACAGACCTCCGCTTGTGCAGCGCTTTGTTTCCATATATGGTATCGCTGGGCGCGCTCTTGGTAAACAGATGACGGCGCGCTACTCTGGCGCCATCTGGTAGTGGTCGTCGCCGCAGAGCCCGTCTTGCACGGTACTACGCTTTTCTTCTCACGCTTTCGCTATACCCTCCTCCTTCGCTTTCTGCCTCAACCACAGTTGAGAAGCGCGAAGAAAGAAAATATACCCTAAAAGGAAGACTGATGCACTGATAAGACGACAAAATGGCGACTGCAAATCTGAGTGTTCGCCTTCGTAGCCCAAGCTCCGGAGCCGTTAAAGCTGCGGAGGCGAAGACAGGCAATTCCCATGGAACACGAAGCTCTTGCGTATGAACGGCTCCTTTATTAATGTTAGCACTACTATACCATAGCAATACAGCGCCGGAAATGTACAGTGGTCAGTGATGGAAACGCAATACTCGAATCGCGCGGCTGTCTCCGTCTCCTTTATTTAGCTCTAGGTGATTGCCGTGGGACAAAACGCAGTCACAGTGCGTCGCAGAGGTTCTCGCCTTCACTGTATACTGCGATGCATCAGCTCGGTGTCCCCATCGCTTACAGTCAGTGCAAAAAGCGCCGGTGACCATGCGCTTCGATTAACGCGTTTCAATAGCTGAGCACTGTACGTGCGGTTGCCTATAGGCCGCGTGTAACTACTCTTTCCGCTGTTCCGTCTGGTGAGGCCGCGATGAAAAACGATTGAAATGAATGGCCTAACACGCTTCAGTCATGTTTCAGTGCCTGTTCGTGCACCTAAAAATACAACATGTTTGATCAGATTTGTTTTGACGTAGTATTTCGGCAACGGAAACAGAAAAAAACGACGGAACATATTAAATGAGCGCAGCTGGCGGTAGCGCCTGCTGAGCTCGGCTTGGCCCATGCCATTACAGTCGTGGCGCCGCAGTATGAAGTCGCCACCGGTCCAAAGTCATCCCGCGCTCGGTGCCCATACAGTGACGTGATTTGAGTGAATTTTGTAGGCCCTTTTTTATTAGAGAAGACGTGTTCGAAGTAGCGCTCGCACACACACACGCTCTCTCTCTCTCTCTCTCTCTCTGTACATATGGACAATGGAAGCCTGGAAGGGGATCGGACAGTATACCTACCTATACATGGTGCAGATGTTCCATTGCTAGGGCTTCCTCACGTACAAGTGGCGTCAAGAACATTATTAAAGGATGAGTGTGAGCCAATAGCCGGGTGCTGCCTATTGTGTAATGATCGGTTAAACAGAAACGTTGTTAAACATTTTAAAACCAGAACTCCCTCAGCTAGCGGGCGTTTATTACGAGACAAGTGGGCTTAGTGATAACTGATGCCGCTGAAAGACCTGGGGCTTTTCATGAATCACCTTTGCTTGAGATTTTCCCACCAATCTCGAAAGCCGCCAACAGTTACCCCAGCCACGGCTTTCCGCTTCCACCTCATCTCGAGTAACACTTCTTTACGGAAGTGTAAATGAACCAGACCACTAGTTGGACGACGTTGATGCCTGCTAGACACATAAGGAGCGTCGCGTACGTTCCACTGCTGTCACGCATGAAACCTGAAAAATAAAGGGAAAAAAAAGGTAACGATGTATTAGCGTATTAGAGATAAGCTTTGTGTCGTTGCATCAGCGGCATCAAAAAGCCAAATGTTCGCGGTACAAAGAAAGGTCAAGAATTTATTTGTTACCAGTCGACTACCAGCTGTGTGTCTGATACGAGTGCATTTTATCGGTTAAAACTAAATCACTAAGATAAATTACTTTTCGAATCAAATCCGAGTCTTCCGATTTCTTTCGTGCCGTGCATTCTTTTTTTAAACGACGACAGTGAACCAGAAACAGAAGTGCGGAAGCCCTGGTTGTAAGGTCTTTCTTTTATTTACTAAACCTACTCTACTCGTCCCCCCCCCCCCCCGCTCAAAAAAAAAAAAAAAAAAAAAAGAGATATCTCTACGCAAAGCTTTCCGTCAGAAGCATTTCGTTCGTGTTTTGAAAGCGGTTATTAAGAGGAAGCTTTAGCTCGGGCCCAACTCTGACGCGGCCTATTCAAATACATGTAAAACGCAAAAACGTTTTTATGAGATAACCCCTGGACCGATTTTGATGAAATTTGTTGCATTTGAAAGAGAAAGTTAAGTTCTAGTGACTGTTGGAAGCGGAATTTCGATTTAGGGCTTGAATTTTCTTAAAACAATTTTCAAATATTTGACCGTTTGAAAAAAATAGAAGCACGAAGTTTACAAATTCATAGCTCTGCACCAAAAACTGATATCGCGGTTCTGTAAACGGCATCCATTAGATCATTCAAAGCGGACAAATTCATTTTGTCATTTTACATCTTACGTGAACTTGTTACGTTGGTTACAACGGTTTTGCGAAAGTTGTATTTCCCTATAATTAAATTTTTTTATATTCGTGTGTAACATATCAATTTTGTCCGCTTTAGATGTACTATTAGATGCAATTCACAGAATCGTATTATCATTTTTAGTGGTTGAGTTACAGAGTTGTAACCTTGATAGTTTCGTCTTTTGAAAAATTTCGATTTTTGCCAATTTTTGATAAAAAATGGACGACCTAACTCAAAAATTCGAAACCAACAGTCACTAGATTTTAAGTTTGTCTTTTAAATGCAACAAACCTCGTCAAATTTGGTGCAGTGGTTGCCGAGAAAAACGAATTCTCCTTTTACATGTATTTAGATAGGAGCACTCGAGCTAAAGCTTCCTCTTAAGGGTTGAAGAATTTCTCCTTCGACGGACATCTTGAATGCAGACACCTTAAGAATCCGTGGCAGTAATGAAGCCATCAGCATTTGGTGCTCCCATATGGCTTCCCTTCCAGGATGTGAGCTTTAGCATAATGCTTCTTAACTCCACTGATCTGATTAGACCCGACCTAATCAGCATGACACTGGCGATGGCCTCTGAAGCGTCTTCCTCTCAGTGCTGTCTAAAGCTTTCTATAACGGAAGCGTAATTCTCTAATCGTTGTTGAACTATTTTAACTTAGTAAATGTTAGTGAGTTAGCAAACGCAAAGAGAAGCTACCAGAGACTCGAATGCACAACTTGTAGCAAAATATTGTTGGTTTAGTCAGTTGAGTCACGTGTTTTATTTTAACTAAAAAAAATATGCGGTAGCGAGCATATCTCACAGTCATAACATAACATTCACATACATACACTTGTGTGCTGCACTGCCTCACAGAAGTTCATATTAAATTGATTTTTCTGTTGCTTATGTGTGAGCCCAATGGGCAAAATTCTCACCGCTTATTTTTTTCGCATACTAGCATTTGATATGTCGTAGTAAAGCTTTAGCAAACACTAAACGAAAATTAGATATTTATTTTTATGGCACCTTAAATCCCAAACACTGCATAGCAAGATAAAAAGGAAGAGAAAGGAAGAGGAAGCGGAGAGAAAGAGGTAGACGTTTTAGTGGAGACCCAATTAATTTCTACCACCTGACGCTCTTTAACGACCACTAATAAGCCGGATATCGAGCCAAAATTCTTATTGATTTGGTTCAACCACTTCGTTAGGAAGAAAAATAAACTAGAAAAAGAAAACAGATTAAACCAGTTGCGCTTTCTCACGGTTAAATAGTTTTTTTTTTTTTTTTTTTGCCCATCAGTTTATTAACACGCATGGCGACAGTATGAATAGAAAAAAGCAAAATACTTGTGCAGAATATACGCTGGAAAAGGTACGGACCACGAGGCCTGTTAAAAAACTATAATTTGGCACCCTGGGCACACAGCCTGTTTTTTTCTTTAATTTCCAGCAAGTACACGTATATGCGAACAACCTAGTTGTAGTGGTTGCGTTCGCGGATTGCTTGGTTTAAACAGTTTCCGCGGTCGGCAAACTTTTGCCGCCGGCTGTATACATCTGCGCCAAATGGTAAAGTTAATTTGCTAGAGAGGTGCGAATGTTTACCCCCGTTTAACTTTCTGTGTTGTATAACACTTGTGAATGAAAAGCCACATTTGTCTTCTTATGTCGCAGCCATCTTTTGTTTATCGTCGGCCATATACACACGGTTCCTGCCATTTACATCTTGGTTATACTATAAACAGGAGGCCAACCATTTCATAGGAAATGACAGCTATCAAGTAACTTCGTTATGAAATTCCGCTAATCAGCACCCGCCGAGGTGGCTTAGCGGCTGTGGTGTTGCACTGCTAAGCACGAGGTCGCGGCATCGAATCCCGGCCGCGGCGGCCGCATATCAATGGGGGCGGAATGCAAAAAACGCCCGTGTCCAGGGCATTGGGTGCACGTTAAAGACCCCCAGGTGGTCAAAAATTAATCCGCTCTCGCCCACTACGGAACCCTATGTCGCCTGATAATGAAATCGTACCTGTGGCACATAATATCCCAGAATTAATTATTTCATCCCCCTAATAAGCATTTCAACTGTTTGGAACTAACGCGACTTAAAGCCAGTTATCCTTCAAGTCTACTCGGTTTTGCAAAGCGTCGTTGACCTTGAACTCCTCCACACTGAAGCTAAAGCCAACGTATAGTAGGGTGCTAGAAATGTGTTTTGTGTGAAACATGCGCGTTACACAATCTAAGGGTGCTCGGGCACTTACACAGACGAAGCAAATAAAAAGCCATACGTGTTTATTCCCCAGCTGCTTGCACCAAGTCATTGTTTTAGCACGCCATACGGTAACTGTATATATACGCTATGGATGTCATTCTGCTATATGCATATGGCCTCCCCGGTGGTGAAGGGAAGAGACCGAGTTGTTTCTTTTATTCCCTATCCTGCCTTTCGCTTATTAGCACTGGCTACTTCTAAACTGTTGAAGCTTAGATGCTGTTTTATAAATTAGACGCCAAGCGTCAGCGAATCATAGCGCGTCAGCCAATCGTAGCTCTTCAGGCGCATCTTCTTTCTGGTGTAGCATCGGTGCCAGTGCATCATTATGCGCAGTAAGTATTGCAGTGTTTCATGCAGTGTCAGCTAGTTGGAATAAATCACACCGTGGTGGCGTAGTGGCTATGGCGTTGCGCTACTCGCATTTTGATTGGGAGGGAAATGCAAAAATGCCCGTGTACCGTGCATTGGGGACACGTTAAAGAACCTCAGGTGGTCGAAATTATTCCGGAGCCCCTGACTACAGTGTGCCTCGTAATCAAATCGTGGCTTTGGCTCGTGAAACCGCCGAACTGATCTATATTTAGTTGGAATAAGCATTCGCAGATACGTGCGGAGCAATCTACAACCGATAAGAATTCATAATTTATTGCCTCTGTCGCAAAGTGTGGAAACACAATTATTTAAGCCTGCTGTGTCCTTCCTGCCTTTCAGATCTTACTGCTGGCTTCGCCTAAATTATTTCAGACTGGTGCTGATTTGTAGATTAACTGAAGAGCGTGGCGTCAACCTGTCGTAGAACTGCCATATTACAGGGCACTATTTAGCCTCTGTATTGTGCTATGTGGTAGCGTCGGCGGTGTGCCAGAGAGGTAACAATTCTGACTGGCAGTTTGCAGGTCGGCATTTGGAATCCTGATGGTGGGCTGCTCGTCTTTTTTCTTTTCTTTGTTCACTTTTTTTCATAAACGTCTCGGAAAGCACTTTGAGGTTACTTCAGCGGGATATCCGAGAGACTACGGTCGTATAATAATATATATCACTGGAAAAAGAAACGTAGCGTGCATTTCGGCAAGACAAACATTAAAGGAAAGGGCGCAGCTGCAAAAAGATCACTCATTCATATTGGTGTATTCGTTCGCTCGGACACTAATTTCTACGGGTGTAAGGGGGTGAGTGATAGACACAAGAGAACACCCTTAAGGGGACAATTTTCCTTAGTGTACTCCTTTCGTAGCCCGAATCCCTAGTTTGAACGGCCTCCTCCACACCTTCTAGAGGCTGACGACTGCCACGAGCTCTCATTCTCCTGTCAGGATATCGAAAATTAACTTTTTTTTGTTGTTTAAATGTAATTCTCCAACGCACCCTAGAACTTTACTGGCTGAAGTCCTCAAGTATTTTTCTAAGGTATGTGCCACGTTGCTGGAGAGGAAAATGTCATCTGCAAATTGCAGGTCGCTGCGATATTCCCGGTTTATTGTTATTCTTACAATATTCTCCAATCGAGCATTTGGAATACTGCTTGGAAGCGTGCATTGGAATCCGGCGTAAAGGTTAACCAAAAACGTAAGGGACACTTAAAGCACACTTGGTAATTGGAGCCAGTAAATAACACTGCGCGACCATTTGAGCAACCCCTTCCACAAAGCACGTCGTGTTCACGAATAAAGGTCGGGGATGTTTCGTCTGTACAAGACGACGTCAAGTGTAGCACGTGTAACTAAAATTTAGTGCGCATTGCACGGCTACCGAAAAGCTCTGTGTATGTTAACAAAGGTTGGTTAGGGCTTTCTGCGGCGCCGCTCGATCATCTCAAGCTTATTGTGAATCGCCTCTCGTAGCCGGCAAAAAATTTGTTGACAGCTGTTTTCTTTGTGAACACGGGCTACGTGATATTCGTGAAGCACTGAAGAAAAAAAATAGCTTATAGGCAAACTTAAGCAATGACTGCCTTCCTTCGGCAGTGTAATGGCGCCGTGTTTGGCACGTCGCTGTAGGAGATGGGCTGAAAACAAGGTTGTCTGGCGTTTAGAGATCGTTCGAGATAAAGCTCCGCGCAGGCTTTGCGTAGTAGTAGTAGTAGTAGTAGCAATTGCTTGTTTACTTCAAATAACGGGATAAATAAAGGAAAAGCAATGGAAGAAAAAAAAATTGCTACTGACCGCAGTAACTCTTTAGCGCAGTCTGCTGACACCTGAACTGAGTTCAGCAGTGGAGGAAGGAGGGGGGAAGTAAAGGGTAGTGACCTAATGATCGATGACGTAATGTACAACGTTACGATCTCAAAACCGAGGTCGTATGTGGTTCTGGTTCTACGCGTTCATGTGCGTGTAATGCATGCGCGAACTTTAAATGGCTAACAGCAGCTAAGTTGACAGCGAGTCACCTAAATAGGTCAAAAACTCACAAATTGCCCCCCCCCCCCCCCCCCCTGAAAAAAAAATAGCGCCTGTGAAAAGGCTACCTGCGCAAACATGGGTCGTTACCTAGATCGGTCTGCTGAGAATGTTAAAACATTTTTTAAAACACCCAAAAGGATGCATGAAAATGTTATCCCCATTTTTCATACCGCACCTAGTTTTCTATAGGCCATCGAAATATTGAAAGGGCTTCCGGCGAAGACAGTTTTTCACCAAAAGCATTTTGGAAGTTAGCTTTAAGAAAAACTGATATTCGAGCCATGCGTATGCTACACTTGATATCATTTGATCCTAAAAGCAACGCCCTAGACCAAGGTTGATCGTGTGTTAGACCACATCTTTGGTGACTATATCCTCAACATCTTTCGCTACAATGATGATAAGCTGTTTTTCTGTTCTAGTGATGGCTTTGAGAGCGCCATTGCTTCTGTTACTGGGTAAATTCAGCGTAAAAAGTAGGGTGTTAAGACTTCCCTAAATCATTGCCTCTTCAAAAGAGCATCCAGTTGCTAGACGTTACCTAGTCTTTTTGGACGACCATGTGTGTTGGCAATGCTGTCCGTGGTCATCGAAACCGTTGCTCAACTTTTCATCCAAGCATTTTAAAGTTTTAAAGAATGGAATAGCTATGTCCTGCCTTCACAAAGTCTTGCGTGTACAAGATGACCATCAGCTTAAGAGGAAGCTTTAGCTTGGGTGCCCTATCCAAATAAATGTAAAAGGAGAATTGGTTTTTCTCGGCAACCACTGCACCAAATTTGACAAGGTTTGTTGCATTTAAAAGAACGACTTAAAATCTAGTGACTGTTGGTTTCGGATTTTTGATTTAGATCGTGAATTTTTTATAAAACATTGGCAAAAATCAAAAATTTTCAAAACACGAAACTATCAAGTTTACAACTCTTTAACTCAGCAACGAAAATTTATAATACAATTCCGCGAATTGCATCTAATAGTACGTCTAAAGCGGACAAAATTGATATGTTACACATGACTCAAAAAGAATTTAGTAATATAGAAATATAGCTTTTGCAGAACCCTTGTAAACAACGTAACAAATTCACGTAAGATATAAAATGAAGCATTGAATTTGTCCGCTTTCAATGATCTAATGAATCCCGTTTACAGAACCGAGATATCTGTTTTTTATGCAGAACTATGAATCTGTAAACTTAGTGCCTCCAATTTTTTTCATACTTTCGAATTTTTAAAAATCTTTTTAACAAAATTCAGGCTCTAAATAGAAATTCCGCGACCAACAGTCACTAGAATTTAGCATGCTCTCTCAAATGCAACAAATTTCATTAAAATCGGTCCAGGGGTTATCTCAGAAAAACGTTTTCGCGTTTTATATGTATTTGAATAGGCCGCGTCGGAGTTGGGCCCGAGCTAAAGCTTCCTCTTAAGTGTGCACGTTACGTGTTTATTATAAAAGCAACTTCGTGTTTCGACAGGCACTGTCTCGGAACGCTTGAAAAGGCACATCATGTGTTCCAGTTCGCACACGCTTGCAGAAAGCACAGACAGTAAGACCGTGACTTCACCTTACATTCATCCCCTCGCACACCGACGTAAGAAAGTAACTATCGGTACAGTGTCAGCGTTGTGTTTACGGCTGGCAGTAAGTTAGCAAATTTATGCGCCGCCACGCAGATTAACAAAGAGCAGCTGAACGAAAAAAATAACAACCTGTCAAGTGTTATGTAAAGCATGCTAACAAGTTTCCAGAATTCCGTATGGGCGTAGTTTATAAAGTTTCATATAGCTTTGGTCGCTTTTATGGGTAAGGCAGGCAGACTGCTGCACCAGTCAGATATTAATTGAACATAAATGACCTTTACTGGTGGAACGTCTTCTCTTTCGTTGCACTGTTTCAATTGAGAATGTAGAGTAAAGTTCTGCCGAGACATAAGAATGAAATGGTCTTACAGTCAAGCTGTGGCATATCATTAATAGCGGTAGCACATGCGTAAGTGAGCCCTCAATTATCTTGCCTAGAGAGGAGTTGCCATGACTAAACCGTTATCTCTCGCGAGTTCCCACTCGTGTCCACCATTACGGGTTCACGCTGCAGATAGGTTATGTGCGCTCCTTCATTTTTCCATCGCTGTGCGACCATTCAGGCCTTCAGTTGATAGTAGACCTTTTGTGCTCTCCTCGTGTCCACTTGTGTCCACGTTAGCATGCCCGCCTTTCCGAACGAGGTAATGAACTGGGCGTACATTAGAGGGTCCAAGGCATCATCTATTCGCAGCAGAGGATGCACGTCATTTTTGTGGCTCTGTTAATTAGGGCGCAGATACACGATCTCTTCGATTTGGCTGCACTTTCTGCACTAGTTCCGTTGCAATACAGTGGGAGTGCAGCCGAGTGCAGGGCCAGTTGAGAAAGTTCAAGTGCAGTGCCTGCACCAACATTGCACGTTTATTTAAAAAATGAATATAGAAGTGTAAGCTTTGTTGTCTGTTCGGTGAATTTCGCGCGTTTGACGCATTGTGGAACAGCGTCTGCTCTTGTCACGCACCAAAGCGTGCTGTGGGGCGTGTCGTAGCACCTGCTGTTGTCGCGACATCGTCATACCTGAGCACTTTTTTGAGTTGGCGCTGTTTCTCCCGGTTCGAGAAATGGTTTTCTTTCAAGTATGCCCTGCAAAATGTTTAGCTCCTGTGCGGACATGCTTCTGCAATCTGGCAGCACCTCCCCTCAGCTGAGTGCAGGTCGGTCGTGAGTCCGTTCGACAAATTTGCATGTAGCAAAAGGGAACTTCTTTTATTTTCGTTGTCGCAACAATTGCTTTAGTGGTAGTACTACGTCATCAGAACGGAAAGGCGGGTATGGATGCGGTTTTTTTCGTCAGATAACGCGTTCCAAAGGAAACACATGAGATCGCAAGCACTTTAACGCGTCACATGAGTTGGCATGATATTACTAAGCTGCCCTCGCAATCATTTAGGCACCGAACTTGTGTTTCACATTTTTATGCCAGCTTTAGAAATTGTAACCAAAGTGGGACATGTTTACCTTCGCGCACCATTATTTAACGAGCACTGTACCTAGTCCACCGATGGTTCCCACGTTGCCTGCACTTCCAAAGCCGCTAGTGCAGGATAACGTTGAGCTCATGGAGAACTTGCCTTGCAAGAAGTTATATCGAAGAGCATGGCGCAGGCGGGGCGCGCTACAGTGTAAAATGGAGGAGAAAAGTTCTGCACTCCCTGAACTAGTGCAGACAGTGCGGCCAAATCACAGAGACCAATGGTTCGACGTATCCAACGCGCCAGGAAGCGGCCAACGAACTCGGATACGTCACGCCGGCGACTCCAGGAGCGCCGAAAACTTGTCCCCCATGGTGATCAGCTCTTTCGTGCCGCAGCTCATGCACACAAGTGTACAACGATGGGCGATTTTTACAGCGAAGCTGTCTACCTCTATCCCTGTATGCATCCACCGCATGCTTTCCCAGAGGGGGTGCCCTGGCCGGCTTACGCCTGTATAGGCTACAGGAACGTGTGCGCCGATCCCGGAGATAGTGCAATACCGGACATGAGTTCCCAGTGGAGGAGGAGGGGGAGTTGAGGTACCTTGGCCGGCTTACGTCCGTATCAAGGCACGTGGACAGGAACGCGTGTACCGATCCCGGAGATAGCGCAATACCGGGCCGACCCACGGTGGAGGGGAAGCAGGCTTCAAGCACTCCGCCAACTTCCAAAAATAAGTTTAATATCGTGGGTACAAATAGAACCGCATAAACTCGGCCTTGTAAGAGAAACACTATATATATAAAAGTGTACTCAGTGTAGCGAGTTGGCCTTCATGCGCTTTGTTTGTTTTAAATCATGTTTGACGAATGATGAGAGGGAGAGAGTGCGGCGACGGCGCCTGTGCACGTTGCCTGGGCTTCTGTGGTTATAACGTCGCGCGCGTCAATTGTGCCGGCGCGGCTGCCGCAGCGGTTGCGGCATATGCATGGGAAGGGCGGTGACCGCGGCGGTGCTTGTGTCGTTGTAGTGTGGTGCCGTATTAGAGAGACGAATGATTTCATAATATTTGCATCCCGAGTATGCAGCCTAAACAGCTTCGCTGATAATCCGTCCCCATATGAATGTTGCGGACCCACGAATTTTTTTTTTCTTTTGGTTTCACGTACGCGCAAATGGGCGCGAACGCAGTGCAATATCTGCACTGCACCCAAACTGTACAATGCTTTTCGCCGCTGCTGCTGCCGACCGACTGTGATAGCGCTCGGTGCGTACTACTCGAGCGGCTCCGGCGTGAGACAGGGCCTGCTCTATACCATAGGGTACAGTCTATCCGCAAGAAGCTTTGGGCAAGTACCAAAGTAAACAGGTCCAATGGGGATAAAGTCACCCTTGTTTTCGACAAGGTTAGAATCAATGGAACCCTTTACTTTTGGAATGAGGCGCGGAACGAACTTGTTCAGGCTGCTAGGCAATGACCACGCTCTTGGGATGACTGCAACCAACAGTGCAATCCAAACAACCCCCCACCGCAGCCTATAGTTTTTCACAACCAAAGAGCCTTTTCCTTAATGAATGTCAACGCTAGAAGCATTTTAAATAAAAGCGACGATCTGGAAGGTTTACTCATTGCTTACGATCCTGACATCACCGTGGTAACAGAGACTTGGCTGCGCGATAGCATAGATGATGCAGATGTTGTACCTGTAACGCATGTAATTATCCGTCATGATCGCTGTTCAAGAGGGGGAGGTGTGGCACTTCTGATGAAGAAAGGCACTCAGTATACACTGGTTCCACACAATAAGCAGATTGAAATGGTGTGGATAGCTGCTAAACTTTCCGGCCAAAACGCACTTATCAGAGCTGTCTATAGGCCACCCAATGCTGACATTTCTATGCTGGAGGCACTACACGACTTTCTGTACGACAACAAAAAGCGCTACAGTTGCGTTATAATGAGTGGCGACTTCAACATGCCTAATATAGACTGGGACTTGATGTGTGCTACGTCAACATGCCAACACGCGGATCTGTTGCTAGACATCGCATATGCCTTCGATCTACGCCAGGTAGTGCATACCCCGACGCGCCAGACTGCCGTATCAAGTTCGATTCTCGACCTCGTCTTCATATCCGAAAACGTCAGTCAACTAGGTTATACTGTCGATATCGTGCCCGGTATATCGTACCATTTCTCTGTCCTTTTTAAAAACCAACTGTGGCGTGAAGCTGAGCGCAGCAAGCCAAAGCCCTACTATGATTTTAATAATGCGGACGATGTCAGCATATTAGATTTCTTAGAACAAGACTATGATTTCTTTTTACAGTGTCACAGAAACTTTACAACTCTTAATAGTTTGTGGCTGCACTTCAAATGTGCGGTGCGTCATTGCATGAATAAATATATCCCGAAACGACATAAGAGCAAACGTCGAAGCCCCTGGATAACGCGCGAAATCATTCATATAAAGAGGCGCGTAAAACGACTATCGTCTAAAAACCAGAGAGATAGCGGCACCTTGGCTGAGCTGCGATCGGACTTGCGTTCGAAAATAAAATCGTCCAGATTCACTTTTTTTAACGTCAAAATGCACAACTTCCTTTCCAGCGATCCGAGAAAGTTTTGGCTTCACTTGACGCAAAAGAAGGAACCAGTTCATAAACTGAAAATACACGATAAGGACGTCACTGACCCAACTTGTATAGCAACGGCATACAACGACTATTTTTCGTCCGTTTTTCTGCGCAGTGCCGATAACAATATAGGTTTCAGCCACGCAACTATGTATGAACTTCCAGAACTAATAATCACAGAAGAAGGTATTTTTTCAGCATTGCTTAGCTTAGACATTAGGAAATCTTCGGGACCCGACGAAATCCCAAATGCATTTTTGTTTAGATACGCGGAGTGGTGTGCCAAGTATCTTTATATTATTTTTAGCAAAAGTTTGGAGAAAGGAGAAGTTCCTTCCGACTGGAAAATAGGCAAAATTATACCAATACACAAGACTGGCGATAAGCTGACAGTAACTAACTATCGCCCGGTGTCGTTGTTGTGCACAGCTAGCAAGGTATTGGAACATTTTCTTTTCAAACATTTAAGCAGTTTTCTCGAAGGCAACAATTTTTTCAATGACAGTCAGCACGGATTCAGGCGTGGCCTTTCAACAGTGACACAGTTACTCCACATTACTAATGATTTGTTTGCAGTTCTTGATAACAGTGGCCAGGTCGACATAATCTTTCTAGACTTTGAAAAAGCCTTTGACCGCGTGTCGCATTCCAAAATGATATTAAAACTAAAGCATCTCTTTACAAATGAGCGTATTCTGAGGTGGCTTGACTCTTACCTAACGCAACGCCAACAATATGTTCAAATAGGTGACTCTAAATCATCAATGCTTCCAGTCCTTTCGGGCGTACCTCAAGGGTCCGTCCTTGGACCATTAATTTTCTTGTTTATCTGAATGATCTCTCACTTGACACTGCTGTACAATGCCGATTTTTCGCGGATGACTGTGTTATTTATCATGCCATTCAAACTAAAGATGATCAATTACTCTTAAGTAATTCTCTAACATCAATTTCTAACTGGTGCCAGACCTGGAAAATGAGCCTAAATATCCCTAAGTGCTCGCAAATGACCGTAACAAAAAAGAAGAGTCCACTATCGCATGCATACAAAATTAACGACGTTGGCATTACTCTTGTCGATACGTTTAAATATCGGGGGATTGAAATATCTCGCGATTTAAGATGGAGTGCACACATTAAAAATATAGTTTCGTCAGCCTCAAGAAGACTATGGTTACTTCGGCAACGTCTGAAGCACTGTACAAGCAAGACAAAGCTAGTTGGTTATACTTCACTGGTGCGTCCTCTACTTGAATATGGTGATGTCGTTTGGGACCCGCACACTAAGACTGATACAGATAAGCTGGAAAAAGTACAAAAAAGAGCACTCAGGTTTATTTTTAATGCCTACGGAAGACAAGTGTCACTATCTGATATCCGTTCAAGGTCTGGTCTTCCAACACTGGAGGAACGCCGTAAGCTACACCGTCTGAAGATGCTTTACACGATAGTGAATGGCCAAACTAAAATGAATTTTGACAAATACTTACAGTTTAACACGTGTAGAAGTACCCGCGGAAAGCACGAACTTACCCTTATTGTACCCCAGGCTAGAACTATCGCTTATCAATTTTCATTTTTTCCTAGAACGATAAGAGAATGGAACAGGCTTCCACAAGAGGTAACGAACAAGCGTACTGTCGACTCTTTCTTATCGGCTATTTCTCAGTTGTGAGCTAAGCACGCAATTCCTTTCGTACCGAATTTTTATTCAACTCGTGTCATAGTTTCAGAGATATTGTTCTGCGCAGTAGCGTACAAGTATGATCGGTGTTGCACTGTGTGTGAGCTTGCTGTGTTCGAATTTTATTTTGACATTTTCTTTGCTTGTACAGTATCCCTTTTTATTTTCTATGTACCCCTCCTGCTTTGGCTGCCAAAAAAGCAGCTGGCAGTATTTTCAAATAAAAAAAAAAAACAAATAAATAAAATATAATATCACGCAATAATTGCTACAATAATTAATAGAGGGAACTTCGGCGCTAGTGTCTACAATATCTGCAGGCGGAGTGGTTAAGCCAACATAGGATTGATGGGTAGTACATGGATTTGCCTAAACTACGTCCTTCTGTCTTTAAACAGCCTTGTGACTTTGTAAACTCGTCATTCTCAACAAAGTACTGTGTAACACATAAAGAAACGCTGTTAAGGTTCTCCGACGGCCGTATTCGAACACAAAGCCTTCAGCACAGATGTTCGATATGGAAACCACTACGCCACAGATGCATGCATCGACAAGCGGCATAGAACACCCATACGAATTCTCGCGGGCAAGACAACGCGTTCAGACACTTGGCGCATTTCGATTTGGCCCTCTCGACATGGCTGAACCGCTGCATTTAGTAGCCACACCCGCCGTGGTTGCTCAGTGGCTATGGTGTTGGGCTGCTGAGCACGAGGTCGCGGGATCGAATCCCGGCCACGGCGGCCGCATTTCGATGGGGGCGAAATGCGAAAACACCCGTGTGCTTAGATTTAGGTGCACGTTAAAGAACCCCAGGTGGTCAAAATTTCCGGAGTCCTCCACTACGGCGTGCCTCATAATCAGAAAGTGGTTTTGGCACGTAAAACCCCAAATATTATTATTATTAGTAGCCATTGTGCGTGTTTGCAGTCTTCTGCACATAGAATAGATTTTTCTGAATTTTAGGACAATGAAGGCAGACGAAGCGTAATGCACGAAGCCATAAGAACGTCTGAATTCACAAGCACGAAGATCAGGCAAATCCCAATACCGCTGTACTGTGACCGTGTACTGCGGTACCCGTGCACCGCGCTGGCTGTAGGGCTGTACCGTGACGTTAAACTATGGTTAAGCTGTAAAGAATGCACTTTTCGCAGACGTAGCGTAAACGCGCCGCACGTCGGAGCACGCAACGACCGTTAATTACGAAGGTTAAGATCGAAATCAGATAGGGAAAATGGCAGATAGCGATAGTTGTAGTAAAACCTGTATATATTAAGCTGGCTAAGGGATTATTTGTCCCCGTCCTGTTTAAAAAGGGGTGCCAATACTACTACTACTACTACTACTACTACTACATTAATATTAATAATAATCGTCATCATCACCAGTCGTATCGCTATGTTTTTAGTTCAAATGTGGTTTCCGCTTAAGATGGAGCCTCCAATGTGTGACCATACGAGTTAGTGGCAGTCACCTACTATATCCCTAGCTGCCTTCTCTGTAAGAATATAATAAAATTTCACGGGATGCTGTGTTTTTAAGTTTTTAGGAGGCTGCACTGATGAAGTGAAATGCGAAATTTCCTTTGTCATGCGAAGCTTGGGCCAACGTTCCGACCGTCCGACTGACCTTCGGCAATGGATTCACGATCTTTTGTATCGGCCGCTCCTGCACTTCATCCAGGAAACAGGCCTTTACATTTTCATTTAAGTTATGCTGCAGGATGTTTGCGCAGCAATAATAATAATAATAATAATAATAATAATAATAATAATAATAATAATAATAATAATAATAATAATAATAATAATAATAATAATAATAATGATGATGATGATGATGATGATGATGCCCACATGATACTGAAGCTGCTTACATCACAGGTACGGTGACTATAGAAGACATATAGTTTATGTTGGGGCTGAATAAAAAAAAATATTATATAGAATGGCTACAGTCATAATGAAAACAAACGCGATCGCAGCGGTGCACGACCAGTCCAACCTCGTGAGCGATTTGTAATACGCTAGCGAAAGTAATGGCGAAATTCAAGATCGGTTTTTAACTGCAACGACTGTTGCACGTGAACAAAAGTTACACGCTTGCGTGCCGCCCACGAACGTTGAGCATAAAAGAATGCATTTAGGTGAGCTGTCGCACTTCGCAGTGATTGTCGAAGTCACCAACAGTGAGCGAGCAAGAGGAGCCTCAGTCTGGGACCCTTGTTTTAAGGCTTCCCTTGTTAGGCCACTGTCTATCGCTTTGTCTCCATCTTCCTGTGAACAATTTGGCTCGCCTTAACTACACGGTATGTATGTTGCGTTTAAGGCACTTGGATATTTCAGCGGCTTCTACATTCGTTACGCAGCCAATGATTTTCGACTGTAGGCAAGCTGTGACGACTCTCGATATGAGAAACACAAAGGCATCATCGCTTGTCGCGCGTTTGGCGAGGCGACGACAGGCGGAATACTTGCAAGCGTTTCTGTAACAAACACGGCAATGATATCTCTCTCTGTAGCAGGCAATATACAGGGGCGCACCGATGACCGGAGTCCTGAGAAACAGAGCGGCGCTGCAGGCGGCGTTCATGATGGACAGGGCGGCAGGAAGGTCGTCCAGTGAGCAGCGGTCCGAGATCAGAACGGGAAACAGGAAGCAGCGGACACCGCGCCCGACGCCCCCCAGAAATGCGCACAGCGCGAGCACCGGGAAGGACCTCCACACGCTCGAGGCGATTAGGGCGCAAGTCTGGACGACGCAGCTCAGCATCATAGCAGAGTACCTGCAAGCGCAAGCACGCGAATGCGTTCTGCGTGTTGCCTATACAACAAGATGCAGACGAGAGCAGTTTAGGCTTGTTGGCACATAACGACAGAGTGATTGCGCAATAACGGGACGCGGACAGAGGAGGCGAGACACTATGGATGTTAGATCAGGCGAGGCCGCTAAATGCTTAAATGATCACTTCAGAGAGCCCACCAAAGATGAAATTAAAGATAAAATATTTTTTTGGCGTTTTACGTGCTAAAACCACGATCGGATTATAAAGCACACCGTAGTCAGGGACTCGGAATTAATTTTGACCATTTGGGGTTTTAACGTGCACCTAGTGCAAGGTACGCGGGCGTCCCTGCACTTCGCCCACCATCGAAATGCGACTGCCGCGGCCGGGATTCGATCCCGCATCCTCCGGCTTACTAATAGAGCACAGCAGTAGAGTTCAGAACGCATGGATGGTCTTCTTGCTACTCATTGTAGCATTTGCGGATATCAGTCACAGTTTCAAGAAGCTGACGTAATTTATAAGAATAAAAACAGACTAGTAAGAGAGATTATTGTTGCCGAAATGATGGACAGGCTGGGCACACGATGCCGTCAAGTCGCGAACTTTCTAATTATATAAAAAAGCACTTGCATTCTTTCGGGCCCAGTTCAAATAGTGCTTAAAGCCATGGCTGCGTGTCCTGCATGCTTTCTGTGAAATTCATATATTTTCTATTCCGTTTCCAATAAATATTTTGTTGAAATTTAGCTCTTTTTCGTGTGGCCTCCTCTGTCTAGGTCTTGTTTTTCCGCTATTACTCTGTCAAGATGCCGTTGATTTCGAACAGCGTGAAAAAAAAAAAAAAAAGGGCAATCGTTTTCTTTAGTGGGTCACCGCACGCCGACTGCGATGTTGCGATGTTAGAGGTTACGCTGTCGCTGCGTGGCTGGTTGTGGAACCTCATCATTAGAAGGCTGGACCGCTGGGCTAGGTTTCTAGTGGTTTGAAGCGGTAAATTAAGACACGCGAAGACCGAGAGCGTCACGGTCTTCTTGTGTCCTCGTTGAAGAGTTGAAACAGCGCGATTCACACAGGACTGAGAGAATAGAACGAGAGACACGTGTCTCGTTTCATTCGTCTGTTCTGTTCCTGTTTGTGTGACGCTATTTCAACGTTTTAATGATGAATCGATCAACTGTCCGAAACATCTACTCTTCTGGTGTATCTTTGATTTCGCTCCGAACCATGGATAACTACATCTTTAATTGCGCCCTCAGCGAGTGGCCGCGCAGGATGAGAGCGAGAGAGAGAGAGAGAGAGAGAAACAAAAGACAGAAAAAGCAGGGACGTTAACCAGACGCACGTCTGATTTGCTACCCTACGCTGGGGGAAGGGAGTATGGGGATGAAGAGAAAGAGATAGGAGAGAGAGAGAGAGAGAGAACACAGTTTTGCGCACAATTGAAGGTTCGCACCGAGTCTACACACGGTTCCCAAGACTTGTTGACTTGAGGTATTTCAAGAGCGTTTTCGTGGCTTTCTGTGCCATCGACGCGTACGGCCAGGGTCCAAGGATTTTCATTTCCGAAAATGGTCTAGAGTCCAGCCCGTTCAGTGCTGTCCGCAGAACTTCGCGCTCGACGTCGTATTGGGGACAGATACATAGGATGTTTTCAATCATTTCTGTGGTTCCGCAAGCGGCGCCCATGGGCGTATCCCCCATTCCAATGCGGAACGAGTAGGCCTTCGTAAATGCCACCCCGAACCAGAGGTGGCACAATACTGTCTCCTCAAAGCGGGAAATTTTTGATGGTACTTGTAGATTTAAGGATGGATCCAGCCTATGAAAATGACGCATAAATGACAACTCTGTGACTTTACAACCTAGAAACCTTTTCTGCAGCGCGTAGGTCATAGCGCTATATTGGCTGTTGCTGTGATATAGTCGTTTTTTACCGTCGGAAACACAATTGACCTATATTTACAGCATAACGTGGAAAGTGCTTTTCATACAGATAACATAGAAACGTTAACCAAGTGAACTCGACCTTTGATAAATGAAAAACTTCGACATTCTCGACCATTCATCGCTATAGTTTTCCGGTGTTCGTTAGTGTTAACTGATTAGACCACGTCGCATAAAGCTATCGCGAGCAAAACGAAGAAACGCGGCAATGCTCCCGGCAAGCAGCCGTACTGTGGCGCAAACATTTTTCTCTAAGCGTCCGCACATTTGTGCAGTTATAGGCAGCAACGCGTTTTGTTTTCTTTTGCCGGGAAGCTGTTATTGCGACTAGAAGCGCACGGCAGCGTAAACACTCAAACTTCAACGACAGAAGTTTACATCTGAAAATTTCCAGAACTCTTCCAGTTGACAACCAAGAGTCGAAGCATACTATAAATTGGAGCTGATGTGGCGGGTGGCAAAAGGTGATATCAAAGCTACAAGTGGGGATGTTAATTAGCTACGCCGAGACGAACTGTTAATATTGTTGATTGCTTTCCTGAGCCGTTTTTGGTATGCATACCACGCGGTCCATTGACATAGGTCGCAGAGACGGGCCAAAATGTGGTCTGAAACCTATCATCGATGGCATCAATAGTTTATTTGCGACTAGAGCGTGACTACATCTCGCGGGGCCGAACACAAGTTCACGAAAAGTGTGCATACGTTACGCCACTCATGAAAATATTTTGGAATGACAAACAATGCCAACGGAATTAAAAAGTTTGATGTCCTGTGCTGTTTGCTTCTATGCCCAAACAATGATGGGTGCAAGACTGCGTCCGCTTTGAGCAGCGGTACGTGCTAAGATGCTATTACCATATTTTACAGTGGGATTTCACCCAAAGTCTATTTTATATTGCCACTAATAATTTCTTATAATGCTTCAATAATAGTTTATAATAAGTTTATCAATAGTTTTATTTAGGAAAAAGCCGGCTTCTCTAATATTTGGTTGAAGTGTATGGTTAGTAAAGAAACACATACAGGTAGCGTGGGTGCGAGTTATATAGATGGTGCCGAGGTACCCCATAAGCCATCATCAGAGGACATGTGGCATTCTACGGATCTTTCCCTACCACGATGCATCAACCTTGAATGTACTCGACGTATCTGGTTCCACTAATAAATGGAAGGACTAGCTGATTTGAAGAGCAGGGTGGTAATTTTTTTAACACTTCGGAGCCAACGACGGAGACACCAAAAATTATCACGTTTGTATAAACTGGAGTGCGCCTCATTTATAGACAAAACACACTTGCTGTGAAAGAACTACTGGGTGTGTAGAGCTGAAATCTAGTTGAATGAGATAATTAAATTTCGAAGTCGTGCAGAAGCGATTGGAGCCACGAAAACGTACTTTTGTGACTTCCAATCTTAAAATTGCCCTTTCCAGAGTAACATGCATACATTTCGAGATAAAACTTTCCACACATCGGTTTTCTACACATTGAAACACGCATTTGGGTCTCGGTAAGTCTAATATGACAGTGTTAATCATAACGTGCGCGATTTCAAGGTTCCTGGCGCCGTAGCATTGGTTGCGGCGTGTCGAGGGATAATTACGTGCTCCACTATCGTCGGGGGAGTCTCGGCAACCATCTCGACGCAGAAAATAACGTCATCACTCGGAAATTGCGCTGCTGCTATCGCTGCTGCTGCTGATGATGATCGACGTAATAGTTCTGCTGAAACCTCCAATGTGGATAAAAGTAACTAATAAAGGGAAAATGAGACATCGACCATCTGAGCTAACAACCCACCATGGTTAGCACAGATGGTAGAGCGGCTGCCCCAAAAAGGGGGTGGTCCCGGGTTCGAGTCCCGGACCAGAACGAATTTTTCTTCAACTGCGAGGCTTTTCTTTCGAGGAACACGCGCGTGGGTTTCCTTCCTAGCAATTGCTATGATTGGGTGGATGTCTGATTTTACCCTTTATTAATTACTTCTCTCCACCTTGCGGGTTTCCGCTGCACTGTTATGTCAAACTCTTGCCTTTGCCTTGAGTTATTGATAAACTCGACGGCGCCCTGCCATCTGCTACCACCTTGTTAGCTAAGATGCTAGAGCGGCTGCTCCGTAAAGGCGGTGGTCCGGGGTTCGAGTCCCGGAGCAGGACGATTTTTATTTTCAACTGCGAGACTTTTCTTTCGAGGAACCCGTATGGTAAAACACATGTTTTCTTGCCCCAAGTTAAAACACACACAAAAGGAACAGACATAGAAGACCCGTATGGGTTTCCTTTGTAGCAATTGCTACGATGGGGTGGATGTCTCATTTTCCCTTTATTAATTAGGATGATGGTCTATTGGCATCCCATTTGAAACGGGACAGTGACGTCACCTAGTCACCTAGTCTGCTTGAGTTAAACAGGTATGCTTTACATGCTTTTCATTTTAGAATGTTCGTATACATCTCATTCATCTCCTTCATCTTGTTTCTCTTCCTTAAAACATATATCTGCGTTGTACCGCTATTTATGCCTGTAACTGATTCGGTAGTATTAATCACTTCCCCGCTTTCTTTCCACCAATGCTCTAAATGTCTCTTGCTTATCGTTACTGCTCAGCGGTTGATGCTTCCGTGCACATAAAATCCAAGTGCTTCTCGAAGGTATGCCTTATCTACGGTTCTCACTGGGTGAGTAGCTTCGCATTTCGTTAGGACGTACTGAGTGGTCACCGAATTTTTGCTGCAGCAGGCGCACGCCTCAACTTATGGCGACTATTTGCTCCGGTATGTTTTCGCCCTTAGGCAACCAGCTTGAGGCTCAAACAGTGAGGCACTGCGCTTTGTATTACCGTACAGGGTTCCCCGTCGAATTTCCATCTTCCCATTCTTTAAAACTGCAGGGTCTTTTTTGTTTTCATTCCTTGCATCCGATATACTGTACCCGTTTCTCTCACTTTTTCTATTGATGAGTCCTGGTTGTCTATTTACCCTGTTTATTAGCCTATACTTGGTTGCCAACTTTCCTGACCTCTTCCCCACTTCTGTGTCCGCCATTTTTAGGTACAGATACTTGAGCCCTTTAGACGCCAATTTATTTTGATCCATGTTCCTTAGTCTTTTCTCGAAACTAATTTTGCTCTGCACTTCTCTGACGTCAAAAGAGGCTCAACCTATCTCACCTTGCACTGCCTCATTTGCGGTTTACCGAGGGCTCCAAACGCCAACCGGCCTACCGATCTTTGATTAACTTTCGACCCCAACAAGATATCAAATTTTAAGCACAGAACGGCATTTGCGAAGAGCTGGCACCATTACTCTTTTCCAGATTCCACGCAATCCCTCATATTTATTGTACTCCGCTTCGCCTTTATTTTCAGATTATCCTGGTGGGTGCTTGAGTAAGTCTTTCCTTCGTTTAAGTGTACGTCGAGGTGCTTATATTGATTGACTATGAGTGATTGCTTGATGCGAGCAGCAATGGCAAGGCCGCTACCGTACTGCGGCGCTGGAGTGACGCTTTTGGAGGATAGTTTGGGTGGTAAAACTCGCCGCTGAAGGAAACGCCATGAGAGAAATAAACGGTGTTATCAGGTTGCCACTTTCTATGAGAGTAGAGACTGCACATTGAAGAACGTGTTGGTGAAATTTTGAAGTTTCAGGTTACTTGGAGGAGGTCATAGGGGTTTCCTATAGTGGAAAAGATGCCTGGTGTCCAAAGTGGTTCAGGGGAAAGGACAGGGGGCGGGGGTGAATTCGCACTCTCTTGGCGATTGGATTATGATTCTGAAAGGTCGCGTAAGCCTGCAGGATTCCTTTCCGTTCGTATCGTAGGCTCGATAGAGCGCCAATAGAGTAATCTGTAGTTGAAATTGATACTAGATAGACCGTGCAACGCAGTCTTCGAGAGAGGCTGCACCACCAGCAGTTAACCTGCGATAGGGCTCTGAAGCAATTGTACTGAGTGGATTTTTGCATTCCATGTAGGCTTTTACAGGGCTATAGGGATGTCGCCTAGTGCGGCCTGTTCTGTTCAGAAATTGAGCTCATCCTCCGAGCTGCCACATTATATGCTACCACTCGCGTTGCCTTAACTGGTCGGTCTACGTTCTCACTTGGAGACCCATGAGCGGTCAACGGCGGGTCCCGTGGTCAGGGTCGCCACGAGACAGCCCAGAGAGAAGAGCGCAGGCAGCAGGGCGGCCCTCTGGCCCAGCACTCCACTCTCGTGCGCGTAGTCCACGATCACCAGGCCGAACGTGTAGGACGAGAAGTTAGACGCCCCTTTGGACATGCACACCATCCAAATGTACCCGGTGGAGACCGCCCGAAGCTTGTGCACGAACCCGAAGGTACCCGCCGCGGCGCCTTTGCTGCTGTCTTGGTCGCCGCCGTCCCTCTCGGGCGAGAGTTCCTGGCTTTCTTCGATCTCTAGAGACTCTGAGGCTTTATCGAGTTGAACGCCTTCTTTGTCGGGCTTGAAGCCGGCGATCTCGACGCTGCCGCTGACTGCACTTTCGTTGAATTTTTTGTAGAGCTTGAGCGAGGAGACTCTCTTAACCATGTCGGCCTTGGCGTGCATAATCTTAGCCGGCGGTTCTTCGATGTTGCGCGCGTCGTCGTCGCCGTGGCGGTTCTGTGACGGCCGTACGTGTACCATGGCAAGGGATACCGTATTCCTGAGCCACGCTCGCACATCTCCCCGGCTGGGCTGCCACATGGGAATTGCCGCCCCGCCCTCTCCAAGGGAGTGGTCTCCGCGACCGCTGGCAGGCTCTTTGGAATCGAGACGCTCAACCGCCGAAGTTGCCTCACCCGATGTCTTGCCAATTTCGCCTTCCATGCACTCTCCAGCCGCGGTCTCACCGGTACCTTCGTCCGCCTCCTTTCCCGGCCGCTTCAGAAAGATGCAGGCTATGAAGAGGTTGAGAGAGAGGCCACCCAGCAGAAGGAGGCAGCCCGAGAAGCCATACTTGTCGATGAAGAACTGAACTAGCGACGGAGTCATCATGCCGGAGACATCGACCGAACCGCTGACGAGGGCCAGTGCTGTTGCTCGGTACTTGTCGAAGTGATGGACCATCAGTACAGTTGGGACAATTGACGTGGACGCCACGCCCATACCTGCACATAAGGAACACTGCATCATCAGCATCTATTATCATTAATAACAATAATAATATTACTTATATTTTATTATTATACAAACATAGGCAGGCACGCATGCTTGGAATATACTATAAGAATGTTTGCGTTCTTGAATGTGCTGGCTTGTCTCATGGCTAACACCCTTATCCTTAAAGCAATAACAAATTTAATTATGGACGACAGCGAGCTCAGACTACACTTGCGATGAAGGCAGGCATATAGCTGAAAAAAAAAAGTGCAATAACTCTGACCCCCTCGTCGGCACCGAAATATCTGGCACAAGACTTTGACAGCGACCATTATTAAAGTTTATGTCGTGCATTTATCGTGTCGCCTGTCGCAGCCATTGTTTCGAATCTAACTGGCACTGAACCTAACACCGGAACTCAATCATTGTCTTCAGCCGAACCAGAACCGAACCGAACCGATGGGTTTTCCGCCATCTTGAAGCTAAACCCGAACCGGAAGTTGGAGGAATAAATCGGAATCGGCGCGATCACAAGTTCAGCCCAGGATTGTTTTTACTGAAACTCTACGACCGCGCAGGCCACTGCGCTGACGAGAGTAGACGATGCCTCTTGTGTCACTTTGTCGCAGTGCAAGGAGTGTTGCCTTTATAACAGTCATGTGACTTGCCACAGTGATCTCATTGGCTGACTCAACTGTATGCGTTGTCGGTGCGTACTGTCTAAACATATTTCACACCTCAGAATTTGTTTTACATTTCGTCGCTCCTGGTTTTACATTTGCCATCCTTGCATCTTATGCACAGCTTCGTGCGGCACTCGAACCAGTGCTCGACGAAATTAAATTACGCACAACTCACATCATGCACTCATTTGTGATCATTATACTGGCGACTTCGATGCGAATCGCTAAATGTGGGGGTCCGGTTGACGGAGATGAGCGTGGCGCACACATGACCACAATTCGCATTGGCCGATGATACCGTAGTACCCAATAATCCTAGATCCCAACTTACATTGCAATCGAACGTTGCTCACAGCTGGATGGATGTCACGTTAGCAACTCTTGTTCTCGCCTCGTAAGTCTAAAAAAAAATTAAATTATGGGGTTTTACGTGCCAAAGCCACTTTCTGATTATGAGGCACGCCGTAGTGGAGGACTCCGGAAATTTTGACCACCTGGGGTTCTTTAACGTGCACCTAAATCTAAGAACACGGGTGTTTTCGCATTTCGCCCCCAACGAAATGCGGCCGCCGCGGCCGGGATTCGATCCCGCGACCTCGTGCTCACCAGCCCAACACCATAGCCACTGAGCAACCACGGCGTGTCCGTAAGTCTACGACTATAATTATAGTACGTTAGCGATTTCGATACTCTGACCATCAAAAAATTCAATTCTCCTTTCTCTCTCTTTTTTTAAACTGAATGCAAGATTTTGGTACCTGCTGGACGGCGCCAGCTACTTCTCTTATTTCACAAATGAGCTAATGAAAGTGTCAAGCAAAGAATAAAGAAAATACTGTAGTGAGGACAGTTGTCATGTTCATACACACTACAGAAAGGTTTGTTTCGGAGCAATTCACAAGCGTTCGAGTGTTCATGATGACGAACCTACGGCGACCCTCGTTGGTGGAAAAACACAGCGCACACAAACACGCACAGAATAACCACAGGAATACAATAATAAGAGTGAATTCGGGAAATACGTATATATGAAAATATATATTAAAAAAAATGAATGACTCCGAAAAATACAGCGTCGTGATTAAAGCTACAATACTAAAATTTATTAATCCTTAGATATTCCAAATTCTACCCTCTCTGTCAAAACAAATCTAAACTAAAATGCCTTAAAAATTTTGAACACAAACATTTTGGACTCGTTCTCTAATTCTTTATTTGCTTCCAATTAATTAAACAAATTTCCATTCATATACAGAAGCGCGAGAATTTGTTACCAATAAAGTCTATATTATTTTCAAACGTTTGTGTAGCACTCATTTACGACCAATTGTTACGCGACCAGGCGGGAGCAATTCCTGTTCGACGCCATATTTCACGATTGAACGTAAAACTATCAGGGCAATGGCGTGTAGGCGTTTTCAAATAACAACAGGAGCCCGACCCGGGGACATTAATAGACCTCAATACTGTGACACTTTTGGCACTTATAAATTGCACATTGATCTTGCTAGAACATTCTCCCCCAAGCAGCGATGTACATAGTTGAAAAAGCGAATTATATTCGGCCTCCCATTGCAAAGTTCATCCGGAAAAAATAGCTCGCCACGCAACAACTTCCATCGCTTCCACTTCCGGGCGGTGGTTTCACAACAAGTGACTCCATTAAGTTGTTAACCCTTGAAGTTTCTGTAATTGATCTCTCCAGTGACGATGATTATAGCACTCGCTTCCAACAATAATTGGCTGCACTCCATCACAATCCGACTAACGACGTGCCTTTCACCGTTGAATAAAACACTCATTCTGCCAAGGGGCGAGAAGGGATCACTCTTCCCATGTTGACTTTTTTTTTCATGTGTACCCGAAATTTACCTTTTTTATATTTACTTCTTGTATAAAACTAATGCAGTTGCCCATTTTTCGGTGAAAATGTTACTTTTGCACAAAACCTAGCTGACCACACAATTGACTCGCATCACACCGGCCTAACGTAATGAATTCCTTCTTTGGCAAAATTTTAGAACGCCTTTGAAATTGCCGTTGATATTATTTCCTGTACTCTAATAATTTCATCGTCATCATCATCATCATCATCATCATCATCATGGCTACGCCCACTGCAGGGCAAAGGCTTCTCCCATACTTCTCCAACTACCGCGGTCATGTGATAATTATGGCGAATGTTCTCCCTGCAAATTTCTTGATCTCATCCGCCCACCTAACTTTCTGCTGCCCTCTGCTACGCTTCCATTCTCTTGGAATCCAGGCCGTTCTAAGAACGGTGCTAAGAACCTAATGATTTACTCGATCATAAATAATTTCCTGTTACACATGAGAAGAGTGCACCTCGCCTGACAGGCGCTCCGTAAAACATTCGGTGAAATTAAAGCTAGAAAGGCGTACACGCTTTACTCATCTCTCGTGATTTCAGATATGTTTTCGACAGTGTTTGGCTCCCCACAGTGTTACAGTGCCTCGGATTTTATAACTGCCGTAACAACGTTTGCCAGTTAATGAAATATTTTCTTTAACGTCAAACTGTCATTTATTGCCCTAGCGCCTGCGAGGTGCGAGCCACACCTTCGATTAGAAGTTCTGAGGTCTCACCAATAAGTCCTTTACTATGCAATATCATTATTCATAAACTTGTAAATCTTCCCTTCCCGCCCAGTGTGTCAACACTGCTATACGCCTATGATAGGTGGTGGTGATTTGCGCGACCAACCGCTCGGATCAAGAAGCAAGGGCACGCGAGGCACTCATGTCATCTTCGGCTGGGCGCGTCGCGCATAACTCACCATCAGCACGGAAAAGCCACGCTTCCTACGCTTCCTCAATAGCCATGCCAATACTTCTACCGGAATTCTCAACCCGCTGTCCGTTTAAATGGTGCCGTCCTCAAATACAATCAGAAAATAAAAATAATCGTCGTCGTTATTTTTCATTCGAACTTCACCTATACTGAGAATGTGAAGTACCCCCGAAAAAAGAAAGAAGAGGTTAATTTCTCCCGTTTACTTAGCATTACTCTTCATCTCCCGTTGTCAGCCGCCTTTCACGACATCTGCATCACCCGTTTGGTGGTCAACATTTCCGACCACTCAGTTCGCTTCAACACACGCACGCACAAAAAAAATTGTTAGAGAAAGATTATTGCATTTGTCTCCATCTACGATTCCACGTTACCCCTCATGGGTGAAGGTGCAGCAGTGGGACAAATGAAGCAGCCTTTAAACACCCATATACACGGTCTCCCACATAATTTGAGCCAAGAATTTAAAAATGAAAGGCGCGTCGGAAGCGAATTGAACAGAACGCATACTATTCGCAATAGCCTGTAGTAACTCAGACATTTTTTTGTTTTCTCCGCAACTCACTAATTATTTAGTTTAATTACCCAACTTTTTAATTATCGGCTGAGGACCCCAAGTATGATACGAACATTTGTAGAGCACCTTCAGAAACCACCAATCGAGAGTTGGTTCATGTACGATACGTCTCACGTAGTCCTTTTTTCCAGGTTGCAAAGAGAGCCCGCGAAATATGAAAAAAAGAAAAGCTACGTGACGGAGGGTTTACGCAGTGGTATTGTGCTGCTCTCAAGCGTGTGTTCGGTGAACAAGGTCGGCTGCATCGTGACTGGCGACGAGGAAGCGGCAGGGCGTTCTTTATCTCATCGGCAGCACTCGGCCAGTAGCATGTATTTTCGCCGTCATCCGACTGGAGCCGACATTGTTCACCGAACGCACGCTTGAGAGCAGCACGATACCACTGCGCGGGCTCTTTCGCGGGCTCTCTTTGCTCCGTCACGTCGCTTTTCTCATGTTTCGCGGACTTTCTGTGCATTCCGGAAAAAAGGACTTCGGGCGACGTATCGTAAACAACGCGATCGGTGGTTTCTGAAGGTGCTCTACAAATCTGCGTGTAATACTTGGGGTTGTCGGCCAGTAATTAAAAGTTGGGTAATTAAACTTAATTAATTAGTGGGTTATGGAGAAATAAAAAAAATGCCTGAGTTACTATAGGATATTACGAATAGTATGCGTTCGGTTCAATTCGCTTCCGACGCGCCTTTACGTTTTAAAACCTTGGCTTAAGTTATGTGGGACACCCTGTATACCTGTGTTGAAATGTCTAGCGTGAGTGATGTTTTTTTTTTTTCTCTTCAGTTATGGAACAATTATATGCTTCCGCGAGTCTGCATGGGGATCCACTCACCGTACACAACGCCTAGCAGCACGACGAGTTCTAGAATGTCGTGCGTGAAGGAACTGACGACCAGGGATCCGGCGCACAGAACAGCAGCTAGGATCAGCAAAGACCGTTCCGTGAACCACTCCAACGAAACAGCATACAGGATGCCTGCGGAAGCGTGACCTCTCAGTGGGCATTAAATGTATGCATGGTAAAATTCACCGGACTGACGCACTAGTCGTTTCAAAAGATAATTAAACGTTTCCTAAACGCCGCGACGAACGTATACCTGTGCTCGTTTGTAACACCGTGGTTTATAATGAGCGCGTAACAGGCATTTACCGAAATGTCCACGATGCGGAAAATTCGCGCATAGGCTTAGTTTTCTGAAACACGCGCTGATGCGTTCATAACGCATATACAGGTTCATTCCGTAATACTTTCTTCCTCAACTGTCATTCCATGAAAGCTTGCACGAAATTGCGATCGAGAAGCGACGCGTATCGCCACTCGAGCAGGAAGTCTAGGCAATAGATTATTTATGACCACGACTACGACAGTCTAGAAGAGGTTGTCAAGAGAAAATTTGCTCATGGTGTTTGACATCTTAGTTACCGAGCTTGTAAAATATATTGAGTTTCAAGAATTACAGATGGTCACTGACGAAACAATTGTAAAGGTCGAGTTTGTCGTGGGCTTGAAGGTGTTTTGTGACTATGGAGGAGCGGACTTGAAGAATATGCACGGGAAAGGCCGTGAACACCATCGTCTTGCGTCAAAACCAGCCCTCGACACAGAAAGTATATAGTAGGACCGCTGTTAGTTATCTTATAGTAAGAACAATTGGCTCTGCAAATGGGCAGGCCTCACTGCCCACACTTTCTGAGTTTTTTCGTTTAAAACAAATGTCCATGCATCGATTGGCGTAATATTGCCACGATTCGCAGATTGGAAACGGCAAAAGTCTCTATGTTATGCTATAACCTTCCGCTGAGCTCACAGGGTGTATGTACCACCATGAATTACAGGCGAAGCTGGTCGCTGCGCCAAAAATTTGTTTCAAAATAACAGATGCCTCTTTGGTACGTTACGTGTCCTGGATGCTTTCTGCTGTGCGTTGATATCGATTCGCACTCTGCTTACAGCCACTTTAGTGACCCGCCACGCTAGCCTAGTGGATATGACTTTACGCTGCTGAACTTGAGGTCGCGGGATCGATCCTCACCGCGGCGGGCCGCTTTTCGAAGGGAGTGAAAGGCAAGAACGCTCGTATGATGCATTCGTGTACTTCGATTTAGGTGCGCGTTAAAGAAACCTAAGTCGTCAAAATTATTCTGAAGTTCCCCGCAAAGACGTGGCTCATAATCAGACCGTGGTTTAGGCACATAGAGCCCAAGAATTTAGTTTAAACTTTAACCGCTTCAGTGACTGGACAGTTTTCAGATATTGCGCTCTAACTGGAACATGTGTCAGCATTATGTGTCGTAGGTAACAGGTGAAGACATAGTACTTCAAAGAGACGAAGAAGAGAGACAAAATATTAGGCGAAAAATAATTAGGTGCAAAAGAAGCGCAAAAAATTATGGGAACGGGAAACTGGTGTCACCCGTTCCCATAATCTTCTGTCCTTTTTTTTTTTCACTGTTTGCCTTATTATGTTGCTATACAAACGAACCCAGCTAACAACCAACATGTGAACGTTGCTTACACAAATGGATGTCGTATTCACAGATTTGTAGATCACTCTATCGGTGGTTACATTGAAATCAATAATTGTGAGAAAAAATAAACAAATTCATAGAAGCAGAAGCGGAACGATTTAAGCATACAGCATATTAAGACGATCACATCCTAAAGCACGTGCCTCTCTATTTCTGGAAGCCTCACTGTAATCCCGCAATCTTGCGGCCAGCGTACGTGGGACTGACACACACTTACAGAGAATCAGTGCAGCTGCTAGAAAGAAACGCATTACTCTTGGAGTCCTTAGCATTTACTCAACAAGGAGCCAGAAATAAACGTAAACCAAGCAAGAACAACCAAGATGCTCACTGACCTGGAGAGGCAAAGCAGAAGGGTGGGTCTAAAAATTAATCTGCAGAAAACTAAAGTAATATTTAACAGTCTCGGAAGAGAACAGCAGTTTACGATAGGTAGCGAGGCACTGGAAGTGGCAAGGAAATACATCTACTTAGGGCAGGTAGTGACCACGGATTCGGATCATGAGACCGAAATAATCAGAAGAATAAGAATGGGCTGGGATGCCTTTGGTAGGCCTTCTCAGATCATGAACAGCAGGTTGCCATTATCCCTCAAGAGAAAAGTGTATAACAGCTGTGTCTTACCAGTACTAACGTACGGGGCAGAAACCTGGAGGCTTACGAAAAGGGTTCTACTCAAATTGAGGACGACGCAACGAGCTATGGAAAGAATGATGGGTGTAACGTTAAGGGATAAGAAAAAAGCAGATTGGGTGAGGGAACAAAGGCGAGTTAACGACATCTTAGTTGAAATCAAGAAAAAGAGATGGGGCATGGACAGGACATGTAATGAGGAGGGAAGATAACCGATGGTCATTAAGGGTTACGGACTGGATTCCAAGGGAAGGGAAGCGTAGCAGGGGGGGCCGAAAGTTAGGGGCGGATGAGATTAAGAAGTTTGCAGGGACAACATGGCCGCAATTAGTACATGACCGGGGTAGTTGGAGAAGTATGGGAGAGGCCTTTGCCCTGCAGTGGGAGTAACCAGGCTGATGATGATGAAGCAAGAGGAGGCCAGCAGAAAACATGAACGGGAACAAGACGAAAAAAAAAAAAAAAGACGCGTTACAATGCGCTGATTAGTTACGGCGTTCAAATGCCAGTCGCCTCGCAACGTGCAGACTAAATAGGCCACATAGGAACCATTCCCAAATGTAACGAGGAATAGCGTCCTTCGCGAGCAAGGCTCCTTTTAACAATTTTCATCCGCGAATGCCACGCTAGCTTGCCTCCGACATTGATAACGACGAGCATGATGGTGAACGGCCACGAGGCGTCTCTGCGTGCCACCTCCGGGTACTGGTCCATGTATCCAGCGTACAGCACGGACGAACACACGACGGGCAGCCAGGTGAAGAACGAGTAGCCCGAGCACGCGGCCGCCGCCAGCCATGCGCGTGCCGTGTCGACCCGGGGCGTCGTCGAGCGCGGCCTCTCCTCGCTGCTGCTTCGGCTGCTCCTGCTAGCCGCCAGTGCTTCCATGGAGCTGCCGGACATTCGGAACAGGTCGGCACCGAGCGGTCCTCTTCCCACGCCTGTTTCAGCTCGACAAAATGGTGGAGCGAAGGGTCATAACACGTGGGCGTGATCGCCCGTTAGCCTATATGACACGGGCCCAGTGCCAGTAGTCGCCCTTCCAATTTTTGTAAGACTGCTTCGCGATATTCCAATGTGCGTGATGCGGCGACTCAAACTTGGAATATCAGGAAGCGGTAGCTCAGACAGCAGCCCAAATAGGAAGTGCGGTTAGGCGACAGAAGTTTGTAAGTCGGGCGGTGAGTCTGGCGATGACAGAAAAACGCACTTTTTCGAAAAAGCTTTTTGGTTGGCCTCAGTCTTTACCACAGTCTCGCACTCTCTTGGCTGGCACAAATTCTTGCGAGCATCTTTTAAGTAACAGCGGCTGGCCCTGACTCCTGATTTCTGCAACGCGATGACCACTGACCATGAATTATAGCGCCCAACATGACTGGCTGAGCAGATACACTGTAGATTGAGAGAGAGCATTGGGGAGGAACCAGAAGGTGTTTTCCTACCTACCCTTGATCGTTTCGTGAGATTAGCTTGCACACCTTCTGTCGCAGCGTAAATATGGAACGCTTCATAACAACACCGACAACACTAGAGGACGTGCGCGCACACATCTTTGGATAAGGGCTTTAGGTGGCTGTTGTCGAAGGTTTTAACCCCCCTATAGGCCATAATCAGTACACAGCTTTCAGCGTTGAACAAGGTTAAGAGGACCCCAGAAGAAAAATGTAGGAGCGCGACGTAAACTGCTTCGTTCCCGTAGAGGAAGGATGCTCACAGGAGGCTAATTGCAAAGCCTTACCGCTACGTTTCAGTATCATTGGCCTCTGCAGTGACCGCAGCGGCGTGCAATCTGGTCAAAACGCCCGCGGCATCATGCAGAGAGACCGTACCGCCAACCAGTCACCGAACCTAGGAGCAGCAGTCTTCGTCTTTGTCTTTCATTACCCTGCATCTAAAATTCTTGTTCATTTCCCTTTACTGATGGCACATGCTGTCTACGGGGCAGTGGTCGAAATTCGGATGGAATTAGAAGAAAGCATTTAGTTCTGACAAGAAAA
Organism: Dermacentor andersoni; assembly: GCF_023375885.2. Taxonomy (NCBI): domain Eukaryota; kingdom Metazoa; phylum Arthropoda; class Arachnida; order Ixodida; family Ixodidae; genus Dermacentor; species Dermacentor andersoni. The sequence goes on from NC_092814.1 coordinate 303,224,536, forward strand.
CAGCGCAAATATTTGGGATTGGGGGCAAGCCAGCATCTGCTCGTGCTGTCAGCCATGAGGCGGATTCACCGCTTGGGGAACTTCCGGTATATCAAGATAGTATTTGCTTCTCCGTCTTTACCATAATTCGTCGAAGTGGCGGACGTGAGACACCCTTTTCGCTGTAGCAGCGGGGCCTCTACAGGGCCAAAAGCACCTCAATATAGGCCTTGTGTGAAAAGGACGTGACCCGCCAGCGTTGCGCTGGAAAACATGACCTCGCCGGCTGTGACGCAGCTTCCTTAAAATATTCCAAATGTTCCGGCTCTCACAAAATGACGTAGAAGGATTGCCTGAAGTTGCAACAACAAGCTGGTAACCTTGGAAGAATGGCAAGGGAGAATATTCTCCTCTGCAGAGGCTGATTAATTTGGTCGCCGAAGTAAATGACACTCGGGAAAGAAGCGCCAGTGAGGCACTGCCAAACGTTTACTTATAGAGGCACAGCCGAACCGATTACTTCTGCCTTTGTCTGCCTAACCAGTGCTAACATGAGCATTCTAAGCCAATTGGCTTGACACCATGCCTTAGCGGTCTTCTATACGTCAAAAACCGAAAGATCCAGCCGATAAAGCCGCCGACCTCCAGGCAAGCAATGAGATCAACATAGTGACGACGAAAGGAGATAAATGCTGAAATATCTGCTGTAATCGATTCACTTGATCATCTGTGGTCTCCAGACACCAGCCACTAAAAGCACTGTGCACGTGCTCGCCCTACTTAACCCACTTATCGCCACCCTAACCAAATTGCCATTCCCAGCTTGGCTCCTGTTGCTCACGCACGAAAAGTGCGGGCACCAGCCTCTTCATGATACTGAAGTACTAAAGCGCCAAACAGACGACACAAGAAGAGACGAGTAGCCGTCTGTTTGGCGCTTTAGTACTTCAGTAACATGCACCACTAGCCCAACAAAAAGTTCTGCTTGAATACTTTTCATGGTGCCTTGAAGTTTCATTTGAATCAGGGGACTCAGCCAAGATATCTGAACACTGTGGCTAATTGGGTGATGTTTTTGTGTGACATTCTTGTACTTTTTCGATGACCACCGAAATATTGAACGGGCCTCTACCGTTGTGTAGACCTCTTCTATGTCATTATCATCACTCATAACTCTTTTGCATCCGCTTTTTCCCTCGCTCAATACCTAATAAGAGGCTATAGAGCACGCTGCTCAGGCTGACCTCTCTGCCTTCCTTCAACTAAATGTTCTCTCTCTAACATCATGACTGGCCGGCAGCAGGGGGAAGGGACAAAACAGTCACGTGCCCTTCCTGAAATGCTTGTATACCAGGGATACCTAGCATAGAATGACGTGCGACAACACCCACCTGGCATGCCCTCCTCCTCCGACCCCCCCCCCCCCCAAAAAAAAAAGAAAACGCGTGCACCCCTCATTCCCCATTCTCTGAAAAACATTCCTGGTTACGCCACTGGATGGCAGCTGTTCTTATGAACAGTTCTAGCGAAGTAATTTTTGTGGGGAAATACGGGCTGTTTCCGAGTAAGAGATGTGTAGGTATACAGTGGAGCGAACGGAAGCGCAGTAATAGGTGCGCAATTTTGCATAACTTGTCCTTACGGCGAGATGACGTCAAGGGCCCTCAAATCTAAAAAGGATGATTGACCTGACGATCGCGAATTGTAGGCAAGAAGGACAAAGTGTAGCCTTTATCTTGACCTTTTTAACAGACATTTCAGTCTGCATTCAGGTCGACCTCTCTGTTTTCCCTATCGATAATATATATCTTTCTCCTTTAACTGCACCCTTGCACTAAGCATCAGTGCAGGCCACCACTCTCATGGGCGATCGATCGCGCCCGCAGTCATGGATATACTGCGTCAACGATACTTACCTTCGTTGGGTTCATCGCAAAAAGGAACTGTCGTAGCGCTAGGGACGAGGCATTAATTGGTAGCGAAGTGGGGTTCAAGAGAGACAAAGAGCGAGAGAGCGAAAAGGAAGTTTTCCGTCACCATAGGATTAATTGTGCGGAACGCAAGAAAAACACGTGGAGTCACTGAGAGACATTTTCGCGCATCAAAAATGTTATTGAGAAGTCGCCTGCATATTACTCATAGCGTGAGGCATAGCTGCTACAGACACGCTTATATTACCTGCATGAGGGAAATCTGCCGCTAGTACCCATGTGCGGAGACAGTGTAACGGGTAGGCGGGAATGGGAATGATGGGTATAAAGATGGATTTGTCAGAACTTTGCGTTTCTGGGTTCCAACGCTTTCATGGCTTCTTAAAGGTATAACGAACCTTCTCAGGATGATTTCATGTCGCAAAATTGAGCTACGACAATGGTTATATTTTCCTAGATGTTAATTGCTGATATAGCAGAAATTATACATATAGCCAGGATATTAATATATAAAAGAGTTGTCGGGACAGTAAAAACAAAAAGAATTGATTAAGGCATAGAAAATAAAACATTAAGTTACTCGTAATTAAGAAAATGTTGCCGTAAGAAAACGGTACCAGACAAGATCGAGCGATGAAGCAACCAAGAAGCATCGCATTCTGGATTGCAAGGCACAAGATATGACACGCAAAAGACAGCTTCAGCTGGAAGAGATCACGATGCTACGAGTGGATTCGACCGGTGGGTGATCAAGAAGGCGGTCGCTCGACTACGACTGTCTTGGTTTTCACCAGGGAGTCGGGCCTACTGCACCGGCTGTAGATGCCGGTCATGGCAGCAAGCTCTCTCTCTTCAGCGATATACTCCATTCCCTTTTACCCTCCAAGCAACAGACCAAAGCGCCATTTCTTCCGGATGAACGTTTTGCCAGCATCTGTTTTCAAGGCTTATTTCTTATGAACTGGCCACGAGCTGCTTACGTCCAATTGATATTGGAGGCGGGAGGAGGAGGCACGACCCCGACGACCACGTTGCACTCTGACGACCTAAGTGCTGTCGCAGTTAAATGGTGCGCGTGGCGTCGCTATCCTATAATAAATAAACGATGCGTGGATCACGGCACAGCGACGCACGCCCCATCGTAGCGGAACGGATGCACGGGTATATCAAACCCGGTCTCAAGATCTTTACTGCTTTCACAGTAAAGCGTTGTCAAGTAAGAACCCAAGTGAACGTCGAAAAATAAATCGTGAGCCATTCCACTCTGTGCAGGTGGTTGATCAGCGAAGCTGTTTAGGACACGACCCGGAGGCGACAAATAATTTTGAACAAAGGTACGAACTCGTTTATTGTCTTGATGGGTGGTCATCGTAACGACAGGCACGCACACTCATTTATTGTCTTAATCTGCGGTGATTATTTCACTCGCAACTGCAACCACATTCTTTGATAATGTCAAATCGATGCACGTACGCCGCTGGGTGGTCGGTTGGGCAGGATCGGTGTGGCATCGCAAGGGATATGTCTGCAACATGGAACGCGTCAACTCCTCCTTTTTCGCTACCGACTCATTCAAATTATAATCACCGAAAACGACAACAGGGTTAGTGTCATCGCAGCTAATTCACGCAAAGTGAGTAGCCATGAACCTTACAGGACTATCAGTCCAGCAAAATGCGTTGGCGGGCTAGTCGGTGCGAATTCATAATTACTTTGTTTAGCGCAAAACAACGGACACAAGAAAGACGACAGGACAAGGACAAGCGCCTTGTCCTGTCGTCTTTCTTGTGTCCGTTGTTTTGCGCTAAACAAAGTAATTATACACTATGAGTCATTGCATTTTTTTTTCTTGCTTACGGGGGTATGAGCCATTGCTCACGGGGGTACGAGCCATTGATGCGACATGCTGTTCTGTATGTTTTTTGTGTGATTAAAAAGAATTTAAGCACTCTTTGCTTCTCTTTGCTGAGTGCTTGTAGCCTCTGCCTTACAGGGCTATATGAGCCATTGCATTTTTCACTTGCTTACGGGGGTATGAGCCATTGATGATGATAGTTTTGTTCACTGAGAACAAAAATGCACGGAAGCCAAGCCGCATACAGCTTCGCTGTAAAAAGAAACGGCAGTGAATTTTCCAAACCTGCCGTGCTAAATGCGTTCGGTGCCTTTGATTCATAACGTAGTGGCGCCGGATTTTCCTCTAGACGTTCTAGTGTAAAACGTCGGTGTTGACCTGATTATCGATAATTGAGCATAAGAGAATTGACTGAAAAAAATAAAAATCTGTGCGCTTGCCAGGCCTCAGTACCAGCACCTGCTGACTGCGCAGTATCGACAGACGGCTATTCCCGTTGCAGAAGCAAATCCATGCATGAGGCGCCGGCACTGATCACCATCGTTGATCAGAGGAGCCTAAATAATTGAGCGGGGATCTGAGAAAAAATGTTGATGTATTGACATAATTTTGGATTGCGAGAGAGGAGCTCAAGCTGAAAGAGGAGCTGAGAGAGTAGCCCAGAGCACACCAGCGGAAAGGCGGTTGAGCAACATGCTTTCACCATTTCGGCCCTGTGCAACTGGTATTCTTGCTCGTACCGACTCTAGCATAGCGTACGTTTTCACAGTTATCTTCCTTCTTTCCCATATATCTCTTATTACAAATTTCCTACTTTTTTCGGAGCAGTCGGTGCGACTATAGGCTGTGTGGGAGGCGTACGGCCGCACTTCTTCATTTACGTTCTCTCGCTTTCAGATTTAGATTACCTTTACGGTTCAGCCACCCTCCCATGCCTGTTTGGATTGTGATACCATGGTCACTCTAATTTTTTTATAGAGAAGCTGTATATGATTCAGATCCGAGGTTTCGTGGCGTCTGTGTGTAGAAACTACCATCATATGGGCCAATACTGCATGGTGATCGTGCAAAAAGGGTCCAAGCTCAATTGCACATACCCCTTTCAGCTTGGGGACCTGTAACGTGCCCTTGAACTACCCTTGCCACACCTGGGACCCAAAGAGGTCCCAGGCACATGGGTAAAAACAGAAGTTTTAGAAAAAAAATGTTTTGTACAACTTTTTCGAAAAGGACTTAAAAATTATCGGCGCCAACCGCACGAACGCGCTCGTGCCACTGCACGCGCGTTTGTCGTCGTCGTCTTCTTCCACAGCTGGCTTTGTTGTGCAAAAAACTATCATCATCAGCAATGGCTCGAGCGTCGTCGTCTTCAACCACAGCTGGCTCTTTGGCGCAGCTCGTGCCACTGCTCATGCGCCCTTCGTCGTCGTCTTCTTTCACAGTTGTGTCCGTTGCCGCTCATCATTCCAGCGTACAATTTCACTTCTGTAGTCGTAATGTTGAGGCCGCGTTTACGAGGGTATTGAGCCATTGCTTAAGGGAGTATGAGCCATTCATTGTCTTACGTGCCGGACACATTTAATAACAGAGGTGATACGCGTATGTGTGTACGTACCTATATCGCCACGATGACCACAGATCAGGACAATATATATGTTCGTACTTTTGTTCCAAATTTTGGGTCGCCTCTGTGTCGTGCTCTAAACAGCTTCGTTAGTCATCCACCTTCACAGAGGGGAATGGCTCATGAATTTTTTCTCCTCTCTTGTTGTAGTTTTATTTCTTTGAAGCGGTAAGCTCTGCAAACTCCACTTTTGTCACCCTTCTATGGCCTTGGCTGTTCTGGTTGCGCTGGATCATAGAGCCTAACCTCTTGGCACGGGAACAGCGATATGTAGGCGGCTATTCTGAAGTCATTGGGTGGTTACTATCCAAAGTGTGAAACATCAAAAACGCGTTTGAATAGTCTCGAGGCTCGGGGAAATCGGTAGTTAGCAACGACGTCAACCGCCAAGGTTCTTGTCAGCCGGTCGTTGGCCGATCACAAATAACAAGTGAATCTGCATTACCCCTGCGGGGTGATGCAGGTTCGCATGTATGTATCTGCGTTAATCACACCTAACTGATTTATTCATCACAACTTCTTGTAAGTTTAGGAAATAATTAATAAACGCTGCACAACACCGTAAGTACGTGGGCACCGCGCACTTTCCAGATGTGGCCGTGCGAATCACCAAATCGCCTAGAAGCCCCGTTGACACCTGCCACTCGATGTTAGAGCGACATGAGATGGCCGTGTGAACAATGGGAGGCACGCAGCTGCGTGACGACTCGCGTGAGCATTATAGTCAAAGCCTTGCCCGATCCACGTCGGCCTATGAAAGAAAAAACGACGCTCTTCCTCCCTGATACCATGGCTATTCAAGCAGGGCGGGCGCCGTCGTAGGCTACGCGTTCTAGCGCCACCGCCATCATAGGAAGCTTTATAGCGCAGTGCCAATTCAAAGCTTATGACAACACATGTGCCGGTATACTGGTACAGGTGTTTGTACAGGTGCTTTCAGCTTCATCACCAGTATACTGATGAGGAAGCTGAGAAAATGCTTCACATTAAGCCGATAATGTGCACATTAGATTGCGCGAAAGCATTCCATATTGTTTTTCCCCTCCCGACTGCAAAATCGAGTGTCTTTTATGTTCTTGCTATTATCCAGTAAAAAAAGGAAAAAAAGTGTGGCTCATACCCACTATAAGAGGAATTGGCAAATAATTAGATGGATTATTCCAAGTGATAATATAGAAAATATGTTTTCAGGACTTGCAGAGAATAAATAATCTGGAAGAGCAAAATTACCTGTTATAATGACAAGCACAGCAAAACAGTAACAATCACTGATTAATAATTGAAGAGCGCAAAGAGAAAGACAAGATATGCAAATTTAACGCGACAATCAGTTGGACTCAATAAGCAATTCCTGGATGGCGCAGCAAACATCCCAGAATCGAGGGTCCAAATGAGAAAAAAAATAACAGAGTCTGTTAAGTCCAGACTAAGCCTTAGCAGGGGAAGTTCCACTATTCTTCTTTTTGCAACAGCGAAGCAGCGAGAATATTGAATGAATTATTGAATTCTTTCACCCTCATCCCCAAAACAGCACGGAAGGGTGAGTCTCAAACCTAACCTGGCAAGCAAAAGTTCAGAGAGGAAATCCGGCAACGTAATTTTCTGAAGACCGCAAGCCTTCTAGTGTTGAAGAATTCGCTACACCAGGGAAATAAGAGGCGCTTGAAATCTGGAGAGGCAGTGAGTACTGGGTCTGATAACGCTTGCGTAACTTGTTCTTATTCTTGTGTCCAACCACTAGAGCAAGAACACTGCATTCTAGATCTGCTTCTAAGTTAATGGCTTGCTTCTTCTTTGTCTCTTACGCGCATATTCACTCACCCGATGGAGGTCTTTTCTGATTCCGTACTAATAGTACTGAACGGAGTGCCTCGCTGAATGGCGTAACAACGATGCCTTGCCAAGCTTTTTTTCTTTTTTTGTTATTCGAATGATTCTTCAACGTTTGCCGTCCGAGTCGTATGTATAGCATTTCACAGCGCTTATGTGCAAACAGACGAGAGTACAGCAGCAACAGCACAGGAGGATGGTCAGCCACTCTGGTATCGGCTCTCGGTGGAAAAGCAGCGGCACCAGCGCTATGCCAGGTCGCCACAGCCTCTGGGAGTTTAGTGGGCGACACCGGTCGCGAAAGTACCTCTTCATATTTGGTGTCGCATTTTCGATCGTCCTGTTAGCAGTGGTCTCTCAAGAGAGCGAGGTAAGCGACATTACTGCCACTGCGCCTCTAGCTGGCCGGGCTGGATGGCTTCACACGTTTCCAATCGCATACGCGTGTCTACAACATACCGTGTTTTTTTCTTTTTTTCTTTCAGCTGCACCAATTTTTTCAGACTGCCTATAGCAGATAGCACAATTCTGACCTTTGATCTAAATAACTCGATGAGGTGGCACGTTACTCGTACGAGAAATCAAAATGTTCGATTGGTTAGTTAACGTAATTACACTAATGAACGTTTTAATTATTTGCCTTACGCCACATATTTCAATGTACTAATTATAGCCGCTGAGTTTACACGGCGTATCCCCTTGGAACGATCTCTCTGGACAGCACCAATTCCGAGATATTAATTTTCAATATGTCGGACGATATGCAATGGCGTTCCAGTTACTTTTGTGCTAAAGGGACACTGAAGGGACACTAAAGGTTACTATGAAGTCAAGGTAAAGTGATAAAGCAATGCTCTAGAACGTCTAAGGCGTCAATATAATCGCGAACAGAGCTTTAGTAACCGAGAAATTGAGGTAAATGCATGGCACGATTTGAGACCCCCCAGCGACATTCCGGTACTAGCCCGATGACGAAGGCACTCCTCATCATAATTTGTCACTAGTACTCAACTACTTGAATTAAAAAGATCATTTCATTAGGTTATAAGACGGAAGAAAATGCTACTTGTCTACTTCTTATTCGATTCTAAGATAAAATAACATTTTCACGTTACCCTTCAGTAGTATGGGTGGTCGAAAGGTTTCGTTTTCGTTAGACTCTGCGCCGCGCATGCTTTGGAATTTCAGTTGTTTCTTTATCGTGTCGTGCTGCGCTGGTTCTGCTGGCTCGCGAAACTTTCATTTGGAACAAGCAGCGAGAATGCCACGTCCATGTGGTGTCGTGGTATGCGCGAATGGTGCGCGGAACTTGGCCAAGGACAGTTGCAGCAGCGAATCCAACGTTACTTATCACTGTGTGCCAACGAGTGAACCTCTCCGTTCGAAGTGGTTAAGTGCCTTACCTCTGCCTCAGCGCGTTGGCAAAGAGCCGAAAAATCGCATAGTGTGCTCGCTGCACTTTCGTCCAGAGGATTACGAGTTCAGCGCCGACTTACTGAAGCCGTGTGGAGTGCCTTTCAAAGCAATACTTCCCCGTAGCGCTTTTCCGTCGGTCTTGCCTGCATGCTCCGAAGCGCAAGAACAGCTGCAGGTCGAAGACAAGGGCGGGGGGGGGGGGGGGGGGGGGCGGTGAGTGCAGCATTTGGTTTTCACGAAGGAAAAGCTACAAATGACAGCCATGACATACAGTTGCCGTCGTAGTAGTACGCAACGACGCCGGCAGCGGAGCCCTCAGCAGCAGGTCACGTTCATCAGTGCTTAAATCGCTGAAGTCGAGCCCAGCATCGCGAGCCAATGTGTCGTTGTTAGGGTCGTCCATTGCAACGAGCGTCAAAGTTGGCGTCATAAAATAAAGAACCAGCGTATCGTCGCGCGCTTTCTTTTCCGCTAGCCACCATAGTTACAGTGTACTAGAATTGCTTCTAGTTCACTGTACCATAGTCCTGCTTTCGCGCTGCTGACGGCTCTGTCTTGGCTCTGTTTCTGGCCGCGGGTTTGCGTTTTGCGCAGAAAAGCCGTAACGCCGTCTGCGGGTGCCGTTTTACTCACCGACTGCGCAACGTCACTATGAGACCATGACATCACCACTCCTCGATCGGAGGGCGGGCGATTTGAACTGCGCTAGAGGTACGCGGACGCTTCAAAACGTATTTTCTCTTAAAATAAGTCTCTGGGATGGTATTTCAACAGTCCACGTTGACTTAATATTAACCTTTAGTGTCCCTTTAATTCACGATACAGCGGTTTCTCAAGAGAACTTGTTGCTTACGCTTGTTCCTTGTTCTGGAAAGCGCTAAGCAAACAATGTAGAGAAAGGAAATAAGTTTCTTGTTAGTGTTTATTTGTAGCGCACGCTGCCTTATCACTACATAACAACTTTAAGGGAAGTAGTTTGCCGGAATAGGAAAATAATTACGAACAGCTTAGCTTACACATTTACTTCAGCTAGTTGGTGGGACGTTCTGAGTATATAAAGCATGAGCAGACGAGCGCAGAGGGGCGAGCACAATGTCTACCATTATGCGTCTCTCTGTTCTTGTCTGCTAGAGATGCAGTTATATACCAGCCATCAACTCCTTGAAGTATAATGGACAGAATTCTATAAAGGTGTATACGAGTGTAGCTACAGTTTACGTGAAACTGGGGCGTTGTCAGTCATAATTAGGCAGCGAAAAGCTTTTTTTTTGTATTTTCACCGAGGATGAAATTGAAATAAATAGTAGTGCGTTTTTTTTTTCGTGTTTCGTAAATGGTCATCTATAGTACGGACGTCGAAAAGAACAGGCGAATTCAAGTATATGTGTGCGCTGGGAAATTAAGAAACACATGAAAATTTCGGAACATTTTTTATTAATATCTTGACATGTTATAATTAATTAAAAGATTCCTTATTGCTGTCTTTAAGCTTTTCTGAAAAGTACTAATATAAAAACTGTACCTTGTGTTTTCTCTCCGTACGTCATCCTTTTGAGATACTGCCTTTTTATTACACGAAAATGATCTCTTTAGGGTATGTAGCAAATTGAAATAACCTGTCCAAAAATGCTTTCGTATTTCTTATAATCATCTTGAACTGAAAACAATATTTGTTCACTAAAAATAATTGCTCATAAACACTTAACGCACTCTTTTCGAAGCTAAATAAATACGAATTTTCCGCTCACCTAGTCACGTGAGGAATTCTAAAGACGTAAGTTAATTAAATAGCTGCTATGAGTAATTTACCAATCTTTCTTTCGTGCGGACTGAACGCAGCGAAATAATGTTTCTGGTTTAGCTTTGTCTTCTTTTCTACACCAGGATGCCCGTTCCGCATACTGCTTGGTCTCGGTGACTATACTATTGCTGACAGAAGCGCTGCCCACTCAAGTCACAGTCATGATGCCGCTTTTTCTCTACATGGAACTCGAGTTGTTCGGGGAGGTGACTGACTACTTCCCGGTAGGTGCGGTACGTAAGGTGCTGTGCGTACGCAATTTCGCAAGTTACATAAGCTACTTTACCCGTTAAGCTGGATTCACAGGATGAACCTAATTCTGCGGACGAGCATGACGTGACTCAGTGCCGCTTAATCACGCCGCACACAAGCACGGAGCAGATAAGCTGCTGGCAGCGCAATTTGCTGCCGCCTGCTCCCACTCAGCCGCGTCTCGGTCGCCCGCGCACTTTGCTCCGATTCCCGCTTTACCGGCCAAATAAAGACACAGAGACTGCAGCGAGCGTGTTCTTCAGCCGTAAAACACGCAAGTTGCGTCCCTTGGTATCACCCTATGCGGCTATTGATCCTGCTCGCTGGTAGCCAACCGTCCGATGTTGTCGCTGTGTTGTGAAGGGTTATCATTCGGACGACCGGCTTCGCTACAGATGCGAACAGTTACGAACAAGAGGTCTATGGGGACACCCTTGGGCGATACACAGCGTGTGCGACACATACCACACGATGCCGGCTTGACGCATGAAAAGGGCTTGATGCAGTCGGCTCTTAAAAGCGGCCCCGCAAGCTCGTCACGACACCATAGGTACATTTTCTGGTCGTAACGGCCTTCTATATAGTGGGACGAGCTTCGGAAGCTCGAAATGAGGCAGCAAATTGTGCGATAATAATCATTTATTTATTTTATCGTCTGGGACATGTTGAGAAAACCATAAGGCATGCTTGGCGTGTGTGTATGTGTGTGTGTAGAATATGAGGGGAGGGGGGCCAAATGAACTATGACCACCTGGTCTGCTTTAAAGGGCGCCTAAATTTAAATATAGACGAACGTTATCGTATTTACGTGCCCTCGGTATACCGCCACTTCCGCTGCCCGGAATCGAGCTTGCAACATAGAGCTAGCTGTGCAACAGAACGCCATGCCAACTGAACTGTGCATTGTAGCAAGTGATATTTGGGTGCAATGTTATGAACTGAACGCTGTGCCGAGTAATGCGCAGGCCCAGCACAAAGTAGACCCCTCCTACCGTCGCCTTAACGTTAGCTTTAGCAAATTAAGTGCACTGCCAGATTAAATGAAGCTGACGCGCCCGTCATTAGTGTTTCACGCTGCAAAGGCGTCGAACCTGAGAAATTCCTACAATGTGTTATGCGCTTAGTTTAACAAAGAGTCGACAATGAGGTGCGTAAATTTTTCTCCTGCGTATCCCTAAATTGAATCTCTAACGTTAAATAACGCAAATATGACCATATTATATTATTCGAAATTTTGTACTGGCCAATATTTCAGGAGCTGGTGACTTGCCGCAACAGCATAACTGCGTTAAAGAATGAGCGTTCGGAGTCGACTGCAAGCAAAATTGTCTGCTTCGTCACAACTATTGTCACAAAGAAAGCAAACCATTGAATACGATAGGTCTATAGGAGCAACTTCTGCCGGCCAGTAAGAAAGAAAGTCTCCGCTCGACGCAATGGAGGAGCGTGCCCTCGCTGCAGGCAGTCCTAACGGCAGACGCTGTTCACCATGCCTGTGAACGCTCTCGCGCGAGCACGGCGTCACCGGCGCAGCGGAAATGTGAACGACACTAGATTTCGGCGGCTGGAGATATAGAGTGCTTCTGGGGGCGAGTGACTCGCGCTACGAACGCTCGCCGTCTGTTGAACCTGCCGCGATTTCCCTGTCAAGGGCTCCGTCCTGCACCTCCTGGCGGTCGTTCTGATGATGGCGTCCACGGACTCCACCACGCTGGCTACCCACGTCGCCTTCTTCGTGCTCAGCGTGACTGGGACGCGGCTTCGCAACCTGCAGCTCACCTGCCTCGCGCTCAGCTGCTTCCTGTCGCTCCTGCTAGAAGAGACGCTGGCGGTGCTGCTGATGGCCAGGCTCGTCTGGAAGGCGGTCGAAGTGCTGCAGCAGGAGAGCGTCCAGGTGCTGCACCAGCGCGAGCTCTTCCGCAAGACGGTCACGCGCACGTCCGCCCTCAGCGCCCGGCCGGATATCCGGGAGTCCCTCCTGAGGAACGTGGACGACACTGGTGAGCGATGAAAGCACTCGAGTTTGACCCCCGCTTGAGCAATGCTTCGTGGGCGAGTTACTGTGGGGAAGCATGGCACCATAATGTCCACGCGATGCGCCGATGAGGGGTGTTCAACGGTTCGACCGGGATGAGGATGGCGGGAATTCCAGCAGCTCTTAACGGAGTCGCCTGTGAACGTCCACTGGGATAGTTCGTGATCAAAAGATTCGCTATGTCGCGATATTAAAACGCACTTCTTAATAAAAATGGACAGTTTTCACAGCCCCTAGCAAAGTATAGCGTTTAGCGCTCGAAACCCGCTTACCTTCGGTCACTATTGCTTCGAGCGTGTTTGCTAAATTGGGGACACGCGCTTACTATGAAGATGTCGCCTAATGTACTGCATATTTAGTAAATAGCGCTGCAGTTTGGCGATTCGGGAAATGAAATAGAACCTATAAATGTAAACAAAACCAAAAAAAATAACCAAAGGGAGATAACTTGGCTTAATAAATTAAACGCGTTAAATTACCCTTTTATTATTTCTGAAATTGTTTTCACCAAATGCCGTTAAATAATCTCTCTTTATGAAGATCTAGGGTCGCCGGCAAGCACAAGCAGAGACCTCCCTGCTTCTAGAGCGCCTTTGTCACTACTTGAGACTGGTGAGAAGCCTTCAACATCGTCTTGGCAGCGGACCTCTAGTTCGGACATCCAACGGCCCGCATCGCTGCCGGTCCTAAACGACACTGCGGACCAATCGGCCGTTATCGGACCAGTCGACAGAGAAACCCAGGCCCTAGAGTCGTCTTTTTCGGCCGACAGCAGCTTTCTGACGGGCGAAGATCTTCCGTTTCTATCTGCGACAGCGCATTCTGGCAGAAGATGCACGAAAAACTGCAGTGCCGAAGATGACCTGCCCACGAGCTCGTCTGTTGGCCCGTCACTTTCCGCGGAGCTATCACGCATCGTGGACGGTGCCATTTCTGCAGCGGGACGGGCGAGCTCCGCGGACGTGGACTACAAAACATGCGAGACGGAAACATCTTCCTCAATCCAGACGCCTGCGGAAGCGTCGGTCTGTTCCGTGAACGACAAGGGGTGCAACGACGACAGTTCCTTCTGCCAAAAGTCCTCAGAAGGCACGAAGGATTCTCAGGCAACGGGCTCGCAAGAGATGGAAGGGTCGAGGGCCGACCGAAACAGGAAGGTCACCTGGAAGCGCATCTTGGGCAGGATGGGACACAGTGCGGCCGGAGCGTTTCCGCCACTGCGTTCGCTGATGGAGAGGTCGATGCTCTCCGAGCCCAGCCCCCCCGTGCCGGTGCTGGTGGAGAGCGGCGTCACGGACGGGAGCGCTCTGTCGCCGTCCGCCTCGGTGCGAGGAGCGGCGCTCAAATCCGCGCTGCTGTCCCCCAACCGCAGCAGGACGCGCAAGACGACCACTCTGCTGGAAGACGGGAAGATTTTCTTCCCCGGCGAATCTTCGCCGCCGAAGAAACCAGACCAAGAGAAGAAGAGTACGTCTCATTCCGGGTCCCTTCATTTCTCTTTCGTCCCGTCGAATGTTGTGGCAGATGCGTAAACGTAAACACGCGTTAGCATAGCCGAACGTGTTTGCTGTACCGTGAGTGTAGATAAATCTGTGACTCTCCGTAGGAATGCGACGAGCTATCGCTGATGCTTTATGATTAGTTGCAGGAATGAAACCACTGGATCAGTAATAATGGCTCAGGAATCCCAGGGGGCCGATGCTTTTTGTTTGTAATTATTTGTATGTTTGTGTGCCACAGTATGCCGTGCATCTTATGCGAGTGGATGGGTAGAAAAGAAGGAAAAGACACAAATATGCACAAACACCTGAAGCTGTTGTATTCCTCTGTGTCCTCTGTTGTATTTCTCGGTATGCCTCTGAACTACATGAACCAAATAGACCAATTTATTGCTTTGATAGATCATCGGGAAATGGTGCCAGATGTCCCGTGAAGGAGAGAAAGCTACTAAATGTTACCTTGGCACTGGCGCTCTATTTCAACAGAATGTTCAATATTGCTACATTATTTGGAAAGTCACAGTCAAAACGACGCTCTCTTTAGAAGACGGAAACCTTTACTACCGTTAAAACAGGTTCCGCTTGAAGAGCGTAGGTGCACGTTCATTTTATATTAAAAGCACTGTGGGAGCTCGGAATTGTTAGGATAGCTTGCTAGGAACTGGTCACGGCAGCAAAAGTTTTTATTCGCAAACAGTTTTTACATACCTATTTTAGATTGTGTAACGCAGCATTGACTCTCAAATTTTAACTTTTGCATTTCCGACTGCGCTCGTAACTCAATTTCTGGGAACAATTTTCTAGCGGTAGCCAGGGCGTGTGTAAAATACTCATGCTGCAAGCAAACATCAAATGGACTGTACAATGCTTTGACGCAAATAAAAGAAACCATTTAAGGTGGTAGACCACACAATCTTTTTTGCAAATCGGAAGCCAGGATTTAAACAACTTTTTTTCCCGAATACGTATGTCCTATTTAGCTTAATAAACTATTTAAAGTGTAGAAAATGGTTCATTTTATATTTTGGCAGGTAATTTTTTGTCATTCGGTAAAAAAATTTGGTAAAAGGACTAGTCGTGCCAGCAGTGATACGTAACTAACGAATTCCTGGATTGAGTAAATCTTCGGCATTTCTGTAGCTTAGTGCGAGACCTGAGAAATAAAATGGGATAAACGCATGTGATGAATATTGAGAAAGTAATGTTCGAAAAATTAAGCAAACTGAAAAAATTGCCAATTTTTGACAAAATTTATTTGCAAAATGAGCTGCAAATGCAAAAATATCGCATAATTTATTTTTATTTTAGTTCGTTGCACCTATCTCTATGTGATGTGAGTGTACAAAATTCAATATGAAAATGTTCATTAAAAATGTTGTCATAGTTTGCGTAACATGAGGTGTAGCAAACTCTTGTTTCGAGGAAAACGTGAACAAATGTGAAACCACGCGAAAGATGTCAAAAACTACACAGAGGCCGGAAATGCGCCAGCGTCATAGCTGGAACTCATGAGATGCACTAGAGTCTCCTTTTGTTTGTGTGCCCGCTCGGCGACAACATAAAATGAAGAATGTATTTTGAATCGTATTTATATAAAAGATATAGTACTACATGATTTTCGAATTCGCACTACGAGGGTATGGGTTGGAAAACTCACTGCCACTCCCGATATAATAATGACAGGAAGATGCTTTTTGGCGACATGTTGCTGAATGTTTGAACATAAGTAAATGAAAAAACAAAAATAAATCTTGCGAAAAAAAAAAAAAACTTTTGAATGTGTCCTACTACCTTAAGTAAAGTAGTATTTCGTACATGAATGTGAACTATAGCGTATCGCCAGCGGTCCACTCGAGCTGCCAGGATGCTTTTTGCAGTGCATATAGTAGGCTAATTAGTTGAGTTTAATTATTCAAACTCTTGAACAGGCGTTCGAAAGCGTAAGTATTGCTCAAAAAAAAAAAAAAAAAGAAAAAGGGTGGTGTAAGAGCTTCTCAGGAACACCTTATGCAGCTCTTTATTTTTCAGTGCTTTAAAGAGAGCCCATAAATTCGAAAAGGTAACGTTGCTACAGTGTTACGTTCATGTAATGTAGCACATTCAGGAGCGTTTCTGAAGGATGAAGTTCTCGGGAGAGCCACGAAGAGCCGCCAATGCAGGCAGCCAGCTTAAGTAGCGCAATGGAGACAGCCACACAGGGAAACTTGTCTGCGAAGACAAACAGCCATGATAATCGCAATTCATAGGGGAGACACCAGAAAGCTGAAGTACTCATGTTCACTTCTCTTACGGTCAGCATGCGGACGTTGTTCGCGAAAACCGGCCTTAATAGCCTTGCTGTCGAGGCGTGCAAACGATTAGTCACAACACGTTTTAGTCATATTTGGCAGGCTTTCTGAACAACCCCGAAACACGTGGCACACAAAAGACTGCTTTATACTAGACTTCTAGTCGAAGCCGCCACGGTGTTACATTATAGTACCAACTGCACCGAATGCTTCTGAACACGTACTTCTTCCAGTGGAACTCCTGCGCTAAAATTCAGATTGCTTCTCGTTGGCCTAGTTGGTTCATATTCACAGAAAATATTAATGCGCGGGAAATTAAGACGAAGACAAGGTAAGACAGATGAAACAAGCGCCTAGTCTACTATTTCTAGCCCTGTCTTCGTCTTCATTTCGTGTTCATTAAAGGCCAACTGCAACGAAGTTTCCAACCGCGTAACAGGCCTAGTTCAATACAGTGCACACGTATTCGAGCCTGCGTGCAAAATGCGACGTTTGGTAGACGAGCGGAAGCTTCACGCAAAGCTCGCGAAAATAGCCGTCTCAGATACTGCAACTTAGAAAAAAAAAAAAAAGGTGCGATTACTAGGTCTCGCCGGAAGTGACGCATGACTTAGAGTGCGCGGCTTCTCAGCATGACCTCCAAGATCCGGCCGCGTCCGCGACTATCTGCGGTGCACTGAAAGATCTCGGAGGCCGTATGCTGGGATTTACGTCATAGCGACAGTCACCAGGTGCACGCGCCGTATGTTTAGGTGCTGTTTAGAGGCTGCTAATAGGAAAACTATGCAATAGCCAGTTTTGCCTCTTTGACGAGATTGTTTATGGTATATGTACTCATTCAGAACAACTTTAACCAAAGAAAAATTTCGTTGAAGTTGGCCTTACTCTTTCCCTCAAACTAATATACAAAACATTGCATAATTTATCCTAATTTCAATGTCTTAGTTATTAGTACCTCGTGGACCTGTAGTTTAAAAAGGAGGGGGGAAAATGAAATTTACAGAATAGTTTTATATATAGAGTCCTCAAATGTGGAGGAATGGGAGTGCAGCATGACGTGGGGGGAAAAGAAGCGTCAGTTCTTGGCTGTTTATATGGGATCGAAATTGAGTGCGCCGAAATGCGAGCGGGCTGGCATACACAGTTTTGGGGTAGCTCCCGAACTTGACGGCTGGTTCACAGGGAATCGGAGATTTGAAGTGACCAATCGAGCACGAACGAGGTACACTTGAAGTTGTTGCCAACGTATCGACAAAGCTTGTGCAAACGTTGGCGCCAGCTTCAAGTTTCCCATAATTAAGTACACTAAATTATGGGGTTGTACGTGCCCAAACCACGATTTGATTACTAGGCACGCCGTAGTTGGAGACTCCGGAATAATTTGAACCACCAGAGGTTGTTAACGTGCATCTAAATCCAAGTACACGGGTGTCTTCGCATTTCGCCCCCATCGAAATGCGGCCGCCGTGGTCGGGCTCAAGTTTCCCTTGTTCGTCCTCAGTTGATTAGTTGGGGTGGCATGTGCGATGAGCTGATGTGATGACCGGAAAACCAAGCTGTGAGTGATAAATTTGTGGAATTATGGGAAACACGAAGTTTGCTTGCAATTCGCTTGGGCAAAGAAATGAGGCATTTAAAGCGCGTCCCACGTAATTTTAGCCAAACATTCACAATATGCAAACGCCACGTAGCTGGACGGAACCAAGGTAATGTTGTTTGCCGTTACTTGCAGATACTCAGATTATTTTCTTGCATTGAGGCCAATTACATAACTGGTCTGAATTAATAAATCAGCTTCTCAGATATTATAATTAGATAACAAGTGTCAGTGAGAAAATTGTAGACCATCATGAAAAACTCCTGATACAGCTTTCTGTTGCTCAATACGTGCTACATAGAAGTGTTTCTCCGAACGTGAAAGAAGCCCGCGAATACACGCAAAATTGCCGCGCGACTGCCCGCTCGAGGCACTTTGCGTGCATTCGCAGGCTTCTTTCATGCTCGGAAAAACACTTTTATGTAGCACGTATTGAGCAGCAGAACACTTTATCGGGATTTTTTCATGTTGCTCTACAATTTTCTCATTGACACTTTTCGTCTAATTATAATATTTGAGAAGTTGAGTAATTAACGCTAATTAAGTACTTAGACGGAATTAAAAAAAATAATCTGAGTATCTCCAACTGACGGCAAACAGCATTAGCTTTGTTCTGTCCAGCTATGTAGCATTTGCATACTTTGAAAGTTTGGGTAAACTTACGTAGGGCACTTTGTATATTATTTGACATGTGTATGTAATACCGGCCGCAACCAGATTTCCTGAAAAAAATGAGCAATTTGTAAATGAGAAGCAGCTCGTTTCAGGTATCCGGGTCACCAATACAATGGCACTAAAGAAAAAGGGTAACAAACATCACCAGATGCGCATGCTATGTCGTATTGGTTGAAGGACAGATGCGAGAAGGAGAGGTGCAGCATCTCCTAAGTGAAAAATCCCCCCCAAATTTTACCTGCATGGTTTATAAGGTTCCCGCATCCGTATATGAGCGTCTTATTGAATTCGACAGACTCTTCAGCTTCCCTTTAAGGGCTGCAGAGATGGTGAGACTGGCCATATACTTAAACAACACAGTTCTTGTATAGGCTACATAAAAATACCGACTATTATTCAATGACTGGACATATTGGAGCAGGAGTAATCTGTCCCGTGTGTTAGCTCAGACTTAATACTTTCCATAATTCTTTATTATGTTTTGAATACTGTAGGAGAAAAGAAAAAAAAAAGCTGCTTAGAATTAGTGGTTTAGAATTCGAGCCGCTTTTCGGCCGCAATATATTTACCTGTACACACATGCTGTGAGAAAGTTTGGCCAAATAGCTCCTTTCGCTTATTGTTAAGGCGTCTTAGGGTGTTGTTATACCATGGGGAAAATCACTGTTCGCTTACCATGATATAGCGAATGTAAGTGCTCTGTGAGTTCCGCGAAAAAAAGAACCAGTTGACTTCGACGGACTATTTTGAAAGCTTAAAGCAAATGAAGTACAAAATTTTGGAGGTTTGCTGTTTCTGCTCTGGTATAGTATTGTACAGGCTGATGGTAGAGGCTGACAAGTTTCTCAACCTTTGATGGGCTCGACGAACTAGACGACGGGCTAGATGAACCTTGGAGAATATCGCTAGGGCCAGGCAAAAATGAACGAGTGGAGACGCATTGTCGAGACGCGAAGAAGACACGAGATCGAGCACACTAGTTTATTTTTCTTTTCTCTCTGGCCCCATACAAGCTCTTTGAAATTGAATGTAAGGCACGTAGAGACGTTATTGCTCTCGATAACATCATTTGAGGTTGCTGATGCCAGATCTAGCCATTGGTCAAAAAGTGCTCAATACAAGTATTTCAAGTAATTGAACAGGACTAAGGACAATGCGCTTTTGATCACTCATGGCTACAGTGTACCACGTAAAAAAACTGGTTCTATAAACGCCAAACACCCTGCATAGTAATGATATCAAATGGTCAGCTACTATCACGTAGCCTAGTGATTAGTCGAATAAACAGCATCACGTCCAACTTTTTTTTTTTTTTTCAGCTTCCACTAAGTCGGTGGACTTATCTCCATTTCAGGAAAACTGTCCCTGCCTGAAGAAGACCGACATGAAGTGAGGGAAATATACTTTTGGAAAAAAGAGTAAGCATCGAAAAATTGCTCCATCTGTTTTGTCAAACCCAAGGTGCTTCTTACTTTGGCATGTGCATACGATCCAAAACGAAGCAAATGTACGACACTGACTTTCGGTGATTTTACGGTTCTTTGGCTCCGGTGTTCCGGTGTTCTTGAATACGGAATGAAAGAGACTGGCATTCTACCGGTAATGTCAAGCACGAGCACACTGTGTCCCTTCCCGTTTCCTGGAGTGATGCAAATATTTTAGGATGAAATGCGCACATCAACGCTTCCTCCACAATATAACAGAATTATGTTCACGAATCTTAGGAGCATTGATTGTGTACTGAACTGGTCGGCAACTGATTCGGTGAGCGATCGATTGGATGATAACTCGGCCTATAATGACTCCTAGGTTCACTAGGCATACATGCGCTACATTTACTCATCTTTCATTACAAAGATCAGACTGCTCGCGCTGAGTTCAGTGAAATTTGGCTCATTTTTTGCAAATTTTGGACGCATTTCACGAAGTATTGAGATGCGCAATGACGTAAACGACCCTTGCACGTTTTCGCGGCGCCAGCCACCCATAAAATACTATTATGACTGCCTCAGAAGCTCATCGTTATTCTTTGAAAGGCTTTGAAACTTGAAAGACCGGTAATTAGGGAAAAGGGAAGGGTTTGTTGACGGTAATTAGGTAGGAATACCCGCAGGCTTTGCTTTGTTGCATGTAGAAATGCCATGCTGGACACTATTTCTTTAGCAGCATGAGGACAAAAAATAACCATAACGCATTGCTGGATACAACAAAAGAGGCGCAGAAGCGCAGGACCTGATTTAGAAATTGTTGTTTGGAATGTTGCGAACGCAAAAAGTCAACTATATTGATTTCCCGTGTTTCCCGTACTCTATGACGTGCTTTCCAGGCGGTATCACACTATACACAAGAAGCTTCTCCTCAGTGTGGTCATCATGTGTGCTCTGGCATCTATAATGAACCTGACGAGCAATGGAGGCAACCTCGAATTTTTGCTTTACTTCAAGAGGTAGGTCGTTGCTATGCATCTTACCTACACGACATCTTTTCTGCCTGCCTCCTTGAAGCATACGCTATATGTATTGTATCGTTTGGTCCCAATATGCAATGTGCTGGACAGTACCGTTGACAAACTCAACCATTACTGGTCTACATATGGGTATTGTTTAGTACGCCTAACCCAGTCGTGTATAGAAAACAAAAAACATTTATTTATTTATTTATTTATTTATTTATTTATTTATTTATATGCAGTACCTCAAATATCTGCTGGATGAACTTTATATAAAAGTGAGGCTGAGTACACAAATGAACAGAAACGCAGAATAACCTCCAGCAGCAAGCACAGAAATCAATACCTTATAAAAACAGCAAGATAAAGAAACGCAGAAATCGGCCTTATATACAACGTTAGAAATAAAGAAAAGTAAAATGAAAAAAAAAAGAAACAAAGAAATAAGTATTGGATATGTAAATCGACAAGTAGGGAATGTATTGTACAGAAAGGGTGGTAACAAGTTAACAGATATATAACTTGGTAAGTAAAAAGGCACAGAACTTCATAAACAACACTATATCACCGGCAGATACATGGCAAAAAAAATGCCTCATATACAGCGAGCAGATCACGTAATCAGGCGAGAAGTGATTCGGTGACAGACTTAATATGTGCAGGATGAACGTGAACAATGACTCTGATGTTAATCGCTCCGATAAGAATACACACCGGTCATGTAGGATGCATGTCGGTCATTACGATCGCCTAACATGTGCGAAATACTGCGGGGACTACTTTCAATTGGCGCCAGTTCTAGGGACACTTTTCCACGATACGTGACAATACTGGGACTGAACAGCCACTGAACTCTACCGTTATGCTGATACTGTAGGTGCAGAGGCCGAAGAAGCTGAAATAGGTAACACTTGTGACAAATAGTAGCAACTGGTAGAAGCAACCAGCGAACGTCAATGAAGTTTAGAGCAAGTAAAGGTATCTGATAAATGGTTGTTAGCAGTGCTTGAATCTTTCGTGTGACTTTGGCAAGGTTTGGTGCTTTGTGCATTTGGTTTGCCAGTGTGACTGAAAATGCCGTTTTGAGAAGATATAAGCATTGCAAGCAAGCGCTCACCAGTTATAGGGAAGTATTTATTTCCCGTATTGGATATGTGGATATGTATGCATGTCCTATTACTGCATCAGTTTCTGACCTATTTGGAGCATGCTCATGACATGTATGTTGACGTGACGTGGCAGGCGAATATTAGAAGTTTCGAATAGGAACCGAAAATTAAACACACTTAACTATTCGTGTTCGAAAATGAACTATTTGGTACTTCTGAATATTTGAAACTAACCAAATATTTAGCGACAACCGACTCCTAATGTATCGTTACTGTTCTTCATCTGCTAAACAAAGTACCGCACATTATCAGAAGTGAAACAAAGAGAAATATTTTTCGAAGGAATGCAGAAACAAGATGGATAATAAAGTTTTGTTTACGATTTCGTGGCAGAAGTGTACCTGACATTCTGAGAGTATTGGTTGTACTCTTTCACCTAATGATTTGGCAGTCTAGACATGTAGCAGTTTTATCTTTTATGCGAAGACCAGGTATGTTTTTTCTTTCTTGCAACTGACCTTTTCACGTGTGCTTACGGCACACAAGTCCTTCAGCAGCATTGCTTTTTTTTTAACCACAACTTTCCGTTTTTATTTCCGGCAACCATTTACTTAGCCCATTTGTAAAGCTGTTTTCTATACGGCAGCCCCTATTGAAAATTTGTATGAGAAATTGAACGAGATGTATGCATGTCGCACAGATTTGACGAGAAATGAACGATATGAAATGCATATTGAACGAACTTTCATAGAAAACGGGCGAGATCTGTATGATGTGCTACGCAGACTTTTACGAAGTGCACGAGATTTATGCGATGTGCGATAAGAATGCATAGAGCTTGTATGACATGTGTGCGATGAGTTGTGTAGACCTGACGAGATTATGTATGACGTGTGTGAGGTGGCATGTGATCTGAATGAATGGCGCCATTCATTCGAAAGCGTGTTTGCAAGCATGCTCTAAAGATATTGAGAGGCTATTCGTGCACTTTGTAATGACATGTAGTAATTTTGTGTTTAAATCTGATTCTTTGTTCCTGATAGTACGTTGTTGCTATATTTTCTTTAGCTTTTTTTATGGGAGGGGTGGGGAGGGCTAGTCAGTACAGGCGTCGTACTTAAGCAAGCACAAAAAAAGTTCCTGCTGTTAATATGCATATACGTCTGCGGTTGACTATTCGATAGTCGATTCGATATTCGATAGCTACTATTCGTATTCTATTGGTATTAGGAAAAGCGGGTATTCGCTCGACCCTAACAGATAGCTCACAAGTGGAGTGGGTGATTAGTTACCCTCATGTGCACTTACACCGTAAATGTAACACCCTAATGTCCTGCAACAACGAGTACAATTTGCCAGCGCTTGAACCTCAGCTACCGACTTTAAAATCCGTAGTTAGTAGATATAATCCAGTAATCACATTAAGGGTCCTTACCCCTGTGTGAGGTAAATAAACATACGTACAAATACGGCGGCTTCCTTGACAAAGACATAAAACGTTAGGAAATGCAATGGCTTCCTCTGTACAATCACTTGTGAGGCTAGCTACTACTGGTTATTAAAGAAAGGGGGAAACAGAAAAGGGAAAACGAAAGACACTCAGTCGCGCGCCAAAATGTTCAGCCTTGTTGGACTTTGTTCTCTCGTTGTATCTGCTTACCGAGTAGCGCATCCGTACCTTGAGAGAGTAACCACTTACGCACTCCTCGAGTAACACGAACTGGTTCAACTGGGCCGATGACTTAAGCATGTGCCCATACTGTTATTAGTCCACCTTGTTAAGTTGCCCTGTAACATGCCTCATCACCGTGGCTATAAGAACTTGAGCGGTGTTGCCTCTCCTAGTCTCAATGAAGCACCTTTTGCCCTTGTCTTACCGAGATGTGAGCTGTGAAATACGATGACTGCTTAGAAACACCACGCTGATTTTCCTGTTCAGAAGCTTTCATGCGCATATTTCTTGAACATTAGCCAACTGGCATGAAACGAAGTTATGGCTTGCTGCTCCATACCACACACAAAGGCCAAGATGCAGTCTGCAATATTTGCTACATCGGGGGAGAGCACGATGCCAGTAGTCGATAGCCGACTAATGTTACACTGTTATATAACCATTCGTCAATAGTCTATATCGATAGTCGAACGATAGTCGAAGCACGATACCTTGAAGTGATCGCTACAAGCCGTGCTTTCTGAAAAATGGCCTCAACTTGTCTATTCCTAAGCTTGTGAGTCATCGTTTGTAAAAACTACCCGGGACGGCTGAAACCTAGATAATGTGAGTCAAAGTAGGGCGCATGTACCACTTCATCGAATGTAGGAGATTGCCAGTAGCTTCTTCTTTCCCTTGACGCTCAATTCACTCGTGTGAAAAATACATATGGGAAGTCTTCCCAAAAGACTTCTCGTATCTGCTTGGGTAGTTTATGGCACAGCATGCAAGTATTTTAGGGGAAGGAAAAGAATGAAGGCCGACTGCCAGGGCCTGCGAAGTGCCGCTGCAAAGTCGCGAAGCGTCAACTTCCGGGACCAGGCAGCCGCTTACTTCCGGTGGCTTAAGTAGAAGGATGTTGACGCGTCATCCAGCTCCCTATAATAGATATCAGTGTAAATAGCTCATCCATATCGGCCGTGGAACGGCTCGTATATTGTTCGCGGAATCGAAAGGCATGCAGGCGGCAGCGCTGGTGTTCGCTGGTGAGCTTTGAGAGGCGAATGTCGCGAGATTTTTGTCTGTCGCTTTTTCTTAGACGTCAAAAGGTGAAGACGTGCACAATATATATATATATATATATATATATATATATATATATATATATATATATATATATATATATATATATATATATATATATACAGAACGGTAAAAAGAAAATACATCAGTTTCGGCCCATAGCTTGTTCCTCAACAACATGCCATTCTGAGAATGGTTTAATTTACAAAGAAAGAATAAACTCCAAAGATTTCCCTTTTCAAATTTCGCGCCGAAACTGTGGCACCGCTGACGTCAGCTTGACATCATGGATTCCATAGTATATTCGCGTATTGCGCCGCCCATGCGCCACAAAGCATCGCAAACGTTGCTAATTATTGTGAACGATTCGCTCTTAGCAGATCAATGACGTCACATTAAGGTGGTCCCCCGCAAGTAATAAGTCAGTGCATAGCCACGCGTCTCTCGTTATTGTGTAATTTCTTACTTACCAAGCCTCTTATGACTGTAAGAATGGCCTATTTGCAACTTCTTTGGGGTTATCATCTTAGTCAACTTCATGTTTTAAAACAAAGCTTTCTTTCTCTGCTTCGCCACTTTGCGGTGGCTGACTGCTGCTGTCTTTCTGAGTAAATGACTTGGGCCAATGAGTATATGAAATTGGCAATGTGCCACTTGAATGCTTCCATTCCGCAGAATTCGTACATGCAACTATGACACAAGAGATATAGAAGCCTTAAATATATTTAGATATCTGCCGTTCTTCTTTGTGCATGACCAACATTCTGCCCCGTCGACAAGCACCACACATCACCTTCGTCCTCGTGTGTCATAGCTAATCAGATAGACGATGACTCTGGGCTGCATGTATCATCCACATCTGCTGCTATCTCTACAACTCAAACAAGCCTCGCGTCATGTAGACTTCAACATCACTTTGGATTCGCGTATTTTCTCATCATTGTATGCCCGTAAAAGGGTGAGAGCGAGCGTTGTCTCAACAGTTGCCTCGCAGATACCTTCACAAAAGAACTATGTTTCACTACTCCACAATGACCTCACTTATGGCTCTTTCTCTGCCCCCTTAGGAATTTTGGTCAAGATTCCATCATATCGGCGCAAAACTGGTGGATGCTCTTCTTCCCTATGGAGCTCCTTGCTTTCCTCCTCCACTGGCAGTTCATGTGGATCACGTTTCTTCACCACTTGTGCGTATTCACTTTCTCCGCAGATGTACTGTAGCGGCTCCAGTTTTTCGGAAGATGTCACACGCTGGAATGCCATTTGTGAGAATTTGCAATTACGTTATTGTGTTGTCTAATATAACAGCGTCTTTAGGATATATCTACAGCACCATATTGTCAAAAGAAGAAAAAAAGCTGTCTTTCTTAGTGCTGCGGTAGTTACACCGCAGGCTTGGAAGCTTTTGGGTGTGACAATAGCTCGAAGGGTAAGTAGAAGTGTTCAGAAAGATGGGACCAATAACGCTGAAAGAAAATTATGGACAACAAATTGGCTACGCGGTGTAACAAGAGGCGAGGAGGAGCAAATCATGGAAGCTCAAGTGCGCGTTGCCCGTATGCGAAACCAAATGCCCGCGTGTCGCATGTTGCGATCACCTCATGGTTGAACACTGGGCGCCGCTCCTCAGGTGATGCCAATTTTCGACAGCCCTTGGTCCTACTTGTGATTATTTTGTGTCGCACACAAAAGTGTAGCCGCGACGCTGTCTCCGGTGACAGAAGTGAACATATTGGCTACGTCGGCCGCCGTAAAGTCTTTTCGTTTTTTCCCCGTCGATCTGCGCGCCACCTTTGCCGCCGTGACGGTAGAGCCGGCCAGATCCCGTGCATGCGCAGTTGGCTCGGCATGGCGACACCGTAGCATTCGCAGTGAAAAACGTACTCGCGCATGCATAGATTACCTCACAAGGGTAACGGATCGCGAATCACGGTATGCTATAACTCTCTGTATAGTTAGGTGCAACGCTGCGGAAGGTATACAGCTACTTGCGCCCTTTGCGTATTCACGTGAAAAAAACTAGTGTATCATGCATTAGAAGAACAGCATAATTGAACGTTACACTCTTACAGGTAATAATTAACGTTACACTTGAAAAAAGTTATGCCCTAACGAATAATTACGCCTGTTCTGTGTAATTATGTTGTATTGCTTTGTTTTCACTAGCACTTTCCCCCCTCTTTGTTCTATTTCACCAACGTTTCACAATTGCTTTCGAGAAAGAATTCTTCTTGCCTTGGTTCATGTTTGAGTCAGCTACTCTAATCCACGTGTTCTACAATGTTCATACGTGCAACACCTCAGAGATCTCACAACAAGGCGTCCGGATGCATCTGAGCGCAGGCGCACTCCCGAGCGCGGGAACATAAACGTCACCGTGGTTGCAACGTGGCAGCTACACGCCATCGATGCACCGGAGCGGGGATGAACGCCAGCCTACCCGATACGTGACCCGGAGGCGTATATTGAAAGTCTGGAAGGCACAGCGCCTTAACAACTGCAGTTGAACGCGATTGTCTGAAACGCCGCCGGCGGGCTCTCTGGCGTCGTAATCCCCACAGCAGTGAGGATTATTGCCTTTGCGTGTCGTCCACAATAGGTTAGGTTTGGCTAGGTTAGGATTAGGTTAGGTTAAGGTTAACGTCAGGTTAGGTTAGGTTAGGTTACGTTAAGGTTAGGTTAGGTTAGGTTAGCACAAAAGGCGTTAGGGTGGCAAGGCGTACTCTCCAAGCAGTTGCAAGGGTGTCGAGCGTCGCCGGCGGCGTTTCAGCCAATCGCGTTCAACTGCGGTTGCCAAGGCGCTGTGTCTTCTAGAATTTGCAATATATGCGACCCGGAGTTCGACACTATTGGCCCTGTTGGCGTGTCTCAAATGCTATACATATACTGACCGTCGCCTGGCACTGCTTTGTTCGCGGCGCCGCTTCCCATCTTACAGATATATTTGCACTCAAAAGACACTGCGGGAAGTTCACTCGGTGCGTATATTCCAGTCATTACATATAAAAATGAAAGGAGTTATCCACGCAATGTGTCGAACTGACGTCATTTGGATTCAGAGTTGGATGTCGTAATCGTTTGGCTCCGAAAAACACTGAGTGGTGTTTCTTGATATGGAACTTCTTGAGGCAGCTCCCACAGCGTTGCACCTTAAGTATGTATATGAAACGGAATATAATAAGATATTCAATGAATTGGAATCTAGAAGAAAGGAAATAAGGGGTCTGCACGTTCAACAACAGACCGAGAGTGCAGCATATTTAATAATCCAAGTTTGAATAACGAGAGCCCATGTAAATCGTTATCGTGTTAGGCAAAAAACGATTTGTGAAGTACTGCGTTAAGTCTAATTCAGAAGTGGATACAGATAAGTTGGGGACTCGTTTTGTGCAACCAGAGCATCTTAAATGTGGCCAATTGGTTTTTCCTCGAGTCATATTTTTCAAAGCCTAGCCGCAAAATCTATAGCGAAATTGCAGATACAGTCGTGTCCAGCCATAATATCCTAGTGTTCGCAGTGACCGAGCGCAAAAGCTCTAGGAGTTTTATTTGTTTTTGCGATAACGCGAGCACTAACTGGTTTGGCACCCAGCACGGGCTAGTTTCTTTCTCCGCATTCAACGTTAAATTCCCCGATTTGTCCCGCACAGTTACATATTTCGCCTTCGCGCCATCGCGGGAACTTCAAGTTTCCGAATCCTTTCAGTGGGCGTTGAAGGTCGCGGCGGCTACATTGTGGTGGCGCGGTGGCGAAATCAAACACAAGTGTGAAGATTATTCGTTATGCTGTGGACGTATTTGTAATTATTATTTTCAATACAAGTTCTTTTTGCTCTTCCTCCATGACTTCCACGAAGTCGCGCCCACGCTATCGCCGGGTACGTGCATTAGGTGAAACAGATGATAAGAAATTAGTATAGCTGGACGAAAACAATTTCTTTTTTTTTTTTGAAGAATATAGACCCCCGGGCTCAAACCTCGTCATTTGTATTCAAACAAGCCAGCTTTTTTGACCGAAAGATGACGGCTTGAGGTGATCAAACAGTGGCCGAACAAGGAATGTCGCTGTAGGCAACGTTTCGACGTGGGGCACTGAAGAAGACACGTACCTTTGTCGAAACGTTGGCTCGAGCGACATTTCCTTGCTTTGTACCACTGTTTGTCTTTCGCGTGTTTTATTACGGGACTCATAAGAATTGCTGCTTGGTTTATATGCAACAATGACATGCACAGTAGCTGAGCTGATTTACATATTTAAAGAAATGCCATTTAACGCACCCTATGTACTGTTACAGTGTGCACCTTCTCACCGTTCTTTTCTAGTGATGCGCCTCAATCGTCCGCGACGAGTGTTGCCATCAAGTTGCACATCCAGAAGTGGAGAAACGACCTAGGTGTGGTAAGGTAATTAGGCCTGTGGGCCTCGAGTGATAACCTGGTCTGGTGCATCAGTCTCTTCCACGCTGTGAAGGCGTGCAGGTATGCGCACACAAGCATATACCATTATTTTATTTTACCATTAGGCCTTTTGTTCACGCAGTAACCTTCAAACTATTCATAGTGCTTGACTCAGCATTTCATTGTAATCAACATTTTACGGGATTCGTTGATAGTCATCCGCCATTATAACGTAGTGAAACAATACCTATTTTTTCGTTTTGAGGGATATATATTTTCCTGTCTTACTTTATGGCGTATATTGAATAAATCACTTCCACGTAAATCTTGCACCATTCATTGTATTGCCTCACTAAAGACCCATAAGTGAGGACTCAACCGTTCGTTTTATCACCCCGACGTGACCAGCATGAAAACATACAACGCACTGTCATTGTGATAAGCAATTATCTACTATCTATCTATCTATCTATCTATCTATCTATCTATCTATCTATCTATCTATCTATCTATCTATCTATCTATCTATCTATCTATCTATCTATCTATCTATCTATCTATCTATCTATCTATCTATCTATCTATCTATCTATCTATCTATCTATCTCAAATACCCTCGAGGTCCGAAAGCGTTACAAAGAGGAGTGGTGAAAATACATACCCTTTCAATTTAACAAAAATCATGGCAAAGATCTGACTTGAAGTGGATACAGGCCGTGATGAGAGCGATGGAAACAGGAAGGTGGTTGCAGTCGACTCTTGTCCTAGGGATCAAATATCCGTTAAATTCGTAAGGTAAGCAGGCCAATCGTATCTTAATAGATAGTTTTAGCGTGTCCGGTATCCTGCTGAGCAGAGGCGGAAACGTGAACGGCCTGCGCGGTGCACCCACCTGGTGGCGTAGAGATCAACCAGACAAACATAGCTAATATTGCAGTAACATAGGATATTTCAGCTTGTTGCTGGAGTACATTTTAGGCAGCAGCGTAATCGTATTGCTGCTGAAAATTTACACCAGCATGCAGCGAAGTAGAATACACTTGGTTACTGCAATATTGGTTATGTGTTTATGTAATTGAGTGGTGCTCCACCATGTGGCTGCACTGTGTAGGCCGTTTACGTGTGCGCCTCCGCTCATCCGGTAAAATGCCCAGTCCGCTTGCGTTTACCCAAATACCGGACACGCTAAATCTCTCTGACGTAGCTTTCTGACCTAGGTGCAATGTTAGTAGGATGAGATAAAATTGGTTCTTTCAAAACAGGAATTATAATGATATATCTTGAGAGAGAGAGATGCGGGAATAATCACAAAGCGTTGAAAGATCGAGCATGTTTAATCTGGTCTTCCTCGACGTTTCACTGGCACGACGTGATTAAGTGGATGGAACGCAACAAGTGTCTAGATTTCGAATGCTTTCAAGCGTGTTGACAAGGTTAAGCTGAGCGGGGTCGTGAATGGCAGGTGCATATACTAATTTTCATCGAACGAGTGTTTTGCAAAGAGTTAGGTTAAAGGGCCCCTCACCAGGCTACATAGAAAACTTGAGTTATGCGTTAGAAGTTGTTACAGGCCCTCTAAGAAGGGTTCTGCGGCAAGAATTTTTCAAATTAGTGTACTAATAGCAGAGATCGAAATATTTGAAGAGCCGCTAACCCATGATTTCAGGAGGCGAACGTCACCGCCAACATGGACACTACCCGCTTGCCCCGTTAGCCTCCGCAAGCTTAATTCCTTCCCTGTGTTCTCTCAAGCCGAAGCCGGAGGATCGCGTGACGAATACGTCATGGGCCCCTCGTTCGTTTTTTTTTCGCTCTCTCTTGCGTTTTTGCTGAGTGGCGCACTTCCAGTGATGGTCTCGCACGCGAGCTGTTGCATTTGTTTCGTTCCGCGCAGTGGATGATATTGCTCGCTCTGCGCGAGAACAACCGATTACCGGTATAAGTGAGCGCCACAATCACGAGCACTGCGGCAGACGCGAGAGGATGAACGAACATGATCGTGGCGCTGAGACATGATAGAAAATGACACACTTTCGTTCTCTGCACGCGCAGCTGCATGACGTGGGAACGAGCACACGAATCGAACGTACATCTCTCTTGCTACGGTACGAAATAAAACGAAAACACACAGGCAGTTGGTTCGTGTATTCTACTATTTATGTAAAATTTAATTCGTCTATTGAAGCAACAGATTAAAGAAATGACTTATGTTACCTTAAATAATTCTTAAAGTTACGTGTCACTGTGAGCGACGTCACAGCACCCTTGTGACGTCGCACTTGTGCGATTGATGTCGACTCTCCGGATGGGAGCAAGAGGAAACGCAAACGGCGTTTGCTTTGAAATTTAAGCTCTTTCCGCGGCGCGTAGTGATGTAACACTTAGCAGGCACAATTGTTTGCGCGCATTTTATGCACTACGCTTGTCAGGCCAGCATGGCCAGACCTGGTGAGGGGCCCTTGAAAGGAAGTCAGTACAGAGTTGGAATTCCGCCGCAGATAGCCACACATGCGGTTGGTGCTATTAGAAATGTAGTCGTCCTGGGCATGCCATGAGCGGTAGTTCTTAATTTTAAGACCAAAGTACTTCTAGCACGTCATAGGTAACAGAGGCAAACCACTGAGAGTACGGTTCAGCGCAGTGTCGATGTGAAATCAACGAGATACTATCGAGCTCAGTATGAACGTATAAGCCCGCGCTCAGTAGGCGCGATCACGTGGGAAATCGCTCACCGAGGTTGGAGAGCGGCGCCGATGGGCGCTGTCTTCCCAAGTTAAAGAGAGAGGGTTCCACTGTTCTTGTTTCCAATAGATGTCCTTCATGCCCGCCTTTGCCCTATCTCCCAATTCGCAAAATCTGGACCTCACTCTCTCACGAAAGCGATAAGGATAGACGGTGGCCGCCTTTTGTGCGATTCTGTACGTCAATGAACTTCAACCGGTGAAATATCGAAGATAAGAGACAGTGAGTTCTCACCGACGCTTATATTGCGGATACTGCAATCGCACGCAGAAATGCAGGAAAAAGGGCGAAGGTAGGCATTGAGCAGTAATCCAGAAACTTATGTGATGACGTATCAAGAGGCGGTAAATGAAGCATACAATTCTGAGGTGACGGCAGTTTTCATTTACAGAAACTTTGATGATACCCAGGTCGCACAAAAGGTGGCCACTAATCTGTAAAGAATATTTTCCTGGTAAAAAGATTTTGTCCTCAAGCCTGGTAGAGAGGGCGAAAGCAAGCATGAAGGGGCGATGTTCAAAGAACTAACAACAGAACCCTCTCCCTTTAAGTTAGGAACACGGTGACAATCGGCGCCACTATCCAATCTGGGCCAGCGCTTTGCCTCGCGCTCGCTCGTTGTAGCTAATACTGAGCGCGATAGTACTTGTAATCAGTTTACAGTTTTCTATATTTAGCTTCCTATCCTATTCAGGACACCTCTTATATATGGTCAATGCAGTGTTGGAGCTTATTACAGTCAGATGTGTCTGTTATTTTGTGATACAGAACGCAGTCATCCGCCAATAGTTTAACTGACGACAATATGAGGGAGTTAGGAAGGTCATTACTATAAATTGCAAAGAGGAGTCGTTCAATAACCGACACCAGCCGTACGCCAATTGTTCACCCAGTGCGCCTGTACGCCTGTTTTTTAGTATAATTGTTTCATGCGAGACAGTATATTATTAGCGAAGACGGCCTGCCAATGGCCCACAGCACTTATGAACAGAATGCTTTGCGAATTTGCCCCCTGTTCTGTTCATCATGACTGAATGATGTGCAGAATCACCGCTTAGTGATGCGAAATCATTTCTCTCTTCCGTGCCATTGTGCGAGCAAGCGAAGCTTCTGTGCTTTTATTTTATTTTTTTGTGAGGTTTTGCCTGGCAAATTCACGATCTGATTGGTATGCCGTAACGGAGGACTCCGGAAATTTGGGCCAACTGCGGTTCTTTAACGTTCACCTAAATCTAAGTGCAGGGGTGTTCTCGCATTTCGCCCCCTTCCGCACTTTTAAGAGATTGTCTAATGCTTCTGTCAATATATTTTCTAATCATTAATAATTTTATAATCCTGCGGCTATGCCGGTTGGCGGATTCAATGCAGGTCTCCTAGGATGCACCACTGAAGTGTGCGATCTTGTCTTATCTTTCTGTGCCGGAAATTGCGTGAATTTACTAGAATTTTTTTGTACTCGTCAGCCTCGTAAAGGCTTTTGTTTTTTTTCGAAGCGACCATCAATCAAACGAAAATCATCTGGTTTTGCAGGGTGGCGGAGTTCGTGCCAGCAGTGCTGATCGTAATTTGGTTGGGCATATACGTCGCATCGGTCTCAGGGATGATCCTGAATACACCGTGCGTACCTTCAGATAAACTGCATGAGAAATTATTATTGATTAAGTGACGTTTTGTACGTGCTCATTCTGGTGTGGTTCATTGTTGTTTGAATCCTGTGTTCACACATTATTTTAGTAGAGAAAGAAAAAATCCAGTCGCAGAATTACCATGGCACTTGTATACAATTCCCAATGGTTTCTCATGGCTAACAGCCCATAACTGACCTTCTTAAGCCAATGGTGTCAAAACGACTTAATCCTGTAACCAGTTGAAACGCAGTACAACCTCGCGTCGTCGATATTATAAAGTAATCCGGTTAAATTTTCCGCACTGGCTTGATACAAAAGACCCTGAAAACGCCTGAAATTTTGATATTTGCATGGAAGTTAGAAACACAGTGCAAGATTTTTATGTTGTGCATATCTATTTAATAGGGTAAGTAAAAACAGAGAATCATAGATGGTGTTCAAACCTATGTTGGTCGTGAGCTATGGTCTATCAACACAACTACCGAGATGTTTGTAAATGAATCTGCTTTAAAGTTTTGAAGTATTTTCCCAAGAAAATAATTCGAATAGAAGTATATTTGACGTACGTAAGGAAGTACGTGTTCTGAAGGTAAAATTTTTTCCTCATATCGGGATATCACGCTTAAAAGCGCATTAGAATGTAAGCAGTTTTCTTCACTGTCGTACTTTTTCGTGCAATCACAAGTTCTTACAGCATTTAACGTTGAAGATGTGGTCATTCTGTGTTTGTCCGTGCATGATATGAACATACAATGAAGTCATAAAGGCCCATGCAGCAACATTGACTTTTGCAGCTACCGAGACGCTGACGCACACTTATAATTCTAATCAGAAATTGGTAGCAGTGGTCATGAAACAATGAATTAATCAATTTCTACCATATCGATAGAAGTTTAGTGTACCTTATGCTTATTCAAAGAATTATTCACAAGAGCGCTTTTGCCTCAAACACCGCTGCCACTGCGGAAAGCACTGCTTGAAGACCACAACGTCTCCATTCGAATATTGCCTGGCTTTTCAAGTATTTTCATTTCTAACAATAAAAATTTTTTGTTGGTTCTATCTGATGACGTAGATAAGAAGCAGACAGGCGTGGATGGGCACAGCTTGGGTTTGACCGGGCGCAGGCGCGGGAATTGTCGTGGGCCAAGTCAGTTCATTTAACATTCGTTTCTTTTTCTTGAAAGAAAAAACGATAGAATAAATTCTGAGGTTTTACGTTTAACAGGCACGCCGCTGTCGGGGGCTTGCGTTGCTGGGGTTCTTTAACCTGCACAAAAAAAAAAAAAGTTGATTACGGGGTTTTGCGTCCCAAAATCACGACCTGATTACGGGGCGCACCGTCATAGGGGGACTCAGGAAGTTTCGGCCACCTAGGGTACATTAACGTGCACCTAAATTTAAGAACACGGGTGCTTTCGCAATTAGCCCCATCTAAATGCGGCCGCCGTGGTTGGGATTCGATCCCGCGACCTCGTGCTTAGCAGCCCGACACCATAGCCACTAAGCATCCACGGCAGGTATTTAACGTGCACCCAATGCACGGCACACGAGCGTTTTTTTGCGTTCCGGCCCCATCGGAATGCCGCTGCGTGGATCGAACCTACGACCTCGAGCTAAGCGGCACAACGTCATTGCTACATGGGCGACTGCGGCGGGTCTCTTTTTCCTGAAGTATCGCGGTGGTGGGAGAGGTGAGGAGTTACGAACGCTACAAGTTGTATGATCAGGGCCAGTTCTTGCCCCGTAGGAAAAGCGTTAACGTATACTTGTGCGTTATGGCTATTCATTCTAGCTCTTTATCAGCGTCGCTGTCAATTATCGCCGCGATATATGAAACACCAAAACGGATTCGAATGTGGTCTGCCACTCACCGCGTGTAAAAAACTTTATTGGCACCTTCTTTTACGAGCAACAGAACAGCACCACAT
Source organism: Dermacentor andersoni (assembly GCF_023375885.2). Lineage (NCBI taxonomy): Eukaryota > Metazoa > Arthropoda > Arachnida > Ixodida > Ixodidae > Dermacentor > Dermacentor andersoni. The sequence goes on from NC_092814.1 coordinate 303,260,309, forward strand.
CAGAGACAGTGGCGGCGTGAAATGAAATAAATTCGTAAAGGAAGTTGAGTAAACAATCATTTAAATTCAATGATGGTCCGCAGGGGGGGTCATTCAGAGCACGTCGCTGATTTTAGTACTAGCTACCTTTCTCCATTTTATTGACTTAACGGGCCTGTCAATTTGACGTAATAGTTCTCTCCACCGGCAAGGTGGAAAGAAGTAATTAATAAAGGGAAAATGAGGCGTCCACCCAGACGTAGCTAAGTGCTATAGAGGAAACCTATATTGGTTTCCTCTGTTGGTACTGCCTCATTCGGTCTGAATTTAACATTTAACAACAAGAAAGACAGAGAGGGCGAGCAACTAAACGTATTTATTTCTTTCCATCATCTTTTTAAATGCAGTAGTTTGAACTTAAGCATGCCAAAACATTTATTGACGGGTCGCCATCACTCCTCTAACATCATTGCCAACATGGTCGCCAGAACACGATAGTGTTGGCTGATATTTGCTACATATTTGCCGTAATAAAGCAACACATTGTTTTCTTATTCACAAAGCTTTCGCCCACTTCTAAATTTTAGTGTACCTAACTGTACTCTGTACTCATCGGCGTAACTTTCCGATGCCGCGTGACGACGCTATGCAGGCCGTCGGTGTACGGCGACATCCGGTTAAATGCGCTCTATTGGGGCTCGCGTTTTTTATTCGCTAGGCTAATAATTTCTAATAAAGCACTCAAGTAAAAACTTGAGGAGCTGATTATCTTGTCTAGATGTTCCTCCGTCGACTCAGGAAATTTTGCGTCCGCGCAAGTTCTACTTACCGCTAGGACGCTTTCCTACGAAGGGGAAACACGTGCAAGCACAGAGACCGGTATAACACAAATTCAAAGATGTTTTTCTTGCTTAAAACAAAAATAATTTGATAAATGCTTCTCAGTTTGTAGACAATGAATGTTTCTAATAAATACACTATTTAGCGTATTTTTACCACCACCACCTCAATGCTAAATTTACGACTAAACATAGGCTAAAACTAACTTTTTTGCAACTTTGTCGCCAGCTGTACAGGCCATTTCACGTTATATTCGTACAACTCGCTGGCAATTAGTTACTATAAAATATAACCTTTCGGTAAAAGTTATTTTTCTGCAAAAGAATTCCCAATATGCACCAAATTTTGCCGTATAAAATGCCGTATAAAAAACTCACGGAAACGTAAAGATCGATAATACCTTTTTTAAGTGAAAAGCCTATCTTCATTCTCAAGGAAAAATTGTGTGCTCCCCTAATTTAAGAAGAGAAAATTTTTTGACAATGCGTTTTACGACTCATACTTTCGATCTTTCTAAAGAACTTCGCATGTTCCTAGCGGTGCTGAAAATTTTCTTTTCGCAAAAAATATTTTACAGAAATACTTCTTGCTTTGAATAGGTAGTCCTCATTCTTTTTCAAGGAAATCGCGGATGGTCGAGCGCCAAGGTTGGGACAGTTGGCGTGGAATGACCCCATTGATTCGGACTCGCCCTGCCATCTGCTAGCCGACTGGTTAGCTCAGATGGTGGAGCGGCAGCCCTGGAAAGGCGGTGGTCGTGGGCTCAAGTCCCGGACCAGGACGAAATTTTCTTCAACTGCGAGGCTTTTCTTTCGAGGAATCGTATGGGTTTCCTTTGTAGCACTTAGCTGCGTTTGGGTGTACGTTTCATTTTCCCTTTATTGCGCCTGTCAGTGCCCAGTTCTGAGGTGTGATAGTAGTGCTGTTTTTATGATAGGCCTTGAAGCAATCTTGTATATGCTTGCTGCACGCGCTCATTGATTGACGTTGGGTAAAAAAAAAGTAGCTTCCGCAATACAGAAGCTTTTATATGTCCTATAAGCTATAACATATATTCTGAGAAAATCTACGAGGAACTTTTTTATTCCAAGCAAAATTTGTCATTTTACTGGAACTAACAATGGTAAAAGAACGTTATGTATGCAACTTGTTTTTTCACGAATGCCATCGTTGCACTTAGCAGGTAATGCTTGCTATCTACGTTCGCAAAAGCCAGCTACGCGGCTTTGGCTGCGCATGTGTGATTTGCAGAGCCTACGAAAAGCTTGAATTAGATTTTATTGTCATCGTGGCCCTGTTCTCACTGCCTTGGACCTGGTGCGGTAAGCCACCTACAGCGGGCCTCCGCTTCATTGTGCAAAGGCTGCCCTGGGGAGCTGTCATCACATATGGAGGCACCTTCACGCTCTCTTTCATCGTCAAGGTAGTGTTTGCGTCGCTCGTTGAATATGATTTCTTTCTCACGCATAGCACTGGCGCACTCGCCGAACTTTCAAGACGAAAGCGACGAGAAGTACGGTTGCTGCAGGGGCCCTATAACGTAAAACTATTCCAATGTGTTTTTATTCCAATCTCCTGACGTCAAATTTGCGTAACCATCGACGCAAGCATCGGGCGGTCACCCGCAGGGTTGTCTCAACCGATCAATCAAACGCTCTTCTCGTTCATAGGAGGTCACTTTTGTTTGCTTGAAAAACGAATAACATTGCCTACACTGAGCGGCTTGTCTTATCTAATTGGCTTACACGAGGCGAGGAGCACGCTCAAGTGGAGAGGGATTCGATGGGGCCGAGCCACAGAACTGACAATCGATAACCGGGTGAAGAAGGTGGTGCCGGCGTCTGTGATTTGTCCGCTTTCCTTTACTTATCTTACGGTGGCTCGTCGACAATCGCGGCGGTATGCAACGGAAGCTTAAGAATGATGCTAAAACGTATCCTCAGCAAAGAACAGCTGGCAGAACGAGGCCGTAAGCGTGCCGAAAATGCGCGTAAACGTTACACAGCCACGCAAAAAGTTTTATTACACGCAAATAAACCCATGCTCTCCGGCAGGCACGACTAGCCAGTGCCTGAACGATCAGCGGCAGCCATCTTTTATTCCTTTCGGAATGGGGCAGCCTGCAGCTATGCAGAAGGAAATGCAGTTTTGTTGGGCATATTAATGCATGTTTATCACGTAACTTTGACGCGGTGAGTTTTTGCAGTTTCGTGACGTCGCGTGACAGGCAGGTGAAGTGGGTGCAGCCAGAAAACTTTTCACCAATAGCCGAGGGCTAATGGCGAAAAGGTGTCGAATCAGAAATAAATATATTTCTTTTCTTTTTCTTCGGTAAAACCATGCATAATCAGTGTGTACACGTCATATCAAATAGGGAGCTATCGCGGTTTCGTGACGTGGCGTGACAGACAGGTGAAGTGGGGGTGGTCCAAAAAAGTTTTCACCAATCGCGGAGGGCTGATTACAGAATTGGAATAGAAAAGTTTGGAATAGTTTTACGTTATAGCGCCCCTGGGCTCGTGTTTGCAACATTTCATTTTCTTTTGTAAGAACGTTTCCCGATTGGTCGGCGTTCTGGCGCCTACCGCAAGTGGTTGGCATTTACAAGCCAATCGCGTTGTTGGACGTAATATCAGTGAATGTAGTAGGCAAATGAGAAACGTCTCTTACGAACTTATGAATTCGGCCCGTGGGGAGGCCTCCCGTTCGTTAGTGTCGTTTGTTATTGGTTTCGAACTTCGGTTAAACTATACCGAACATCCCGATTGGCTGTCATCTGCTCGTACAAACAGTCCTAGCGTAAGACCGTTGTTGCGAACACGACCCCTGGGAATCGAATTCACGAAAATGTTCTTGCGCTGGAATTTCTCATTACAGCGGATTCTAGCCGATCGTGGTGCTGGACGTATTGCTACTATTAGCGAAGGGGCTTGGTCAGTTCGCAAAGAGCACTTACTGAAGAAATTCCTTTTCTTTTTAGTTTGGCCCGTGGTGTTTCGTTACGCTGTACAACTTTAGCCTTTGTGGAAGGAACACGTGCAAGTGAAATAGAGAATACAGTTCTGCATGTTGTGTGTTTGTTAGTGTATGTGTGTGTGCTTGTGCTGAGGAGGGGGGAAGAGGGGTGTTACTTTTCTCAGACAGAGACAGACCAATTGATCCTGGAACAATTGCTTTTTAGAATATTTTCTCGACTTATTCCTCATTCTTGAATTTGTTAATTGTGCAAGCTGGAGAGTTTAAAGGAGAAGAAAACAAATAATGGCATACTTGTTTTCCTATGTCTTTCTCTTTTTCATTGCAGAGCAGCAAGTTTGCAGTCTGGCTGAGAGACCATCTAATAAGTCTTCAAGCTTACAGCAGACCATTGTCGCAAGCATCTCTAACCGTTTGTGCCGCCTTCATGACTGAATTGTTCAGCAGCCGCCATACTGTGCGGATCCTGTTGCCCGTGGCGACTGAAGCCGTGAGTTTGATGACCTCTCTTGCATATCTAGCATTACAGGAAGAGAATTTAAGTTTGTCACCACGTTCCTGTTGCTTTGCTTGTTGCTCTGTGTGCATTTGCCGCCTGTCTAAATTCGCTCCTCTTCTATGTGCACATGGGAGAGCTATCACACACACACACACGCACACACACACACACACACACACACACACACACACACACACACACACACACACACACACACACACACACACACACACACACGCACACGCACACACACACACACACACACACACACACACACACGCACACGCACATGCACACACACACACGCACGCACGCACACGCACACGCATATATATATATATATATATATATATATATATATATTTGGGTTTTATGTGCCAAAACGGCGACCTGGCTATGTAATGCACGTCGTAGTGGGTGACTGCGCAATAATTTTAGCACGTTGGGTCTTTTAATATGGACCTATATCTAAGTCCCCAAGCGTTTCTGCAATTCGCCGTCACAGAAAATCGGCCGCCAATGCTGGGATCGAACCGACGACCACAACCTCAGCAGCGCAATGCCACAGCCGCGAAATTTTTTTTTTTTCTTCGCCTGTTTCCTGCCAATGAACGCCTGACGCTAGAAATATGAAACTTCGGAGAAAAATATGTGGCAGTTATTTGAAAGTGCTCGTGATTATGCTAAAACATTTGTAGGAATTGTAGGAAGGACGCCGCAGCTGCAAGGAGAGCTGGTTGGAGGGAACGTGGGCCGAGTGTACATAAAACCTCGGGGGCTGCTTGAATCCTCTGATGCTATATAAGTCAACGGATATGGCCGCTTGTTGGTGGAATTGAAGAGGTTGCCGGAATGGAGAGGCGGGTGACGTAGATATGGGGCCCTATAACGTAAAACTATTCCAATATGTTTCTATTCCACTCTCCTGACGTCAAATTTGCGTAACCACCGACGCAAGCACCGGGCGATCACCCGCAGGGTTGTCTGAACAGACCAATCAAACGCTCTCCTCGTTCATAGGAGGTCACTTTTGTTTGCTTGAAAAACGAATAACATTGCCTACACTGAGCGGCTTGTCGTATCTAATTGGCTGACAAGAGGCGAGGAGAACGCTCAAGTGGAGAGAGATTCGCTGGGGCAGAGCCAGTGCACTGAAAATAGATAACCGGATGAAGAGGGTGGTGTCGGCGTCTGCGATTGGTCGGCTTTCCCTTACTTAGCTTGTGGTGGCTGGTCGAAAATCGCGGTGGCATGCAACGGAAGCTTAAGAATGACGCTAAAACTGACCCTCAGCAAAGAAGAGTTGGCAGAATGAGGTGGTAAGCGTGCCGAAAGTGCTTGACAACGTTACACGGCCACGCAAAAACATTTATTATACGCAAATACACCCATGCTCTCCGGCAGGTGCGAGTAGCCAGCGTCTCAACGATCGGCGGCTGCCAGCTTTTATTCCTTTCGGAACGGGGCAGCCTGCGGCTATTCCGAAGAAAATTCAGTTTTGTTCGGCATATTAATGCATCTTTATCGCGTACACGTCACTTTGACGCGGTGAGTTTGTGCGGTTTTGTGACGTCGCGTGACAGGCAGGTGAAGTGGGTGCCGCCCGAAAACGTTTTACCAATAGCCGAGAACTAATGGCAAAAGGGGTCGAATCAGAAATAACTGTTTTTCTTTTTTCTGTCAAATCATGCATAATCAGTTTGTAAACATCATATCAGATGGGGAGGTATCGCGGTTTTCGTGACGTCGCGTGACAGACAGGTGAAGTGGGGGTGGTTGAAAAAAGTTTTTGACCAATCGTGGAGGGCTGATAGCAGAATTGGAATAGAAAAGTTTGGAATAGTTTTACGGTATAGCGCCCATGCTTATAGAGTTTGCGCATATCCGTTGGAGCTGTCGAGAAGTTTCCGATTTCTTTTTTTTTTTTCTGATGGTATTTTAGCTCGTCTTCATTTCTGACGCGATAATTGAGGAGTACTAATTACGGAAGGGGGTGCAATCTGAGCTGGTGATACAATAAAAGCAGATTTCCAGCGCTTTTAGACGTTGGGGACTGAATATCAAAACTATGCAGCGCACTGGAGGCAGAGCCGTAGCCAGGGGGGGAGGAAGGCTTATGGGGCGTCAACCGCCCCCCCCCCCCCCCCCGAAATTTTTTCGCGCTGTCATGCACCGGCGACCAAAACAACACCCGATGCCGGAAGTCATTCTGGATTGTGTCTAGAATGTCTTTGTCAGGCACGAAAAGATATTTCAGTGCGCACATTGCGAACTCGGGCTGCATTTCGTGGCAACGCCCATGCGCCAAGAGTCGCATGACGCAAGGAGCCGCCCCATTCGAGCACAAAGTTTTAAGGGCGTTTTGATGGCGAGCGGGCTCGTCGCGGCATCTACGGAGCGCATTGATTTCAGTTGCGAAGCTTTGTGGGTATAAAGTTCTCATAAACTTTTGATGCGAAAGGTGCATTGACATTTCCGAAATGGTGCTTTAGATTTTCAATTCCGGAGCTTTTTGGGTTTGATGTTGTTATAAACATTCGACGCCAAAGGTGCATTGACTTTTGATAAGTCGTACATCGAGCCATTGAACAATCAACACGCTATCAGACAAGTTGACAAAGCACGCAGCGAGATCCAATGAGACGAAGTGCTGTGGTGGTTCATTAGTGCCGTCATGTCGCAGAAAAGAAAATCAATATCTTTTTGACCTGCGCCAAAGCATCCATGTCCTGACACTAAAGCCAGCAAAGGTAACTACGTTCTTATTTATTTTTCCACTTTAACTCTTATTAGCAAGGGCACATTGAGCCTCTTCAATTTTCTTGTTCTCACTACCCGCGGGCTGCGAGAGCCAGCCAGAGTGCTTGCGTTTTTCTCGTGTTGCCCTTACCACTGCGCGGCGCACTTCGGTGCGCGTTCGGTTTTCTCTGGCCGAATGCATTTTTGCCTAGCAGAGTTTTGGACGCTTTCTGTCTAGCAGACGAGAAAAAGAAACAATGGTCGCTCGCCGCCATCACTGTGGGGACTCGACGAATTGCACCGCGTTCGCTTGAGTGCAACCTCTCCAGAAAGTCTTGTCTCGCCGGTTTAGGATACCGAGCAGTATGCACATGTTTTTCGGTGGACCAAGCGTCTCGCGTTTTCTTCGATATTCCTTTGGTAACCACAATAGGTGCCAAAAGTAGGCATTCGATTGTGGCCAACGTACTTTCCTATGCGTTTTTTATTTCGGTGCCCCCGCCCCAAAGAAGGAAAAAAAAAACATTGTTGCGGCGCAGCGAATTGTCACATGGTGAAAGTTCGATTTTGTTACTTCTTCTTTTGCGGCAAGTAATGGGCCCGATACTGTTGCCGGATACTGTTATTTTATTATTGAGATAGCAATTGTATGAACACTCTAGGCGCATTGCGGCCGTAGCCATCATGTTCCTTATGAAGCCCAAGGGTGATAACATAGTCACCGCGCGCCGAATGCTGTATATGCAAGTGAAAGCGTAGAGGGGTGGTGGTGGTATGGGTCAGCCGACAATGGTGGCTCAGTCTTGTGTGCGCAAGGATGAAAAGCGGGGAGGATGCGCGCCGCCTTCCGTCGCGTGCGATACGTCAGGGGGAGTGGAGAGACGGGGGGGGGGGGGGGCAAGCCTTAAAATTTTGTGAACTGTGAATCTGTGTTTGCGCGACATGTTCTAAAGGAGTTCTAGAAGAGACATGTTCTAGAAGAGTTGACTGTTGGGCTAGTTGGTCGTCCATATTTGAAGTAGTAGCTTAGCGCGAATAAAACCACGGACACAAGGAAGACAGACACGGACAAGCGCTACTCACAACTGTTTAATGGAAGGAAGGATAGTGCATATATATATATATATATATATATATATATATATATATATATATATATCCTCTTGTCACGCATGCGCCTACGAAGCAGAAGAGTAGCCGGTACATGCACATCAAAGACAGTTGTGAGTAGCGCTTGTCCTTGTCTGTCTTCCTTGTGTCCGTGGTTTTATTCGCGCTAAGCTACTACTTCAAATTATTTGCCTTGTTTGACGCATTATATACAGTGACTTTTACTTAGATGCGTAGATTTATTGGGGGCTTATGCGTATATTTAAGTATCTTTCTGCGCGGTTTTGTGTATACGTGCGGTGGACTCTGTCTCCAGTGACACTATATTGCGCTTTATCAAGCTGTATCGTTGCATTCGTATATTCCATCGTATCTTCGCATTTCCAATCTACGAAGGCGAGTCAAATGAAAGTGAGACAACCCACCCCGCACAATAATGGTTCGGTTCTTATCTGTGATGAGGCATGCGCGTAGCACACAGGGATCTCTAACTTACATAAGTGACACTCAGATGTGAGGATAAATGTTCTTTAATGCTCTCATACCATGGGTTGAATATGGTTGCGAGACATAATGGACGCTCCAAAAGTTGAACGGCGGGGTGTCGTGAACTTTTTGACAGCTGAAGGTGTTTTCCAAAAAGAAATTAGTCACCGTATGGCTGCCGTGTACGTTAAAGATTGTAGTTCATTGGCCATTGTGAAGCGTTGGAGCAGACTGTTCGAAGAAGGACGTGAAAGTACCAAAGACGATCCGAGACCGAGCCAGAGCCACCGTGCAATCACCCCCAACACAACACAATTGCAAAGGTTGATGAGCTGATTAAACAAGAACGGAGGATAAGCATCGATGAACTGGCAGAAGGTGTGAACATCAGTCACGGTTCCGTTCACACCATAATTCATGAGAACCTCGGTTATCGGTTCTTGTGTGCGAAATGGATGCCCAAGATTTTGAACCACTGCCAGAAGACGGAGAGGTTCGGCGCTGCCGTGATTCATCTGATCCGGTATCACAATGAGGGTGACGACTTCTTGTCTGCAATTGTGACCGGGAACGAATCATTGTGCCACTACTACGAGCCTGAAACACGATGGCAAAGCTTACCGCGGAAACATTCGAATTCACCACCCCAAAGAAAGCAAATGCCGTCATTTCGGCCGGAAAGGTGTTGATGACTTTTTTTTCTATCGTCAGGGGCCATTACTGATCGAATTTTCTAAACCTGGAGAGACTATCAATCGTTTCCGATATGGTAAAACGCCGAATCGGTTGCGTGTCGCAATCGAGAACAAACTACGTGGAGAATTGACGAATGGGGTCATCTTGTTCCACGACCATGCCCATCCCCATGTCCCTGATGAGGTTAACACAAAACTGGGAAAGTTCAAGTGGGAAACGCTTTTTATATACGTGCTTTTTATATACGCTGCTTTTTATACGTGCTCTCTGTTGCTACTATAATTTCGGTGCAATTACAATACACGACCGGTGACAGCGGCTCCTGCGCAATACATTGGAACAAAGAATAGAGTCATTGAGATTTTTCCCTGACCGTTGGATATGTGCAAAAATGTAAACAAAGTTCTTGAATGACAAAGTTTCATTACAATATTTGTGCTGAACTTGTTCATTTCATGGCCTTTCCATTTTTCATACCAGCGGCATGCACTGCTGTTCTGCTCCTTTCGAACTGATATAGTTCTAAAGTTCGTGTAATATTTTCTTTACTTATTAAATAGACGAAAAACCTGGAACCATTAATATAAGTTATTTCGGGCATAAGTTTTGGGACATACGAGTATATTCTTTGATAAAAAAATACATGTTTTACTTGCATTGACATTGGCAATGACAATGTAGTTATTATTCAGGCATTTTATCCCCCTCGCAAATTCTGTAAGGTGGAGGCCAAGCTGCAAAGTGCGCCCCCCCTCCCCCCCGCCCGCCCGAACGAAATTTCTGGCTACGCCACTGACTAGAGGTAATACTCCACGTAATGCTAATTAAATAACCTTAGTTGCAACTTATGATGGCACTCTATATTGATGTCGATTTACGTAAACAAAGCGATTCGGGTTTATTGATACACAGTTCGACCTTCTTTATACGACGGAATACCCTATCTGAAAGAGTTCCATGTTAAGGTTTTGTAATTTGTAATGTAGAAAGAACGAAAACGAGAAACATTTTACCAGTTTAGGTTGATCCGGGAGATATTTTTGGCAACAGTGATGAAGATGTGGCGCTCTTTAAATAGTGTCCCTTGTGAGAGGACGTCTTGAATGCGTTGCTGTAGCATCCACTGATGGCTTCTGCTATGAAGCCGCCACATATTTCGCTCCCACCGCAGAATTTGCGGCAATTCTTCATGGTTATGTATAGAAAAAAAAAGAAAACTGTTTTCACATGATGGAACCTTTCCAGAATTTGTCATTTTAGAAGCCCCACGTCATGTCATTGCACAATACTGATTCATGATGAGCAGTGTTCACGTTTCGTTTATAGTAAAACGAAGTTATTGTTCATAATTTCTCATATAACAATTAAGAAGCTTACCAATCCGTGTTGCTTGATTCGTATTTTCGCGGATGGTTGAGTTATTTGTTTTTTTACGAAGCACTGGCTGAGGCACCATGTATCTCGTTTATTCCATGGTAGCAGACAGGCGTATTTTAGCGACCCTGCAGGCTGATGATGATGTATGACGTTTAATGGTGGAAGAACCAGTTATGGCCAAAGATCACCATGTCATACGCTAATGAATTGTGTAAATAATATGTATGTAATGATCAAAATGAGTTGTAAATATATATTGGATGCGGCTGCAAGGAGGCCTAAAAAACGGGTCGCTGTAAACTGCGTAAAATATGTAAGCACCAAAATAATGACATTGACTGATGATGAAAATGGGCATAAAAGATTCGCTATGAAGAAGGGATATGAAAGGATGCATACAATCACTACTGCCTCCACAGGGCTCTTGAAGTAAATCAAGAGCTGAGAGGCGTGCGCTGTAAAAACTTATGTCAGTGCAGCTACAGCCTTAAAGGCGAGGCTGTGCTACACACGACCCGGTCAAATGATTTCTAGCATATTGACTTCATATGAAAAGCTAAAAACTGTTCCCCGGTTAAAAAGCAGTTCGTTACTAAGAAAGAATGTGGGGTGAAGTGGAATACGCTGATAATACGCAGAATTAAAGTACTTTTTACGCTCAGATTCTATTTCCCTGCACTGGATGAGGACATGGTGAACTGTAAGGCTGTCGCCACGCCTTCGACATGAGGGAGGATCACTTCCAGTCAGTAGATAAGAGTTGGGGCCGAAGGTATGACCTATTCTTAGTTGACAAAGGATCACTTCCTTGTATCGTGTTGTTTTCTCCGATATCCAGTGCCCTAATTTAGGTTTGATCAAATGCAGTTTATTGTGTACCTGGGAATCCCACCTTTTCTGCCAGTGCATCTAGAGCTTGTGACGTAAATATGGCTTAAAGTCCGTGGCAGGCATGGGTATGTTTGTGTCGGTGTCCCTGAAAGATACTGAGGTGGCGTTCTCGTCAGCAGCTTCATTGCCTTTTATGCCACTGTGGCCAGACACCCAGCAAAGGAAGATGACTTGATTGTGCAAATAAGCAAAGCATAGCAATGGATATAGTTAGTCAGAAACATTGTTCTGACGTTTTCGTAAACTCATTAGCGCACGGACTACACTCAATGAGTACGTAAATACAGTAGCCCTAGTTAGACTTGTTCGTTTAATGTGTTTAACAGCAGAGAGGATCGCGTATGCTTCCACCGTAAAAATACGTGCATATGGATTCAATGTACCGGTTATTAAAAAGGATAGTGCTAGAGATACGTAAGCGACACCATAAGGAGACTTGGAAGCATCTGTATAAAATTCAGCACAGGATTACCTCTCCTTAAGTTCAAGAAAGTGCGAATGTATGTGTGCCTCAGGGGCTCATTTTGATATTTCTGAGAGACGTCACAATGGATAGTCTGCCACTTCCAAGGCGGTGGAAGCGTAGTAGGAACCATTAGGACATTCGCTATAAGGGGGACGTCTGTTTCTTCTGACAGTGCTTCCAACCGGAGGGACAGAGGGGGCCCAGTGGATGGGCGGTTACGGAACAGCGTGGCCGAGGCGAAGTCGTGAATAATTGAATGACATGGATGGTCTACAGCTGATTTTACCTTCAAGGCGTAGGAAAAGCTTAAATATGTCCTTTGGAAGTATAGAGACCATTCTTTGCATTCAACGTACATGCTTTGCACAGGACTAGTCCTGAAGGCACCTGTAGGAAGGCGGATGCTTAAGTGATGGATAGTATCTGACATTTTCAAAGCACTAGGCGTATCAGAATTATGAACTATAGCTTCGTTGTGAAGACGTGATAATATTAGACTTTTGTACAAGCTTATAAGGCATTTGCTGTCACTTCCCCAGGATGTGCGTGACAAGAGTTTCAGCAATCCTTAAGGCAGTTTACCTTAAGATACTTCAGGTGCGGGACAAAACTTGACTTTCTGTCTAAAAGAATTCCTAAAAATTTGTGTTCATGGCTCACAGATAGCTGTTCTCCATTGAGAACTATTACGGGGTCCGGCAGTATACTTCTGTTGTTAGAGAACAGGACGGACGTATATTTTGAGCGTTTAGCTTAAAACCGTTATAACCGTAAAATTGCCCGCTTAGACAATTTATTTAAGCCAAGCTGCACTTGTTGCTCACAAGTACTTAGATTACATGATTTGTAACCTATCTGAATGTCATCCACATATAAAGAGTAAAACATTGTACGTGGTATGACAGCTAGTTCATTTTTACAATAAGAAGAGTGCAGCTCAGCGCACCACCTTGTGGAACCCCAGCCTCTTGCGTAAAAGGACGAGACAGAACGTTACCAAATCTAACACGGAACGTGCGATGGGAGAGGTAACTCTGAATCACATTCAGTAAGTTGCCTCGGACTCCCACTTCACACAGATCGTGGAGGATTCCAAAGCGCTAGGCTGTGTCGCACGCCTTCTCCATATCTAAAAATACTGACGAGAAAAACTGTGTGCACAAACGCACCACGTATATTTGCCTCGATGCGGACAAGGTGATCTGTTGTGGATCTACCTTCCCTAAAACCGCACTGTAAGGGATCGAATATTTTGTCGCTTCCGAGAAAATGAATGAGGCGGCGGTTAATAATTTCCTCAAAGAGTTGGCATATACAACTTGTCAGAGGTAATGGCCTATAACTACTGGGTGAGGAAAGATCCTTGCCCTCTGTCAGGATAGGAATTACGATTGCTTCTTTCCAGGCGGACGGGAATGTAGCCGGCAGAGAATATTGAGTTAAAGAGTGACAGTAGTGCTCTGTGGGTTTCAGGGTGTAAGTGTTTGATCATTTCATACATTATCTGTCAGTTCCTGGAGCGGACTTGTTACAACAATTCCGTGAAGCCTGGAACACTGCCATGGTAAATGGATTATTGTATGACTCAAGTATTATTGCACAACAAAAAGACACGGACGTAAGAGAAGAACACACACCAAGCGCAAACCTTCAACTAAATTTATTGTGCCACTGAATCGGTTCATATATGTGAAGCAGTATAGACTGCGCATGCGCTTACATGAAGGAAACGAACTGCAAATTCGTTTAACATAGTTATAAGTCATGTGATGCCACCTCCAAGAAACTTAGTTCTTTTTCTGTGAGATCCAGTGAAGGCAAACTAACGCACTTATAACCCAACTTTGCAATCATCCGCGCTTCAGTTATTTCACGGATGAGCTGCGTCCTGCCGCGGGACACAATCGTGCAATCTACTGAGAAGGTTCGGATATTTCTTCCAACTTGATGCCATGATCAATATGTCCATCCCACCTTCCTCGCTACGTGAATAAAGCGATGACTAGCGCTTTGGCAATTTTTGCGAAAAGTTTCTAACAGGAGGCACAAAAGTGCCAGTGTTATTTCGTCAACAAAATGGTAACCTTACACTGAGCTATTGCGTGTCTCGTCAGCAATTTGATCAAGTCTATTCTAATTAATCTTCTAGCTAATCAAGTGGTGTGCTCTTCCGCCCAAGCAATGACAAAGTTAGCTCATATACCTGTCCTGCGAGGCACTAGTGCTTACAGATTTCCCGTTAACATAATTGACGGAGAGATGATGTCGCGATCGATGACGGCAGCTTTGGAAGAACCGATCACTAACTGGCCAAGACAGAACCGGCCGGTAGACCGTCGGCGCCTCTGTCATTCGTTGTTGTGAAAAGGCCTCTACTTACTTTCAGCATTCAGTAATCTTACCAACTACTGTGCGCGTGGGTATTGCCATCACACTCTAGATGTTACTCTTATGCCGCGTTATAAAAATCGCGAAATTACTTTTATAGTCGCAGCATATATGAGTAGTACGATTATCATCACTTCACAACTGCTTGTTGAAAATTACATAGCGCTTCCAGAGCAGTGGTACACAGCGCCGTCAGCTAGTTAATGACGGGGAGCCGACGTGCTTAACATTTTGTCAACACAATCCTCAATAGCCAAGTATCACTTAGCTGCAATATAACGAGCGTGCGTTTTCAGACAGAAGGTTTCCATCGAGTGCACCGCGTTCTCGCTCAATCTATTCATTACGATTAGGAATTGCTTCTGTGTCACTGTAAGTTAACTTTTGATCCTCGTTTCACATACCGGCGTGACACGGCTCAGCGTGCTATGCATTGTTCGGTTTCACACGATCCTTGAATGTTGCGAAACGCCGCTTACAGGCCTTGGTCCGACCCTGCAACCCCCTGTACTACGCACTGCCGGTCACCGTGGCGGCTTCGAGCTCCATGGTGTTTCCGACGGCACGTGTCACTATCGCCTTGCTGAGTGAGCTGACCGACATCGGACCACTGTCTATGGTTAGTTTGGACCTTTCATTGTGGGGTCTTTCATTGTGGGACCTTTCATTGTGGGATTTGGGGTCTTCGATTCTCTCAAATTCTTCCGCACAGGAGTAGTCCTCTATGGGTCCACGAAAAGCACGTAGTAAAATGCATAGACGCTACCCCTCATCCTCCCTTCCCCATATTGTGCCTTGAATACAGCCTAAAGGAATGACACTATAAGGCCAGGAGTATTATAAGGAAGTTATTCTGGCTTGTAGTCTCTTTTCAGAGTATTTTTCAAGATACAATCCTTGAAGCAGTTTGAACGCATCGAATGCACTATGTGCGCAGAGCACGTCTTATGATCATCTTCGTCAAATATTTCTCCCGAAGCATTAATATCGGCCAGATTGAAAGAATAGCCTCTGCTCGCTGCCTCGCTGAGGTGCTCGCTTTCTCTGCCGCCGTTGGTAACGACAGGTTTGGGTTGGTGAGATCAGGTGTAAAGTGATTGGCAAATGGTTGATATAGTTCTCGCGACACAGCTGCGGCAAGGTGTCCGCGCGAGTGCTCTTGCGACGCCGTCGCAGAGTGCATGCAAACCTGTCGCAAGGTCAGGCATGTATATATCGAGATTATAGGTAAAGAAATAGGAAAAAATTAAGCGGTCACGCAATGTCACACGCATCCGATGTGAACGTTTCATCTGCACAAGGTCGTATGCATGGTAAGGATAGCACCAGGCTTAGACGAGCGGTGAGCTCAGGACGAGGGAAAGCACGATACAGGTTTTTATTGGTCAGTATGCTCTTAACTAGGTTAAAAAAGCTTTTGATAAGTTCCTGTGGTAGTATGCTGTTTCGGCAGTGCCTCTGAAGAACCGAACAAGAACCAAAATGTCGAACAAGTGTGATATCCTTTGAAACAGATCTTCGTACTAACAAATTTGTAAGAGTGACTAGAAGAGAATATATTTTTTAGATTTTTTGTTTGTTTTGTATCTTTTCTATCTGTTCACTTAAAAGACGCGTATTGCATGCTCTTCATGGCACACAAAAAAAATTCCCTTGTGCGTATCTCTGCTTTAGAGGGGCAAGCAAGCAGGTCTGCGTTCAGGACATATCAGGATGCAAGTACGCGTTCGTTAAAGCCATATACATGTGCGCTAAACTACATTGTCAGAGTCAACGTTACTAATTTTCGCATTAAGCAGCTACAAAGTGAACTTGAAGAAGCTTACTCATCGATCATGCGTGTCTATTTTGTGGCACCAATGAAACTGCAATGTGTGGCCGGTGTGTGCATGTGTTATTCTGTTCTACGTGAAAAAGAAAAACTGAAAAAAAAAAAAACGTTTCAATATATTCTTGCGTAGCATTCAGATTTCAGAATTCTCATTGAAATGGATTTCAAACCTTCTGAATGACGCGTTACCGAAGGCAATGGTCGGGCCAATATAATTCCTTGTTAAAGTGGTTAACGTGGTGGACAAAAATGCATTCCGTATGCCATGCTACCACGCAAACGGTGGTTTTCGTCTCGATTGTTCTTCAACAAACGTGAGTAGTAATTCATGTAGCTTTAACCAAAAATAACAAGCGCTAAACAAGTTGGTATGTTCGCGCTAGTTGCATTACTTTTCGATATTGCTGTCCGCGAGCATTTCGTGGTGTCATATCAGGACGTGCCACATTGCACACTGCACAAGTTAGTATTGCGGAAACTGCGGCTGCATTCACAAAGTTTTTTGTTCGTAAGTGCTCTTCGCTACTGGCCGGCTGCCTTCGCTAATAATATGTTCGGTAGCAGGATTCGTTGAAATATTTTCTTACGAATAATTCCTGCGTAAGAGCCTTTTTGTGAGTACCGGCCTTGGCCTCTCGACGCGTCGACACGTGTTCACGTTATGTAAAGCAATTGCATTGACAAGTTAATTTGTACAGATGTAGATAATTCCATGTGATACAGTTGCAATACGTAGGGTCCTCATGTATATGGCCTCTTTAACGTAGAAGAACACTCTGAATTTACAGGCTTCACATATAAGGGCACGTATTCACAAAAGCTCTTACTCTAATATTGTTCGTAAGAAAAAATGCCAACCGATCCTGGTGCTGGAAATATTATTACGGAAGCCAGCCGGCCGATGGGAGAAAGCACTTAAGAATGAAAAGTGTTCTTAACTCGGCCCCAGATTCGAACCGACAAACGGCGCTCGTTAATGAAGCGAATTGTTTGTTTGCATGGACGCACCTTATGCTACGGCTTTTTGCTTGTTCCTGCACAGCAGACCTCAATATGCTGAGTCTACGAGCGTAACGCATTCGGAACCGAGCATCTCATCCTGCAGAGCTATTATGGTATCGTAGCAGAATTTAAGAAATAGACAAAATACAAACCTCGTACATTTGCTGATGCGCTTCATATTTTCGCAGCTGCTGTACGGGATTCTGCTGAAGGCGTTAATTGTCATCTGTGCCTTGATCAGCGTGGACACTTTAGGCCATCAGGTGTTTAACTGGTCAGCACTGCCGGCCTGGATGCTCTCGCACCACCTAAACACATCTGGCGACTGGCTGGCGAGCCCAAGGCGGCCTTCGACGCCGCTTTATGTTCAAGAGCTCGGCCCACCTGTTCTGTGATGGCGTCGTTTCGCGTTATATTTGGTTTCTTAGCATCAATAAGAAATCATGCTGTGTAACCTAATCTATGCACCTAAAGTAATATAACATTACGCAAGACTTGGACGAATTTCGAATTGCCGCTTTTCAACGCTACGAGTATTGCGCCTACTTTAGGTCCAATATAGTTGAAGTGGAAAGACCTCAGCTCAACTCGCGTTAAAAACGATAGCTTAGGAGTTCGCTACACAAATGTCGGAGCGAGTGCAGCTTTCCTTTTACTTACCAAAAACTCGATCACCGCTTTAAGTTTGTCTTCTTCTTTGGTAGTAATAGCTGAATTCACAATCACACAGTGCCGATACGCTTAACTGAATCGTTGGAATTGCTTTTCTGTAGCCATTGAGTAAATGTCAGCAGACGCAGGAAAGGGTTCCGTCGTTCTTATAGACAAGAAGAAACCAAAAGGAGTTCGCATTTCAGCGAACAAAAGTCGTCCTTTCCTTTTTTTTTTTTTTTTCCGCCCTGCGGCCATGAAGGTTTTGCGTCTACAGCGGCAAAAGCGACACAAGGAGGACAGCTAGAGCTCAGCCTGTTCCTTTCAAATTGTGAGGGTATTAAAACCAGAAGAGGAGGGGGAGGGGGGGGGGTCTGCGCGGCCCTCTTGTCAACGGCGCCCTTGCAACGCGCAAGTGGTTCCGCACGGAAGTGGAGGCATAAACTCGCGCCGCTCGCGCGGTCTATTTGACCCAGAAACGGCGCGGTCTCCCACTTCACTGATTTCGGCGCAATTGATGCGGAAGCTGCGGGCCTAGTGTGCGCGCCGCACCGGCCTGTCTCGACGCGACGGAGAAGGGGCGGCGGTAGCCCATTGTGTTCTTTCCGGAGAGAAAGGCGCGCGACAACTCGTTGTTAGCCGCTGTCTGCAGCCTCGAGCGACGCAGTATCTACTTGCGCGCTGCTTTCCGCTCCGAGTCCCGCGCACCGTTTGTTCGCGCGAGAAAATGTCGAAGCGCGGATACTGCCACGCCGAGCTTTCGCTTTGCGCGATTGCGTGCGACGATTGTTGGGAGGTTGCCGCTCTTCGGTCGTCAGCTTTACGTAGTCTATTGCGACACGTAACACCAGCGCCTGGTACAGCGTTTGTTTCGACGAATGTCATGTGTACTCTATACAGGGCTTGAGGGCGGTGAAGGAACGTGAGAGCGGAGCGTTAATCCGTGTGGTATATATGCGTCAGCGCGCTGCATGGTGCTCGTCAATATATGTTTTGATGCGGATGCTCCTGAAGTGTGCTCTTGAATTGAAAGGTCGATTGGCGCTGAAGCGGGGTGTGCTGCCGTACTGTACACTCGCTCAGCAAATGTAAGGGTTACCCGCGAATAGCTTTTCCGAACTGCAGTGGCACCCTAAACTTTATCGCTATTGTTGCTTCTAATTTTCGTGTAGTGTGCGATTCTGCTCGTAATTCAATCCTCAGGCAACAGCGAAGACTGTGATGTTGGTTTGGGCTGCAGTGCAGTTCCTAAACCAACGGGAGCCCGCTCCTTACGTTTGCTCACGGGTGCAGGCATGCTGAGGGGATGACTAGGCAGCATGATTATAGGAACAATCTGTTTAATTCGTAGGTACCCCAGAGGTTCACAGCCGGAGTATTTGGTGAGGCCTCTTGCTGCTTCCTTCAGTGCCTTGTTGATCAGCCGTAGTGCCCGTGTCCGTACCCGTATCCGTGGTTGATGTGTGTGTGGTAGTAGAACTTGCGTCCCACTGGGTGGTATCCGTAGCCGCCGTGGCCGTAACCACCTCCATAGCCGCCGTAGCCCCCGTAGTGGTAGCCGGCCATCGCGACGGCGATCAGTGCGGCAAGCAGGAAGAGCTGCAGAAATGTTCATCACACAGAAGATACAGACGCTTGCACCATCGGCGCTGTTTGTGCGACCATCCTTGTAGAGAGAAACCGATGTCAGGTTTGTAAAGCATGCCTCGAGGAAAATTGGTGGCGACACGATTATACATTTCCGATATCTGTAGTTAGATCAGGTGTCCTTTCTTTTTCAATATCAAATTAATCTGCGGTTAAATTTTTATATTAAGATGGTGCGCGCATAATATCTATTAGTCACCTAGTACTCTCACTTGCGCAATGGTGCCTTAAGAAGTTTTATGTATTGCCCATTTCAGTCTATCGTTGCAAAATGTGTGACACATCGTGAGGCAGTGGATAATATACAGTTAAACTGCATTCAGTAATATGTGTCCGGCAGCTTCCCTCGAGAAAAAAGAAAAGTGAGCGAACCTCAATGGTGCTGAATTCAAGAAGCTTTTCGTGCTTTTTGCCATTAGCTGGCCACCTTCGTTAACATTACGTCGAGCTTGCCTGGAATTTGCCCTTACGAACACATCTTAAAAATTAAATTAAATTATGGGGTTTAACGTGCCAAAACCACTTTCTGATTATGAGGCACGCCGTAGTGGAGGACTCCGGAAATTTCGACCACCTGGGGTTCTTTAACGTGCACCTGAATCTAAGTACACGGGTGTTTTCGCATTTCGCCCCCATCGAAATGCGGCCGCCGTGGGAACACATCTTGCGTAATAGCTCTTTGCGAATACGGGACTAGGGCCCGAATTCGCAACGCTTTTCGTTCGTAAGAGTTGAGAGAGGCACACTGTAAAAATGTTTACGTCCTTAAGGGTGTTCGCTTGTAACACGGGTAACACCGCTACCATTAAGGTTCTTGCAAAAATAAGTTTAAGAGGCAAGATCAAATTGTTGGCACAAACGAATGATGGCATCTTGTTTGCCAACTTTCTCTTGCTAGTAAAAATGATGACAGCTGTGCCAGGCGACATAATAAGTGCTTTAAATAAAGTTTCATAGCTATCCCTGTGAAATTCTCCTGTCGGATATTTCTGTGCGCCCAAAGCCGTCGGAATGATTACATAGCTTTCAACTGCGTGTTTTTTCATCGCACGTCTAGTTAGAGCTCCATTGTCGTCCTCTATAAATGTTTTTTAAGGACATAACGCTTGGGATGTTACCCGCGTGACAAGCAAATACTTTTAAAGGTGTAACCATTTTTACAGTGTACGTGCCAATATTTCTAAGGATAGACGCCTACATCTCCTTGTCATTGGCCGGTCGCCTACGCCGTTAAAGAGCCCAGAATCAAGATCCTGTAGAATTTCCTCTTGCAAACACTTGAAGCGTAGAAGCTCTTTATGAATATGGGCCCGGTGCCCGTATTCATAGAAAGCTCTTACGCTAGAATTGTTTGTAAGATCATCTTCTAGCAAATCCTGATGCTGGGCATAATATTAGCGAACGCCACCAGCTCAAGGTAAGCAGCACTTAGGAAAGAACGGCTTTGTGAATTCGGCCCATGGACCTGTATTCACAAAAAAGCTTTTACGTTGAAATTGTTCGTGAGGAAAATGTCAGCCAATTCTGATACCGAGCATAATACTAGCGAACGAAGCCAGCCAATAGCAAAACACACTTGCGAACAAAAGGCTTTCTTAATTCGGACCCGGGGCCAGTATTCACAAAAACATATCTTACGCTACAAGCACTCGTAGGAACCGATTCCAGCAAATCTTGATGACTTACCTTCATTGGCGAAGGCGGCCGGTTAATAGCAAACATCACTTACGAACGAAAAGCTTTTTGAAATAGGCCTTTATTTCACGGGCTTTAAAGAAGCACAACTTTTCTCCTTTTAACATAGAACGACAATACAGAGAAACGACGTGCTATAAACAATGTGCCCGATTTTCACGAGGAGCAAAATTCACACTGAGATGCAGTCTCAACGCTTACCACGATGCTATGTTACTCGTCTATCGAGACTACTATCAACCCTTTAATACCGACAATGGAAAGCGATTACCTGCGTAGCATTGCGCTCGAATTTGGCGATCTC
Organism: Dermacentor andersoni; assembly: GCF_023375885.2. Taxonomy (NCBI): domain Eukaryota; kingdom Metazoa; phylum Arthropoda; class Arachnida; order Ixodida; family Ixodidae; genus Dermacentor; species Dermacentor andersoni. The sequence goes on from NC_092814.1 coordinate 303,281,886, forward strand.
TCGTTTATTCCTGCTTGACAGCTGTCTACGCACACTCCAGCGACTCCCGAAAAACGCGAAAGCGCTGTGTTCTCGCATTTCGCTTGAGATCATCTTTAAGGGCCCCGGTACGCTCTTTCGATATAACATTGCACTACTCGATTACGAAGGTGGCGCGAGCGCAAGGGGAACACCGTTGCGCACGCGTGGCCCTCCTAATCAGCGCAAGTCCTGTCGTCGTCTTACTGTCGCGTGTGGCGTAAAATGAAAAAAAAAAAAAGAAAGGTAAGCGACGGTTCAAGTGGTGGCCCCAGCGCGAAGCGCGGCGCATGCGTTGAGCTAGCGCCTCCGAGTACAGCGGGGCAAAGTGGCGCACACCCTTACCGTGTAGAACTTCATCGTGCCGCTCGCTGAGGGCGATCCGTCCGGCTTCCTGAGGAGACAGTGATAGACGGAGTGCGGAACAATGGGCCTTTATATATCAAGAGCGAGGCGGGTCTGCCCGGAGCTGCTGACCAAACAGGTCGCTCTTGTTCCCGCCCGGGCCAATTCTAGGATTGTGGGCGCGCGAGTTTGGGGCACAGCAGCCCTCGCAGCCGACGTCTCGCGCCAATGGGCATGGGACCCACGGCGAGAGACGGGCCGTTCCCGCAGACCGCACATCACGGCGCGCGGTTAGCCGAGGCTGAAGGGAAGGAAGGTTGCCCGCGCCGCTTTCGGCGACGTCTATGCGAGAGGCGGGTGCTCTTTCTGATAGTGTTCACCGGCCGGCTGCACGTTTCAAGGTGTATCAATTTAAAGGTCCGTATCAGAAGGGCAGATAACGAGAAAGAAAAAAAAAGCTTCTGGGCTTCTTTCCGTTGATCGGTGCACGAGGCTGCCTGCAGGCACATTCTCGCTGCTACCTGGTGGCAGGTTAAACGCTCCAAGGAAGCAGCTTGAACAGAATCCAAAGCGACTGACACGCAAGCTGTGCTTTCTGGTGGCATACACCTGTAATGGACCCAACACCACTCGCCACGTTCAAGGAGGAATTGAACGCCCTTGACCAAAATCGCACGCGTCCCATATTCAGCAGCAATATTATTCGCCGCTTGGGAAAGTCGGCTAGAACTGACGAGTGGAGGCCCGAACTTTGCTATAGCACGGTTTTTTTTCAAATCAACCGACAGAGAGAAAAAAGGACCAGTACACCTAAGCTCTAGACGCTCAAATACTAATCTTTATTGGAAGTGTATGAAAGATTATATACACGGCATGTTAAATATTACTGATGTTATTACGAAAAAAAAAACAGCAAAAGAAACAAAAATCTCTACCTGAATCGCGGTTTGTGCGAAAGAACCGTGCGCGCGGGCCATGGCGAAGTGAGCGGCCGCGCCTCTAGGCGTCGGCTCCACAGTGCGTCAGCACCTTTGGCGGTGGCGCACGGAAAGGAAGCGTCGTCGTCCTTGATAAGCGATATGCTCGACGCACTGTTGAGAGCGCTCCAATATGATAGCGCACAAGCGCAGTCACGTGGTTTTATTTCATATTCGCGGGCTCTCTTCAAACGCAAAAAAAAAAAAAAAAATCGCCACGCGGCATGTGCGTTGCCACAAAAAATTGGATCGGTCATTTCTGAACCACATCTACAACACAACGAAACATATTTGGCGCTAAAGTTAAAAATTTTGCATAATTAATGTTGGTTAATTAACTAATTAGGCGGAATACCAAAAAAATACTCTAAGGAGAGCCACATGACGGCAAACCATATGCCGTTGGTTTCATTCAGCTGCGGCTAACCACTTTTTTTTAAAATCCTTGGCACAATCATCATACCTTGGTGGTGAAGCCGCATCACACCACCAAGTTATGATGATTAATCCCCAACTAGCCCAACTTTCCCCATTACTGTCCTTGGCGCTAGTTATGTGGAACACCCTGTATATGGGCCATTGGGTATGTGCCGCTGGCTGGGTATCTGCTACTTCTTGTGTGCCCATTCTTGGCAAATCTTTCATGAACAGCTATGTGGCGTTCTGACACAGAGGATAAAGGATTCTTAAATTCGTTTACATATGTGTCGTAGTTCTCTCTGCATCACCTCTCATCGCCATTCTTGCCTCGACAAACATACACCGTCTTCGTCCGCTGACATCGCTGCGTCGACCTCCCACACTGTGCGTCTGCCTGATTTAGTGTTTGGATTTCGGCATAGCTTGTCAACGATGTAAAGCCTAAACATAAAAATTTCAACGTGCGTTCATTGCACGTTGGTCTGCATAATTTTTATTTGCCCCCTCTGACTTGTCTCGCCCGCCTCGACCAACTCTAGATACCTTTTTGGGAGTTCACAGGGCATTACTTGAATGTTGTATCTTGCGGCCCACCAAAGAAGGGGAACCAAAGCGCATAACTTTCATTTTCAACAGTTTCATCGTAGGTTGTCAGCTATTCGAATTTCCTCTCGTGTAAGTCTTCGTTCTTGGTCAGGGTCACAACTGACGCGGAGCATCCGGTGAAGATGGTCGAGCAGAACACTTTCAATAGCCCATCGGGTCTTAAGGTGCTGGACGCGAATTACAGGCACCGATAGATATGTCATGAATTTTATTTGCGTTTATGTACTACCCTCAGAGCCATATGAAATTAAATGGGGGAATTGTTACAAAGTATTAAAATAAAACAACAAAACAAACGAGCAACTGCAGTGAGTTCTGGTAATGTAATATTTCTCCTGATTATACAATGTTAGCTAATTGTCTCACGATAAAGCTTGTTATCAGTGATGACTACGACACTTGAGGGAAGGTGGTTGCATTCCTGAGATGTACAGGGAATGAAAGACTGAAAGAAAGACTTCGGTTAACATGATTCAATTCCTACCTTAGTACGGTGATCGACGTGCTTTAAAATGTAGTTAGGCCGCAGTATGAAGCCGTCGGGAAGTGCGGTGTTACGGAAAATTTTATGAAATAGCGAAAGACGGGTGACATTGCTGCGGTTAGCTAATGAAAGAAGTGCTTGGTTAGTTTTCAGTGAGGTTATGCTCGTGGTACGGTTATAGTTATTATAGTTGGGGCAGCCCAGTGCGTAAGTCTTTGTACAAAGGTTTCCTCCAGCCGAGATTGATTTAAGGGAACAGAACAGACGCAAGAAGGAATTAACGCCCGCTTGCGTCCCAACAGAGACACTATTTTTGGGCTATATAAGCAGAGAGCTGAAGGAGGGACGGGATTTCTGGCGTAGAGATAGAATATTTCTGCACGCTAGGTCGGCGGCACTGCATCTGACCGTGTCTCTTCACCCAATGCAATCGTGTGCAATCACTACACTCTCGTAAAATGTACATGCATACGTGGTATAGCGATGCTGTCGTAGAATCCCGTACGTCGAGAAATTGGCGGGCTATCAAGCGAAGCCAGCATGGCATAAGTGCTAGGCGGCCGTGGCGCGAATTTAGCCATTTTCTTGAACGTTACGTAATCTTGGCGCGAATTTAAGCGTCGTCATGGCGGGGAAATTCTTGTCCTCGTGCGTGTGTGTGTGTCTGTGCGTCGTTTTGAGTATGCGGTAAACAACGAGAACTTGAATGCAACCTTGTTTGTTTTAGGAAATGTCAAACGCTGCTTGCTGTGCTTAGCATCGCATTACTTCACTGTGTTCACTGTACATGTTCAAGACGTTTTAGCATGCGTTAAAAGTGTTTCCTGTTTGCTTGTAACAGGGGGAACGGACGCCCTTCAAGTGAAGCAGACCTTCACTTTTTGTGTCGGGCCACTTCTGTATTTTATATGAAGAGGGAATAGAAGGAAAAATGCAAAGGAAAAGTGTGTGTGTGTGTGCGAGGGGATGCTGTTCAAAGAGATTCCGGTTATGAATCCATAGCTTCTATTCCAGGTAGTCCTGTTTTTTCCTAGGTGAACAGCTAACGCTGCTGATCTCCAGATACACAAATTGATGGAAATGACCAAGATCATTACCGGAATCGTCCAACTTCACTTCGCAATGGTCTGTGTTTATAAAGCACACACCAATACTGTCGCAACACATCACAATTCAGATTAGAGAGCCCTCGGGGAAACGATATAGTGCAACGCCAATGCCGTCAACACATGGACACCCTGCCAGAGCTATAGCTGTGGAGAGCGCCGAGCCAAGTGGAATGAACAATAGGCAAGCTGCGTGAGTAACAAAACAATGAAGCAGAGAAACTCAAAGCTGGATGAGGGCTACGACTACGCAAAAAATTCGTAGATGCAGTGGAGCTCGGAGAGAACCAGGAACAAGAAAACGCGCGCGAAAAAAAAAAGTTTTGCCCGTTTAAGGGTGCTGGTTTGTCCCGTGACTAGAACGCTTACCCTTAAAGGGCCCCTCACCAGGCCCCATAGCAAATTTTGGTTATACGCTAGAAGTCGTTACGTGTCCTCTAGGGAGCGTTCTGCCACTAAAGATTTTTCAAATGAGCGCATTAATAGCAGAGATAGAAATATTTCCGTGTCGCGAACCCATGATTTCGGGAGGCGAGCTTCACCGCAAAACGTAGACGCTCTCTCCACCTGCCCCGTCGAGCCTCCGCAAGCGAAATTTCTTCCCTGCGTTCTCCCATACCGGACCTCGAGGATGGCCTGACGCATACGTCACGGGCCCCGCCTTCATTTTTTTTTCTCCTCGCTGTTTTGCAGCGCGGCGCACTTCCGTTGACGGCGTCGCGTGCGAGCTGTTCCGATTGTCTCGTTTCGCGCAGCACACGATTTTGCGCGATGTGCACGAGGACACCTGACTAGCGGTATAAGTCTGTGCTACACAAATACTGAGGCAGACACGAGTGGATTACAGAGCATGACGCCGCGCTGGAACGCAGTAGAAAATGACATAGCTTGGGTGTCTGCGCGCGCGACTGCACGACGTGGGAACAAGCAGACGAAACGGAAGTACATCTCTTGCTGCGGTGCGAAGTAAAACAAGAACATTCAGACATTAGGTTTGTGTTTTTTATTATTTCTCTAAGCATTAATTCGTCTATTCTAGCAACAGATTACACAAATACCAGATGTTGGCTTGAATAATTCTCGAAGTCGCGTGTCACCACGAGCGACGTCACAGCGCGAACACGTACGCGTACGTAAGCGCACTATTACGTGCACGTCATCCTCTGGCTTGGAACGCGGCGGCCGCGAGGAGAAGGGAGAAGGGCGTTTGGTTTGAAATGTCAGATATTTCTGCGGCGCGCAGCGATGTAATGCTTTGCAGACACGATCGTTATCGCGCATTGTACGCTCTGCGCTTGTAAGCTCAAAATGGCCAGACCTGGTGAGCCTTTAAGGCTGTCAAAAACAGTTTACTGTACACGACAGCAATATTAAACCATACACCTCCGATCAGAGAAGCGGTAACTGACAAGTGTACAATTATTCCGACCGCCTGATGCGCACGGAAAAATATGGCGCGAGTTTGACAGCGACAGCAACTCGAGCTGGCTTCAAGCAGGTTTTCGTGTCGCCTATCGCCATGCTTGGCTCAAGGATAGTTGGCAATGAGAAAAACTTCCCTTGACTCATTAACAATGAAATCTTGTCCGTTCAAGCTACGAGCGCTGGCCGCGGGACAAACCAGCACCTTCAAGCGTGCAAACATTTTGACTGAGCACAAAATCGATAGGTATTTTATATCATCACCCCGCCACGACCCTCGCAATGCCCAGGACCCTTATTCACACACACACACACACACACACACACACACACACACACACACACACACACACAAAAGAACTTACGCTAGAAATGTTCCCAATAGAAAGTTTCAGCCAGTCTTTATGCTGAACATATTATTAAGCAACGCGGTCAGCCTGTGGCAAAGAGAACTTATGAACGAAACGCTTTGTGAATTCGGTCCCCCGTTTTTAAAGCTGTGTGGTGTTTGGGCTGACCTTATTTACGGCAAGTGCAATTAGATATGCAGCATTTTGTGTATTAAAATTTATTCCATAGTAACATTACATCCTAATTAGTTTTCCGCATTTTTTGTTTGGCTCTGTAATTATTAATGGCGCTTTAATTCCCAGCCTTCATGCCAATGTCATGGTAGTTGGCATTGAACCGGGTTCGAGCCCCACTTTCGCGACCCATGGGAATTGACCTTGATCGCACCGCACGCTATTTTTCTTTTGGCAGCAGTACCGGTTTCGGGCGCATAACTCTTTCGTTACCACGTGAAAATGACCGTTTATCGTGTGTGTAAGGAAATCGTTTTTTTTTTATCTTCGCAGGTAACGCTTCAGCATGTATGGCTTAATAAAATATTTTCGCAAACTAAATGGTGTTTCCATTGATGCAAGTTAAAAATATTTACCATATGTTTCACAAAACTAAGCGAAAGCAATATTTTTGTTAGCACTTCATAAGGTTACGAAAAATATATTATACTTGTGAAGCTACTGAAGGCAATGGAAATTCAGAATATGTGCCTATCGGACAGGTGATACAAGGACTGAATAATACAACAAGCTGAACATTTCGGAAGCCAGGGTACGTAGCCTGGTATCCGAATTTCCATCCTGTTTGTATAGCTAGTATGTGCGAACAACAGTGTTGTATATTTTTACTGTCTACGGTTACAAATTTCTCGCCAATTCAACGTTTTCTCAGCTTCGGTAAGTTTTGACGGCGACCGTACGTATTCTGTGTATCGGTGATATTCGAACCCTTCCGAGTTCTTTCGAGGAGCTTCTTTGAGTCTTAGAAGTCGCTCCAACAAACAATCCAGATTTTTTACGCAAGACACCCATTTAAGCCGTATGCCTGCAACCTTGCGTGCACGTAAGCCACATCGTTCCCACAGTAAACTTCAAATTTCAACCCGCTGCAACGGTCACTTTAACAGCAATCAATGCGGAGGCTTGGCGGACCCACTTGCCGCGTCGATCCCTTTTCTTGAGACAGGTTTTGGTGTGGAACAGGGAGGAATGGATACTTTTTCCTGCATTAAGTGCTTCGCTGTAAAAATAAAAAAAGGAATAAAAAAAAATGAAGCGAAAGAGAAGGAAAGGAAATGGGCATCTTCCTCGTCATTTCTCTTTTGGCTACTTCAAGATGATGCCCCGCGCGTTGTAACCATGTACAACCTTGAACGTCTATATAGAACAGCCAACTGCGACGTTGGATAAATAGTAATACAAGGCAGGGGTAATGCAACGATTCTGTTCCAGTGCTATTCAGTTTCGGACTCCGCCCGCGGACCCAGTGGCGCTCGGCCCACGTTGGCGCCAGAGGACGGCCGGCCACGGACGGTACGTGGGTGATAAGAAAGGAATAGAATACAGCAAAATTAATCTTTACATTAAGCCGGCCCAGGGAGCAACATTTACGACTAGTAGCACTGTTTCTTCTAGGTGGTTCCAGCATCTCATGCCACTACCAACACTCGGCACACTGGATGCTTAACAGGTGGTCTGCCCTGCGGCCATACTTGTCGGGTATTTCACATACGCTACTTCGACGATGGCGCCGCGATAAAGTAGAGGAAATCGTGACACGAGCATCAACTACAGGAGATGAACAGCACTTGTCGCCGTGTTTCAAGTGAAAATAAAGGTAATCCATGTTCTGAACTGTTCTTGCCGTGGTCATTTCGAACATACTGAAAAACGTTTTTAAAAAGTGCAAGGCTGTTTTCACTGCTCACGCGTTCGTGGGAAAAAAAGAGTTAAGGCGCCCTACAACAGTTTTTAACATAGCGAAAAATCGCGTACTAGCCGCAAGTCAGTGCTGTCGTAAACTAGAACCAAGGATTATTCACTTGCGCGCAGCAGGCAATTTTCCATGAAGCACTGAGGTTCGCTCATTGCTCTCATGTGGCTTCTTCGAATGCACCCTGCCTATCTGTCTACTTGATGACGCAATCGAGACACTTTACGGTTTTCGGTACGATTTCTGATTACGTTAGAAAAGATGATCCTGTAGAAAAATAAATATAAAAAAGAGCAATGCATCTTCAGCAGTGTTATCATTCTCCAAACTAGTTAGCTCTATAGAAAACCAATAAAAACAAAGGCTACTGTATATAAAAACACAATAACATTTCACTTCTCCACTTCTGCTCTGCAGCGGCTGTGGTCTGATTTATTTCGCCTCATTCGTAGTGCAAGAACACGTAATTGCTCGAGTTTCGTTGACTGCCATGCTTAACTTGCACTAGCCTACTCTGGTGTGCGTTTGTACTTATATGATTACTTTGCAAACATTTGGGAACATATTAACACAGGGCCAGGTGTTACCGTTGGTAATTGTAGGCATGCTGTGTAATTATAGGCCTGTCGAACACCATGTAGACTTGTTGCACTTTCTATATGTACAAGCTCAACGGAAGACGCTTCAACAACCGTGGTTCCCACGGTGTTCCCAAGATTATGACGCATCTGTTCTGCATACACATTGAACGCAAAGGTGAATACACTTGTATGAGGTTTCACACCAAGGGAAAGTTTCGCGCTGATCTCCACCAAATATTCTTAGAGCGCATTGGACAGCGTCTGTGTAACCGTTCGCAATGTCAGCACCCTGGGATACCCGAAAATGGGTATCTCTCGTCCTGTTAGAGGGCGAGGAACGAGCGCCTGCGTTAGCGCTTTTATGATGCACGCAGCCAAGCCGCCAAATCGAGTTCACGACCGCTAACGAACACACAATTTCACCCATTTCATCCTTGAAAGCGCATCGCTGTCCATAGATGTAAAAAAAAATAATAATAGAAAATAAAAGAAGAACCATGCAGTTATTGCTTTCAGTATTAAGCAGGACATACGCTCCTGAATCAGGAGTAAAATATGGCTCCTCAGCACTGCCACGTGTTCTACTTTAAGCTGATTCTTCCACTCGCTACACTGTGTGTTACGACATTGCTGTCTGAAATTTTAGCGTTGGTTCTGCGTTACCTGTCCATGTGGGAGTATATAGTCCAGGAGAGAACCGCAGAGTTTGGCAAGACGCTAACGCGGACGTCGTAAATAGTAGCCGTCACGTTATCAGTGGAAAAACAAAAGAAACACAACAGGAAGCAACGGAGCATTGATAGGTATGCAACCCCATCCCTCTTTCTGCATGTACGGTGGGGTAGAAGCAACATGGGCAAAGCGGAAGGGCAATGATTTTCAATAACTCTACTAGAATACTTCTTTCTGGCAGACATTCCCAAGGTGATTCGCTTCGAAGCCCAATGAATTCCACATATTTCTTAAAGGCAGAAGTACTTTCACAACTTTGTTAAATACATTCAATAAGTTTTTTTTTCTTTTCTTTTTTTTGGGGAGGGGGGGGGGGGGGGGGCATTAAATCGTACAGATGTACCAATGAGCCTGTCATACTGCTGGTCATTTGCAGCGTTTTAATGGCAGAAGAAGGATACTCGTGATACTGAAGAAATAGACCCGGTATACTAAGATCTGTACGCTTTGGTTTTTCCGTGCAGGCGTCATTGTGTTGATGTAGATTAATTATTCAGCAAGTCTTCTCTCTTGTATGGGTCATGCAGTAGCACGATATAGGGCGTACTAAGTCAAAAAACAAACTTTCTGTTACTGACTGGTGGTTGACCCACTGCGCTGACATGTTGAAACAGAATGTACGCAAATGCTGGTCTGTAGCCGCCGTGTTTCTTGCAATACAGTTTTTAAGTTCGCACAGAAGCCGTGTCCGCCACCCCTGATCCTGAGTAAATCAGAGGAAGTCAAATTGTGGGTTCGCTGAGATTTTATTTTCGGCGAAGGAACATTGTAAAACAGGAAATTTTTGGCCCAGAAACAGCGAAACTTAGCGTCACCCCGTCGTGTCTTCAGCCGTGGTATCCGTGTCCGTAACCAAATCCACCGAGTCCGTATCCGCCGTATCCGTGCTTGATATGCGTGTGGTAGGCGAACGCGCGGCCGACTGGGTAGCCGTATCCGTGTCCACCGTAGCCGCCATAGCCGCCGTAGCCGCCATAGCCGCCATAGCCGCCGTAGCCGCCGTAGCCGCCATACCCTCCGTAGCCGCCGTATCCACCGTAGCCACCCAATCCGCCATATCCGCCGTAACCGCCGTAGCCTCCAAAGTATCCGGCAAATGCGGTGGCAACGAGGGCGAAGAAGACGATGGCGATCTGCACGAGGCATTGATGAAGATGTCAAAGCAGTGGCACTCAGTAAAGCGACTACTTTGCAACGTCACTGAGCGGACATTGAAGTTAAAGCTCATTCGTGAACATTCGACAGGCTGTGACTGCGCAGTTTTATATAGGACGCAAAGGTAGCAGGATGTGAGCATACGCCCATAGGCGTGTAAATATAGCAAGACATGGTGGTGCTGATAGCGCTTGTATAGGTCATGTGTTCGTTCGTCTCCTGTATGATGTCTCAATTCCATTTGTAGTAGGTCTGTGCAGCTCTGTCCGTTATGCAAGTTGTCGAACCCTTTGAGGCATTCATATAAACCTGGTAATCAGATTGGTGCTCATCAACTCATACTCACAGGCAGTCGTCGCTGCTAGTTTGCTTATTTGGTTTGGAACCAAAATAACGCCTACCAGAAATACTTTTTAGGCAAATAACTATTAGAGTTTGGAGAGGAAATGGCGAGGGCAGCTGCAGTTGATTTATTTGTTATCAGCCTGTTATCAATTTACTCATTGGTAGTATCGTCTTACAAATGGTCTGATAAACAAAACAAAAAGTGATGCCTTTGATCCATGCTATAGAAAGAACTAAGCGGTCCAAATCGGAGGACAACCGTTATTTGTTCAAAATATGCAGAATATACAGCTAATGGCGTCCCCAGTCAGTAGCCCTAATTGTTACTGGTACTAGCACGTAAATAATTAAGAAGGAATGAATACACGTAAGAAGTATTAGGTAGATGCGTAGGGATTCACGTTTTAACAATTGAGCGAGTGTAGGGCCCGTATTTACAAAGAAAGTTCTGCGCTAAAGCTGGTAGCCAGACTATATGCGAGCCAATCGCGAATGAGCGCCTCAGTAGCAAAAAACACTCAGGAACGAAAATCATAGTGAATTGCGCCCCGGGTTATTCGTAGCATCTAGTTGGTCTGCCAACTTAAACAGCCCATTCCCATAAAGATAACTCAGTAGGCATGCGAAAGCTTGTACGCTTTCCCGCTGATGGAAAGGAATAGACTATGGGTGCTGCCGAGCGAGTATAATTCTGCACGCAATAGGTTCCCGTTATAACATAGCCGGACAGTTACATATTGCTTCTAAGTTGCATTAACTTTTATATGAAAATGGGAAAAGAAACAAGAGAAATTGAGAGCAACGCGGCGCTTTTGACCCAGAGAGCTCCCTTAACGCTAGGTCAGGAGTTAAGGAAGCATGCTCTGTACAGAAGAGACAGCAAGCTACTGGAAGTGGAAAGCCATGACTAAGCACGGACTAAGAAAAGGTGAAAACCGCCGCGCAACGTATAAGCTAACTGAGCGCCACAGTCGTGCGGCGAACTGGATGCATGTTCGCCGTACGACGGGAGTATCCAGTGCGGGGTAAGCAAGGTCAGCCATCTTCCAAGTGCACGTATTCCACACGAGTCGGCGGCTGCAAGCGAAGCGGGCGGAGTCACGGGTCTTACCAGGGACCTCATGGTTGGGCTTGCTACTGGCTCTGCTGGCAGTGACACAACTTGAGCACTCACCGGAGGCCTTTTTATACAGCGGTTTTTTCCCCCGGCACCGCCTCCCTTCAGGGCCCAGGGTTCCCTCGCAAAGAAGTCGTTCCAGCCGGTCTGCATTCTGCACATGTCCCGGAGAGAGAGAGAAAAGAAAGAAACACGTTTCGCGACTTCTTTTGTATCCAGCACAGGTCGACGCGTGGAGTCGGCCACACGGAGGTACACGTCACGCAAAATGTGATCGAAAAAGAAAGGAAAAAAAAAAAGAAGCCAACCGCCGTTCGCGCAAGGTGTGTGTTCGGAAAGTGGGGGTAACCTTATCCTCGTAATTTAGGGTTCCGGTCGCCCCCGGGGCGTTTGCACGCACTCGTGCGGGTCTCTATTTTAGTTTTCCCTCCCCTTCCAGATTCTTGCTGGCTGGAGCGTGAAGGTTATGCAAGCCTTTCTTCACGCCATCTACGGCGAACCACGCGAAGAGGGGGGGAGTGAAGTGCTCTTCAATCACGACTAGCTCAGAACACGCGGCTCGGTTTCAAACTTACAACTGGACTGGTTTCTGGCGGCACCGGGAATTGGGCAACCCTTTTTTTGTGTGTGTGAGGGGAGGTGAGGGGGAGACGGAGTTATTGTTGTAGAGGCCACGCAAATGCCGAAAAATTTGTCTTTCATCATTTTGTTCATGCCAGATGCGTGAGCGACGACTGCCAATAGTCGAGTCCAACCCGACCCGAGCTTCTATGCCAAGTTATGGGATGCCTAGTCTGGTTTGCCAGTCATTGCGAGGTACGGGGACGGTTGACCCTTGCACGAACAGCAGACCGAGGCAAGAGAGTGAGTCAACTTTGTCTCTCACTTTCCCAACACTGCATTCGATCAACTGTGAAATTTTGTTCCCCCTGTTCAGCAGTTTTGGTGCACCAAACTAACACCAGGTGACAGTAGCAGCGAGTTTTCATGCTATATTATGTTGAAAGTGTGAAAGTGAAGCGGTAGAAAATGAATAGTCTCAAACTGCATCACTAAGCTATCGAAAGCAAAGTGAAGGTTGCATGGGAATGTAAACAATAGATGAAGAAACCAGGGTGTGCCAGCATTCATGTTAATCATAAACCATGGGAATGTAAACAATAAATGAAGAAACCAGGGTGTGTCAGCATTCATGTTAATCATAAACCATGCGAATGTAAACAATAAATGAAGAAACCAGGGTGTGTCAGCATTCATGTTAATCATAAACACACACACACGCACGCACGCACGCAAGCACGCACACACACACGCGCGCGCGCACAAATTACCAGACTTCAGCGATTCTGCCTGCTGTTCTTGCATTGCGTTGCTTTAGCCTGTGTACACTGTTTTAGGTGTGTGAATTGGGTCTGTAGCTGGTCGGAATTAATCTCAAGTAGTGGAGTGTGAATATCCTTGTTTTCAAATACACATCAATTAAAATATATGTTATCCAATATCTTCGATTATTTACTTGGGAGTGAATTAAAAGGTCAGTAGAACTATTTTGACCTGTCAGCCTGAGAAAAAGTCAGTACCTCTGGCCCCTCCACGTGGCCGTAGTAAGACGACCAGGAACCTTGGTGAACTAACACATTGTATATTTATTCAGAAGCGGCTGAGTTGAACGGACTTACGCCGTCATAGTGTGTATGTGCGTGCGTGTGTGTGTGTGTGTGTGTGTGTGTGTGCGTGTGTGTGTGTGTGTGTGTGTGTGTGTGTGTGTGTGTGTGTGTGTGTGTGTGTGTGTGTGTGTGTGTGTGTGTGTGTGCGCGTGCGTGTGCGTGTGCGTGCGTGCGTGCGTGCGCGTATGTCCTCGCTTTTTTATTTTCATTAGTAGAAATGTATGCCGTGCTAGGTCTGATTATCGAAGCCGGTATTTCAGAAGTATTTCCGATTTAATGACATTCAGTAGGTTCGATATTCAAACACCTTCCTTTCACCGATATTCAATTCCTTTCTTCTGGAGCTCTTCGGCGTTTACCATACCTCACAGATGAACTTTGTAATGAAAATGGTTGCGCTGGATGAATGAGCTGGCGTTTGTGCGATTAAAGAGGTTGCGCACGTTGATGTGTGCAAGCATGGCCTCCGAGACCCACGAACTTCGTGTGCGCTGCATCGACCTCGTAGCGCACTCAGCGCTTTGTTTGAAATCATGCACGTGGTGCTCGCAATGGTGCCCGTGCTCCAGCGGCACACTGCAAGCTTAGTCCTAGTAAACTCGTTCTAAAGTATACCATACCTAAGCTCTTGGATTCTAAATCTTTTGCTGTACGGGTGACAACTTGAACGTACATTGAGCTCAGACAGAAGGCCGTTATCCGCCTGCACTTTCTCGTTGCATCCATTATACGCTTTAAAGAACAGACCGGACGTACTTAATTACTGTCAGTAATGCGTCACTTGTGAGCAGTATTCATTACAAGTTCAGGGCTATTAGCGTAACTTCGTATACACTGACTAAAAAGGCTACGCAGTCGTCATGAACGGATTACTTCAGCTCCGCTTTCGATGCCCTTCTTTATTTTTTTCGATTATCACATCAACTTCCCGCTAACAGAGAAGGGCAAACGAAACAATAATCTATCATGATTATTGTAAGTATTGTGCACTGTACAGTCACTCATTGGGCTTTTTCGATTTTCCACTTCTGGCTACCCGCGGCCTGCCAGAACCTGCCAGGACGATTTTGGTCTGGCTGCTCTCTGGAAGTTCTCTGGCTAGCAGATGACTAAAAGAGGTGATGGGCGCTCGCCGCCATCTTTGCGGGGACTTCACAGATTGCAACGCGGGCGCTTTAGGACTTAAATTTACATTGGTCAGCCAACTGTCTACGGTCATCTTCGGGTTTCCTTACTTCTAGCGTTATCTTTTTAGGTGCTAACGCACCATTCCGCATTGCGAAGCGGTATGATACGAGCATTCGTGAACCGTTTGAAGCTTTTGTATGTGTATGTGTGTGTGGTCCCGAGGCTTCTTCGCGGCGATCAGCGCGCCACGCTCTCATGCGTGCAGTTATCTGCATCGTGTTCCACGCAAGTTGTAGACGCTCGTTCACACATATTGCGGTATATTTTCAGTTCGTCTTTCTCTGGTGGTGTTCCTTTTCATATATCTCACGTATGTATGCGGAGATATCTCCTTTTTCTGTAGTTAGCGAAGGCGTTGCAGCTAGCCCGTGTTCGCTCCGTCTCTCCGTCGTATGCTTGGGTGGCAGCTCGAAACCGATATGTGTCCGAAATGCAGGCCGTTGATGTAAGAATGCACTGGTTGAGTAATAGGCACACGTACATTAGACAAACATACATTGGCTTATTGCTCTCACGATGACGACTAATGTTGTTTTTCGTGTAACTTTTGGCTGGTAACAGGCGGCGTGCATTTCTATGCGTCAGCCGCGTCCCCAGCTCCCTAGGGTCAAAATGAGAAGCACCATCAGCCATGACAAACTTTCTGAAATCGAAGCCCAAGCAGGTCGGCACGAAACTTTATGCGTGTAAGACGTCCCCGATATCCTGCTTTTTCAGGTCTTGTGAAGCGATGACACAACGCCAACTCATCAATGTCGCCGGTGGGCGACGTGATCGGTGCGAGCAGGGATCCTCGAGTTATCGCTTTCAAGGATACAATCACTTACGCACGATTTCGCGTCTTGTCACCGGACGCGTCGGAGGCCATCTGTTGCGTGTAGATGAGGTTGGCCCAGTGCAGAGTCGCGCGAAATCGCCCGAAAGCGATCGCATCCCTGAATGCAACTATACATTTTCAAGCTGGCAACGCATAAATGGGCCGACTACGCCGGGCGCGCGACGACCTCGTCGCGCGCTGCCAAGCTGGTAGCATGTTTACATTCGGCCAGCAGTCCCGGCGTTCGATGTTGCAAACTTCAGGCAGGTTCGGGCTGTCTAGGGATCCCAGCCCACGTGACTTCCTATCAGGAGCGGAACTAGCTGGCTGCCATCTGGCTGTCAGCGGGCTGCCAGAACTCCGAAAGTCGAAGATGCCCACTCACCACGGGAAAAGATAACTGCCTAAATTTTATTCTGCAATTTCCACAAGCTATGGGAAATTCGTAGCTAAATTCTGAGTTTGGCCACATAGGACGTTTTTTTTTTTTCTTTTAAGAAGTGATTTGTTATTAAGCATTTTATTTGTTTTTGGCATCAGTATTCATAACTTGGATGTATTCCGTATTTGATCTACGGAAATTAACGAGCAAAACTTTATTCACTTACTGTATTCTTGCGGACGTTCCCAACCTCCTCTGTTTAGTTTACGTGCCTTTGCTTTTTCTATCCACTACTGTTTCCGTCTTTTATTACGCCTTACCTTTACCACAGTGCAGGGTCGCAAACCGGAATCTTTTCGGGTTAACCTCC
The DNA here is from genome assembly GCF_023375885.2 of Dermacentor andersoni. Classification (NCBI taxonomy): domain Eukaryota; kingdom Metazoa; phylum Arthropoda; class Arachnida; order Ixodida; family Ixodidae; genus Dermacentor; species Dermacentor andersoni. The sequence continues at coordinate 303,297,895 of NC_092814.1, forward strand.
CTGCTTTCCTCATCCCTCATCCCGTCTCTCAGTCTATCTCTACTGTTGACTCAAGAATATATAGGTTAGAACGAGGTCTCGTATTTCGTACCCCTCCATTTCCTATTCCATTAATCTGCTTTCATTGTGTCTTGCGCCGAATAGCCAATCGGAATTTTTAAAAATTATTTACCATTTCACTTCACATTCATATCGCCCTTCGTCATGGGCTCGAACGCCGCCGAGCCGCCCTTATTGCGGGTATCGGCCACTCGCCGCAATGTATGATAAGTAAAGTAAAATAGAAGACAAAGTGGAGCGTTACAAAATACGGCCCATGCATGCAGCAGTTTAAGGAAATTAAAGCTGAAGGAGCCACATAACTTCTGTTGCCTTGAGGCAGCACTTTCTTCCCCAACCATTCTTTAGCGCATGAGACTGGACGACCTTCAGAGGTTGCCATTGGTCCAAGTTTGTGAACGTTAGGACGCAAATTTGACCATGAAACATGTATTCCTCCGTCCTTGGTGTGGGAAGCGCGAGTTTCGAATTTCATTCCTCACCTTAATTTCAGTTCGTTGACCGTTTGACTAGTTGCTTGAGACAAACGGCGTTCCAGCGGCTTGTTTTTTTTTCTTCGTCTTTGTTTTTTTTCTTTTTTGCTAGCAACCGCTGCTGGTCATGCACAGTAGTTCTACGCATTTCAATTTTATTAGTGTTGTTTTTGTGAAAACGCATACGTTGTCTCTTCTCTTTTTCTCTGTCTTTTGGAAGCCCGATATGTGAAGCAATCTCAGAGAACGCTCCCTCGGACATTAGAGTTTCCTTTCTGCTCTTTCTTTGTTTTACGGTGATGAAGGACAACATAGCAACGCTTACTGACCGCAGGCTTCAAATGGAAAAGTACAAACTGTTTGCGGCCAGTTGGCAAGCGGGCACTAATAAGCGATTGCTCTCAGTGAACGTGCAATGTTTAATTGGCAAACGTCCTTCGTCAAGGCTCACCGCTTCCGAAAGCTTGCGCCCATGCGTTCTCGCAAAAGTGCCCCAGTCGCAGTGCACCCAGGAGAGGCTGCGGCTTTGCAGGGGCTGCGGGCGTGTTCGAATGTCACCCTCCAAACTTTTCGATGTGGAGCAAATGATAAGGAGATAATGTGTATATAGCACGCATTTGTTGCTCAGATGTGGGCTCCGCGAACCATTCGCTCGTTGGTTGGGACACGACTGCGCCAAGTCCGTTAAGTTCGTCGTTTACTTAATGCGAACAGGCGACTATCACGCCGTGCCGCAGTGGCCGCACCACAATGTCTCGGCGGTAATAGCACTTAAGTAACATGGTGTTTTAGCACACCACATGTTCGAAAAGTACTTGCCAGATAGCCTTTTTGTTTAGAGTCACAGTTTCTGTGAACGATTTGTTTGTGTTAGGTGAGCTAAGAATCTAGAAAGGCAACATTAGGTATACCTACATTGTACGAAGTCGAGATAGCTCTCATTTTCCTTTACGTCTGATTTTTGTATTAGTGCGTGTTAGTGTAACCGATGAAAGTTGTACCACGAACTTAACCTGATGTAGGTTCAAGTTGTCGCATGAGGGTATATGTTAAAATTATGTCACTGATATATGGGAGATATAAACAGTCGTCTGTTTCGAACTATGTAATCAGAGCCAGACACTATGCACACAGTTTTTTTTTCATTTTTTTTTTCAGGAGATACAGTTGGTTTAGGTACACGCGAGCCACCGTTCCGCACACAAGATGACAGTAATTTATTTGGCAATGAACTAACTGATTACATGTAATTTTCTTTTAACTTTTATCGGAAACAACATCACGACATCGCGAAAGAAATCCTACTGCTTTTGACAAGTTTTGAGAAGGATATCGCAGATGATCAGCCGAATAAAGATGCGTGTCAAATATTCCACCATTAAATTTATATTTTCTTACAATTTCAATGGCATAGTCTACAATGAGCAGTGGCGTCGATATTGTAATATTGCGATTAATTGAACGGAAAATAACTGCCTCAGTTTTCTTAAAATTAACAGTTGAGCTAGTTACGTGTGACCAATTTTGGAGGCTTTTTAAAATGTCGTTTGCTTCAACTAGTAGTTCATTGGATAAGTTTCCTAAATAAGAATAAGCTAGTGTAATCGGCATATATTATAAATTTTCTTTTATCGAAGACATTGACAAGGTTATTTATATGCACATTGAAAAGAAACGGATCCAAGATGCTGCCCTGTGGTACTTCGCATATCATACATTGAAAATTGTAGCTAAAATCATAGGCGCAAACAGATTGCTGCCGTTTTTTCAAGGTGTCACATTAAGAGTTTAAGCGAACTGCCTGTTATGCCGTATGTGTATATTTTTTCTAAAAGAATATGATGATTATTGCAATCGAAATCTTCACTAAAATCAACAAAAATGTCCAGTGTTAGAAGTTTGTATACAATGTTACGCAAGATAAATTATTTTTGTCCAAGTAACGGAGATTCCGCAGATCAGCCTTCTTTAAAACGAAATTCAGAATCTATAATCAGTCGATTTTAAGCGAAGAAAGTTTTCAAGAGCTTAGCAGTATATGTCTCGACGCTTAGAAAAACTAGCGGAATCGATATCGAGTGGTAACATGGATAACAATCCATGTTGTTGTTTATTTTTTTCAGGTTGGTGCTTTGTGATATACGGAAAATACGCATCATATATTTGACGAAATTTTCCTATGGAGGAATTGTATGCTTCGTCTGCACTACTATGAGTATAAATTTCAAACCAATCGGTGTTATTTCTTATTTCTATAGATTTGATAAGATTTGCATTATTAAACAACTGATAGGTAGAGGGCCTGTCTAGTACAAGTGGAAGGTTTTTCTTTAACCGACACAAGAATTGGGCAGTGGTCACTATGGTCGGACGACAATGTGCTAGCACATTCGACAGTAGTGTCTGCGTTCATGATGTGTCTATAGTAGTCTGACTGGAACCCGTAATTCGGGTAGGCGATACTATCACGTGTGTAAAGCCGTTAGATTCAATTGTAGAGGTGCTACTAGATATGCTGGGCCAGTTGATCTATACTGACACTTGAGAAAACCAGCGAAAAAGCATGAGGCGCAACCACGACGGAGACACCTAACGTTGTGGTGTCTCTAATTTCCGTCGTGTTTGAGTCCCAATTTTGTCGCCGATTTTCTCACAATTCAATTGTGTTGCTAAGACCAAGTAACCTGTAACTGCCTTCGGCCATATTTATATTAAAATCTTCTCCCAAGAGTCACACCGCAGTGAACACCAAGTCATTGCGGAATAGAAGGCAATGAACAAGCTGACTCTGAAGCGAAAGTGGCATACACTAACGGCATCTTCACACGAATTGCTTTTTCACGAACTGATATTGCTGCCATTCTTTCACGTTCGGTGAAGACAGCATCGGAAGAAAATGGCGCATATACCAATCCTTGCCACGACCGCCAGCATAGGCTAGACTCAAGTTTCAAATTGCCGCTCCCCGATAAGATTCGGCGAGACGATACCAGGAGACACTCCTACGTTGACTGAGACTTGGTGTAGCAAATACACTACAATATGTGACAAAAATTGGACATGAGAGTAATCCTAACTGTTGCTTCTGCTCTACCCACAAGACTATTCAATGAGTGCTCGGTGTATGCCCCCAGTATGTGACCGCGCGGAACACATTTATAGCGACAGTGTCGTCTCTAGACTCCCGGCCTCTTTCAGAAACACTTCTAGGATTCAGGGAAGGGGTCTATAATGGGCTACGAATAGTAAAAGCTGTGTTAGACTTTCTTTCTGAAGTCATTCTGGACAGCTGGCTGTGAATTAATGTGCACTGATTCCTATGACCATTGCATCCATCATAACTACTAAGCTGCAAACAATGAAATCTTCCTTACCTCAGTAAGGAAGCCTTAATTGCGGTGAGGCTACCTTATGTCACTCTGAAAGCTTCCTTACTGAGGGGCCCTCGGTGAAGGCTTCCTTGGTGCTTCCTCAGCATAAGGTAGCTCCAAAGCTACCTTCATGCGTCCTTAGGCTGCTCCTGGCCCTGAACGAGCGCTTCACCTCACTGCTTAACCACGTGACCTTTGCTTGCGCATGCGCGCTGTCGCCCACCTGCGGAGCAGCGCGAGCACGGTACGTCTTGCCAGGCATGTTCGTTTCAGTCACGCGTGCGGCATGAAAGCGTTGCTAGGCGTTGCTAGGCGTTGCACGACGCCGGCGTGCCAGCGTTGATGGAGCACGTCAAGTTTTACACTGTAATGCGCTACTTTCTTTAAGTTTAGCAAACAAAACTAGAAGAAAGCGTCCACGCTTATCTATATTAGGTCTTCAATTTAAAGATTGGGCGACGATACAAAATTTTTTATTGAATAATGATGTTCGCGTAAAGGTTTTAAGAGATAATCTCGAACCCATGCATGCGGCAACCGCTCCTTACGTGAGGACGGGTGAAGGGAGCTTTCAGGGTACATTTGCTTCCTCCATCGGTCCTTCGCTGTAAGGAGGCCTCACGTAAGGTTAAGAAGCGCTCGAAGGAAAGGAACGTTTCACTGTTTGGGCCTAATTATAGTTATGATAGATCTAGATGACTTTATCTATATACACGCTTTCAATTAGTTATGAGTATTTCTATATTGTTTTGTGTATATTGTATCTGTATATATACAGTATGTGCCTTTTTCTGCATAGTGTGTGCCTTATAGGGGACGACGACGAAGTTCTTGCGTTCGGTTGGTGGTTTCTTTTGATGCTGAAGTTTTTTGTAATTTTGTGCTTCATCTTTCATTAGCAACCCCCAGTGCTGTTTTTACTGGCCCTCAAGACTCCTGCTTTGCTAGGAGGCTCTCCCTGCAAAGCTTGCGATGGAGGAGATGGTGGTGGAACCGTCTGGCGGCAGGGACAGGCCTTTAGCTGCAAGGAAGCGCCTCAGCTCTTCAGCGGCATCAGAAGCTGGCGATTCCGAGTCTGATGCAAAGTCGGATGGCTCGGATACCTTGATACCTGCTAAGCATTGGCCTTCAAGACGGAAGCCCTCGACATCGTCCTCAAATGAAGCGACCATCATATACAACAGCATCGTGACTACGACAGTAGCCTTTATGCCTGTCGACGTCATGGTAAGCTTGAATGACATCTCCAAACAGAAACTTAATGACTTTTTCTTCAAACTGGCCCCTGGTCTTATTCAGGAGGTTCCAGTGAACCCATGAAAAAATATCATTGTCGTAGACACAACAGATAAGAAGACGGTACAAACTCTACTTGGCCTGCCTCAACTCTGTGGTGTTAACACACGGGCTTATATACCACAGGGAGCGAATGTAACAGCTGGTGTCATATCTGATGTTGACCTAGAACTTAAGGACGACGTTTTTAAGAGCATGATAGTTTGCACGCCATCATGCAAAATCATCAGCGCTCAAAGGCTCGGCGTGGCAAAGTGTGTGAATATGCTCTTTGACCGTGAAAACCTACCTAGCCATATAAAGGCAGGACTGGTGCGATACCCAGTTCGACCTTTTGTACTAAGGCCTTTACAGTGCCGTAAATGTCTAAAGATTGGTCATGTACAGGGTTACTGCAAAACTGTTGTGGTCTGTGCCAAATGTGGCAAAAATCACGACGTAAATTCTTGCGACAGTCCCTCATCTCGCTGCCCTAACTGTGAAGGTGAACACTTGGCAACAGACAAAGAATGTCCCACATTGAAGAAAAAACTAAAAAGCTCTGAAAAAGAAAGCTAAATAGAAGGCATCAGGAGAGAAGACACAGCCATAGCGCCCGTCGAGCAGCTGCAAATGTCACAACTGAGTATGTACCCGCACGTTCGAAGAATAGCGCAGACACCAGGCATCGGAGGGAAGGAAGCAGACGGAACTTCTGCCACTCAGCGACGTTGTGGCCGGCACTTCCATCGAAAGCATCAGAACCTGTCTCTACCGAGATCACGCCTCCGAAAGCGTCCGAACCGCCTTCTCCCAAGGCCCCGTCTACAGCAGAAAACACTGCAAATAGGGTGCCCAAAACGGTCTCAGTCAACGATGATACCCAGCTTTATCAACCTTCTTAAGATTCTTGTCAACATCATTAGGTCTCTGATTGCCGGTCGTCAGACACCAGCAGCATTAGCCGCAGAGCAACTTCTCAAAGCTCTCGTTGCAGTTCTCGTTGGCCTTCACTAGAAACAATATGAGCACTTGTCGAAAGCCTCGTCCATTTATGCTGCTATGCAATGTCAGGTCCCTACGACCGCAGCGTGCTGATCTAGTCCTTCGGCTCCTTGCAATGAACACTCCGCCAGATGTTATAACGCTTCAAGAAACAAATGTAAGAAAAGAGGAATTTAACTTCCAGGCTTCCTAGGCGCCCACAGCAACACTCGACGCACATTGCCGGCATGCGGAACTTTCCAGTGCACGGATGTCACACAACCACGAAATGCTTCAAAAGCATCGATATATGTACGAGGTGATCTACATTTCTCAGTTATTGACGCAGGTGACATCTGCGACGCCGATTTTGAATGTTACGCTGTTGCGGTGAGTCTCAGAGATACAGTGACGGCTGTGGCAAGCATATATTAACAACCGACGCAGTCTTCAGACACCACGTTACTGGAGTGCTTAGTCTCTTGTTGCGGCCCGTCATTTCTGCTGAGCGGAGACTTCAATGCTCACCATCCTTGCTGGTGTACTCGTCCACAAGATAGTCGTGGCGTGGATATCAACGAACTTATTGTTAGACATTATCTACAAACCCTCAATGACGGCTCACCTACATTGGTCGGCAGAGGAAAGGAACAATCTACCATCGACCTTGCGATATCAACGAGAGATGTGCGCCTGGCCTGGTCATGTGAAGCTGACCCATGGGGCTCAGATCATCTACCAATTTGGTTGGTTCCGGAAAATGCTCCTAGCCTCCTGAAGGTCCTGAAGCCGACCTGCTGTTTAGGTTGTGTTTGTGGTTGGTTGTGGTTGTTTAGGTTGTGGTTTCGCACTTTGTGCTCGGGTAATTGTTGGGGTGAGCGTCTCCTAGCGGAAGTTATCGTTTGGCAGTTTCTTCCAGGAAGTACTCTTCCGTTCCCCCTTTCTCTTTATGTGAGTGTAGAAATCGGTCTAGCGCGTGGCTTTGATTATCCTTCTTTGGCTGTCGTCTAACATGCGTTTCAGGAGGTTCCACTTACCTCCTGTCCGCATGCGGCCGTCGACTTGTGAGTCTTGTGAGCTCCGTACAGTATTGGTCTATGTCTCGGTTGAGAATCGCGATGCGTTTGCGCAGGCGTCTGTTGAAACGTTGCTTTCTCCATCGCGCAAGTATCGAAGCCTTGGCCTTGAGTAAGTGTGCGAGGTGAGGGTCAACCCTTGGGACCTCCAGTTCCGTTTGTATGGTTTTCGTGGCTCTGTTTACGTCGGCCTTTATCGCAGAGAGGAGTTCCGCGAAGGAGTCATACGTGTTCGTATCTTTCTTCCGTAATTTACGGAAGGTATCCCAGTCTGTGAGGGTGAAAGATCGGGGTCGGGTCGTCGTGTTTGGTATTTCTGTGCGTATGACGAAGTGATCGCTGTCCAGGTTCTCTTGCGTGTTCGTCCATGTGCAGTTTGCAACATTTCGGAGTAACGTGAGGTCCGGCGTAGTATCGCGCCGCGTCGACGTACCCAATCTGGTGGGGAACGTGTGGTCCGTCACCAGGGTGAGGGACAGGTCGTCTATTGCTCGCGAGACGTTGTTGCCGCTAGGGTTGATTGTGGGTAACCCCACGACGGGTGGGGGGCGTTGAAGTCACCTGCGATAATTAGCGGTGAGTTTCGTGCCAATGATGTGGCTTTAGTAAGGATTGCGTGGAAGGATTGGTTGTAGTGCGCGGGGGAGCTGTAGACGTTTAGTGTAAAAACACTTTGGTTTAGAAGTCGGTTAGGTACGAGATCGATTAGGATCTCCTCGATGCGACTGTTTTTCGGTAGGATGTCGTGATCGATGTGCGCGAGTTTTCTACTAACGAGCGCGACGATGCCTGTCCTGGCGTGCCCTCCTCTTTGGCAGACGGTGCAGTACCCTGAGAGCGTAAGGGCTTCGCTTAGGGTTTCCTGTAATAGTATTACGTGCGACTTTTTGGGTTGAATATTGAGGTACTGTTGCAGCGAGGATTTGCGTTTCGCGTAGCTAGCGCAATTCCACTGCCAAATTTCTAAAGTATCCCGTGTCGTGTTAGCCATGGTGGTTTCGCGAGGAATTGATTGGCACCGAAGGGTGCGTCGTCGTGTCCATCTGTTGTGGCTGACTAGCTTTGTTTTTAATTTTTATGGTGACTTTGTTTTCGACAACCTCTACACGATTCGCTAGGGTACAAATACTTTCTAGGTTCTCTCGCGTGAGGCGCAGAATTTCGTCTAGGGTGTCTTGCGCTGCATTACTCTCTTCTTCCGTCTCAGGGAGCGGAGGGGGTTTGCGTTTGGCTGTGCTTACCGCTAGTTCCTGTCGTAGGGCTGTGACTATCTCGCTCTCATGCTCGGGCAATGAAGACCGCGTTACCTGTTTGGTAAATGAGGCGTCCCGTTGCTGCTGCTGCTGGTGTTTCCCTCGCACTCTGTCGGCCCACGTCAGTTCGGTGTGGCCGGATGTAGTTTACCCCCTGCAGCGGGAGCGGCTGCTGTGGAGGGCGCTGCGGTACTCGGGTGTCGGCGTGACCGAGTGACTCCTTGTGGTCGCTACAGAAATTCCCGAGGTGGCGCTCGAGTCGCTGTGACTGGCGACGCTCGGTCCTCGGGAGCGGCGCCAGTAAGAACTTTATTTTTTGGGCGAAATAACATTACTTTAGTTTTCGTAGGGTTTATTTTTAGGCAATTAGTGACTGACCATTCAGATAGCTAAGTGAGTAGATAATTACATTTTGCCATTAATTCTTGTGAATTCGGACCAGAAATAACAAGATTAGTGTCATCGGCATACACGATAAATTTTACAGTTGTATCAATATTAGTGATGTCGCTAACGTAGATGTTAAAAAGCATAGGACCTAGTACGCACCTTTGTGGCACGCCATTTAGTAAAGGAACAAAACTTGACTTCTCGTGTTTTATGCATACTGATTGTTTTCGATCAGTAAGGTAAGACTCAAATAATGCTAAGCGAGTACCTCTAATGCCATTCTGTGATAATTTCCATGGCAAAATTTTATGATTTATACAATCGAACGCCTTACTGAAATCAATGAATAGTGCCACTGTGAAGAGGTTTCTTTCTATGCTTTTAGTACATGTTCCTTCAGTGTGAGCAAAGCAGTTTCTGTTGACCTGGGGCGCTATAACGTAAAACTATTCCAAACTTTTCTATTTCAATTCTGCTATCAGCCCTCCACGATTGGTCAAAAACTTTTTTCGACCACCCCCACTTCACCTGTCTCTCACGCGACGACACGAAAACCGCGATACCTCCCCGTCTGATATGATGTGTACACACTGATTATGCATGATTTGACAGAAAAAAGAAAAACAGTTGCTTCTGATTGGACCCCTTTTCGCCATTAGTCCTCGGCTATTGGTAATAAGTTTTCGGGCTGCACCAACTTCACCTGTCTGTCACGCGACGTCACAAAACCGCAAGAACTCGCCGCGTCAAAGTGGCGTGTACGCGATAAAGATGCATTAACATGCCGAACAAAACTGAAATTTCTTCGGAATAGCCGCAGGGTGCCCCGTTCCGAAAGGAATAAAAGATGGCTGCCACCGATCGCTCAGACGCTGGCTACTCGCACCTGCCGGAGAGCATGGGTGTATTTGTCGAAAATAAAACTTCTTGCGTGGCCGTGTAATGTTTTCGAGCACTTTCGGCACGTTTACCCCCCCATTCTGCCAACTCTTCTTTGCTGAGGGTCCGTTTTAGCGTCATTCTTGAGCTTCCGTTGCATGCCGCCACGATTTTCGATCAGCCACTGCAAGCTAAGTAAAGGAAAGCCGACCAGTCGCAGACGCCGGCACCACCCTCTTCATCCGGTTATCGACTTTCAGTGCAGTGGCTCGGCCCCATCGAATCCCTCTCCACTTGAGCGTTCTCCTCGCCTCTTGTCAGCCAATTAGATACGACAAGCCGCTCAGTGTAGGCAATGTTATTCGTTTTTCAAGAAAACAAAAGTGACCTCCTATGAACGAGGAGAGCGTTTGATTGGTATGTTCAGACAGCCCTGCGGGTGACCGCCCGGTGCTTGCGTTGGTGGTTACGCAAATTTGACGTCAGGAGATTGGAATAGAAACATATTGGAATAATTTTACGTTATAGAGCCCCTGTCTTTACGAAAGCCGAGCAGAGCACTATATAGAACGTTTTGTCTGTCGAAAAAGTTTGACAAGCGAGAAAAAATAATCTTTTCTAATCCTTTGGAAAATACTGGAATGATTGAGATCGGTCTGTAGTTGGACACGTCGTTTCTGTTGCCTCCTTTAAAAAGTACAGTTACCCTGCTCATTTTCATTTTTTCTGGAAACACCCCAGACTGTAAAGCTAGATTAAAGGTATGCGTTAAAGCAGGAGTGATGTATTCTGAAACGTATGTTATAGGTTTTATTTGGATATCATCAATGTCAAGAGCTTTACAATTTTTAAGGTTCATGATAGTGCTAAATACCTCTGATTCACTATAGCGGGATTTAAAAATAAGCTGTTCGAAACAGAACGAAAAGACGACGTATACCAGGCCGAGTTTGCTGAGGCATGGTTATACTTGCAAAGTACTTATTCAAATGGTTTGCAAGCGCTAAACCTGAAATTTCATTTTTATTATAGATTATCTTGTCTGGTGAGGTAGAACGTTTTCGCGGCCAAGAACCTTATTGATAATGCTCCACAAGGTTTCAGTATGTTTACCAGTAGCGTCTGCAAACAAATGCTCATGATAAGTATTCTTAGCGCGTCTAAGTTCCATATTTCGTTTGTTTCTAACCTAATTAAGCTTGAGGCGCCCCAGAGTTGTTTGGAACAGGGGAAGAAAAGGTTGAACAAATACATTGATTTCGACGTAGATGATTTTGAAGGAAGTTATGCGCTTTCTTTGCTAAATGAAGATAAATTTTTTTTGGAGGCAATCCCATTTTTTTTTGGAAGGAGGGGGAGGAGGAGGTGGTGTCTATCATCACATCTAGTTGTAGATTCATTATTCAATCATTCAGTTAAGACGTTTCTTTTCATTTAGGGAGCAATTAGTGAAACTGAGGCAAAACTCCGCTATTTACGGCATAAAGGACCCTTCACTACGTTTGTGCATTGCAAACAGCGAATCAGGTTGCGTAGATCAGGCAGCGACGATCGTGTCTGCGAAGTAGTACACCTACGTAAGTTGCAGCTTGGCTTCCTCGTTATGGAATTTGTCGAGGCATCAGATACATGAATAATAACTGCATTGCCATTGTCAAATATGCTGCAAACGAATTTGAACGCTACGCACTGGGAAGGCAAGCAAAATATGTATTTTTTAAATGAAAGAAAATACTCGTCTGTCCCAGAAATTGTACGCGAAATAACTGATATTAATGCTTTCCTTTTGTGACTATTTACTAAGTAAAGAAAATATCCCACGAACTTTAGAACTATATCAGTTCGAAACCAGCAAAGCAGTGCATGCCGCTTATATGAAAAATGTAAAGGCCGTGAAATGAACAAGTTGAGGACAAATATTTTAATGAAACTTTGTCATTCAAGAACTTTGTTTACATTTTTGTACAAATGCAACGGCTAGGGAAAAGTCTCAATCACGCAGTTCTTTGTTCCAATGTATTGCGCAGGAGCAGCTGTCACCGGTCGTGTATTGTAATTCCACCGAAATTATAGTCGCAACAGAGAGCACATATAAAAAGCAGGAGTTCTGCAATATATACGAAGGCGAGTCAAATGAAAGTGAGCCAATGCGAATATATGACAAACGGCGTACTTTATTTAAAAGTAGTCTCCATGACCATTTAGACATTTGTCGCACTGACTGACGAGTTGCATGATTCCCGTCTCATAGAATCCTTGGGTTGCTGCTTCAAAAAGTCTGTAACTGACTCTTTCACGTCATCGTCCGACACGAATCTGGTTCCCTTATCGATTGCCCTAAAATAGGGAAGTCGCAAGGGGACAGGTTTGGGCTGTATGGCGGATGTTGCAGTGTTTCCCACTTGAATTTTGACAGTTTTGTGTTAACTACGTCAGCGACGTGGGGACGGGCATTGCCGTGGAGCAAGATGACCCCCTTCGTCCAATTTCCACGTCATTTGTTCTTGATCGCGACACGCAGCCGATCTGGCGTTTCACAATATCAGAAACGATTGGTAGTGTCTCCAAGTTAAGCAAATTTTATCAGTAATGATACCTGACGATCGAAAAAAAGAAGTCAACAATGCCTTTCCGTCGGAAATGACGGCCTTTGCTTTCTTTGAGGGTGATGAATTCGAATGTTTCCGCTGTAAGCTTTGCCGTCGTGTTTCAGGCTCGTAGTAGTGGCACCATGAATGAAAAGGAAATTGTGTCCGCGGTCACAATTGCAGACAAGAAGTTGTCACCCTCATTGTGATAGCGGATCAGATGAGTGAAGGCAGCGCCGAGCCTCTCCGTCTTCTGGCGGTGATTCAAGATCTTGAGCCTCCATTGCGCACACAAGAGCTGATACGCAAGAGAGAGAGAGAGAGACAAATAAACTTTATTGTTAGACCAGGCTTCTTGAGCCCAAAGGTGGGTGGCCTCCTCAGTCCAGGTAGCCATGGCTCGCTGCCGCCGCCCGTGCCCTGTTCACCAACCGGGCTGTCAGGGTCTTGCGTCACCAGCAGAGCCTCCCACTGGTCTTCCGATTCTTCCGGCATATCCGCTTCTTCCTGCATGTTATCGCCTGGTGGTGATGATGACGGTGGTACTTCGCGGTTATTTCTGCACTCCAGCACCATATGGCGCAAGGTGTTGGGCGTGTCCGGCGGGCAGAACTTGCAGTCTCGCCCGTAGGTGCCCGGATACATGGCGTGCAGGAGTGTTCCATGCGGGTAGGTTCCAGCCTGGAGTCTTCTCCAGGTTACCGCTTGCTCCCTACTCCTCGTCTTATGCGCGGGCGGGTAGCGACGCCTCTGCTACCTGTAGTGCGCCAGGATATCCGAGTACTTCTTGGATATCCGTTCATCATCCTCGTCGCAGTCGTTGGTCCGTGTTCTCTGCGTGTCGGAGATGGCTCGGCGTGCATGTTCTCGAGCCGCGGCGTGCGCCGCCTGGTTCCCCGCGAGAGACTCGTGTACCGGCGTCCAGAGGATTTGTGCTGTTTCTATCTCGGTGTTGGTCAAGACCTGGCCTTTCCGATCCTTCCGTTCACATACCTCCGGCATGCTTCTTGCGAGTCCGTCACCACGGTAACCAGGGTCTTCTTGCACGTTGCGATGGCCAGGGCTATGCCCAGCCCCTCCACTGTACTCTCGTCCTTGGCACGTATGGATGTGGCTGTAAGTTCGCCCTTCTGGTCGACGACGCTGATTGCAAATCGGTCGTTTGTTCTGTACGCAGCTGCGTCCCTGTATCTCACATTTTCTTCTTTGCTGTTTGTGCGATCCAGTATGTGCTTGAGCGCCTGTATTCTCGCCTGTCTCTTTTCCTTGTCGTACTCGGGATGCATGCTTCTGTCAATGGTACTTATGTGTAGCTTGTCCCTGATCTCCTATGGGATACGCTGAGATAGGTGCCTCTCATCCTCAACTTGGTACCTCAGATCTTGGAGCATGGCTCTTCCCGTTTTTGTTAGCTTTAGTCTCTCTAGTTGGGTGACGTTGTGCGCTTCCACGAGCTCTTCCCACGTGTTGTGAACTCCCATTTTGAGTAGTTTCACTGTGGATGTGGAAGGGGACGGGCCCAACGCAATTTTGAAGGATTTTCTGATGAGGGTGTTTACTTTGTCTCGTTGACTGTTCTTCATGTCAACGTATGGGGTACCGTAGGTAACGATGCTCGTGATATTCATGAATTATGGTGTGAACCGAACCATGGCTGATGTTCGCACGCTCTGCCAGTTCATCGACACTTATCCTCCATGCCTGTCTAATCAGCTCATCAACCTTTGCAATTGTGTTGAGGGTGATTGCACGGTGGCTTTGGCCCGCTCTTGGATCATATTTGCAACTTTCACGTCCTTCTTTGAACCATTTGCTCCAATGCTTCACAGTGGCCAATGAAATACAATGTTCAACGTACACGCCAGCCATAAGGCGAAAAAGTTTTTGGGAAACACCTTCAGCTGTCAAAAACCTCACGACACCATGCTGTTCAACTTTTGTAGCGTCCATTATGTCACACAACCATGTTCAAGGTAGTGTATGAGAGCATTAAAGAATATTTATCCTCACAGCTGTTTGCCACTTTTGTAATTGAGTAACGCCTGTGTGCTCCGTGCATGCCTCGCAAATAACGAACCTAACCAATCTTGCGCGGGATGGGCTGGCTCACTTTCATTTGACTCGCCCTCGTACATTATAAATGCGAAGATACAATGAAATATTTCACCATGCGACAATTCACCATATTTCAACATATTTCACTTTCACCATGCGACAATTCGCTGCGCCGCAACAATGTCTCTTTTTTTTTCTCCTGTGAGGCGGGAGCACCAAAATGAAAAAAAAAATCCGAAGGAAAGCATGTTGGCCACAATCGAGTGCCTACTTCGGGCACCTGATGTGGCTGCCGAAGAAATATCGAAAAAAAAGAAGGCGTGAGACGCTTGGTCCACAGAGAACCACACGCATGGTGCTCGGTATCCTACACCGGCGAGACAAGACTTTGCGGTGAGGTTGCGCTCAAGTGAAGTCAGTGCGTTGCAATCCGTCGAATCCCCACAGTGATGGCGGCGAGTGACCATTGTTTCTTTTTCTCGTCTGCTAGCAAGACAGCATTTCAAACTCTGCGCTGCGAAAATCCACTCGGCCAGAGAAAAACGAACGGGCACCAAAGTGGCCTCACGAATATAAGTCAAACTACGAAAAAAAGAGTAAGAAGGTAGTTACCTTTGTTTGCTTTAGTGTTTTGACATGGATGCTTTGGCGCAGGTGAAAAAAATGTTGATATTCTTTTTTGTGACATGTCAGCACAAATGAACCACCACAATGCTTCGTCTCAGTGGACCTCGCTGCGTGTGCTTTGTCAACTTGTATGATAGTGTGTTGATTTGGCTTGTCTCATTGTATGGTCCAATCTACGACTTTATAAATGTCAATGCACATTTGGCGTGAAATGTTTATAACAATATTAAACCTGCAAAGTTCCAGACTTGAAAATCTAAAGCATGACTTTGGAAATGTCAATGCCCCTTTCACATCAAAAGTTTATGATAACTTTATACCCATTAAGTTTCGGAATTCAAATCCATGCGCTCCGTAGATTCCGCGACCTCCGCGAGATGTCGTGACGAGCCCGCTCGCCATCAAAATGCCCTTGAAACTTTGAAAAAATGAAATGCCCTCGCACAAGGCTACAGAAAGCAGCAACACAGGTATCTGACTATCTTCACACACAAGGCCTTCCCGTCTCAACAGAAGAATGTTCGTTAGTCGCTTTTACGCGAAAAGCGATGTCTGGTTATCCAGCATGCATCAATGGCCAGCCTATCTGCTACAAGAGAAATCATCGGTTTTTGGGTGTCATTGTTGACCGGGACCTCTCTTGGAGCTCTCAGGTTGCCCACTTGAAGAAGAGGCTCATATCTATTGTTCACATCTTCAAGTTCATTGCCGGCAAAACATGAGGATCGGCAGTGGGCTCCATGCTACAGTTATATCGAGCACTTTTTATCGGATTCCTACGTTATAGCTCTCCCGCGCTTGCCAAAAACATGCAAGTCAAATCTTCGAGAACTTCAGAGCGTGCAAGCACAGGCACTACGTGTTTGCCTAGGCCTTCCACGAAGCGCCTCGACAGCAGGAACCATTATAATGGCTCAAGACCATCCGATCACAACTTACATCAGCACCGACACGCTTAGGGCCCATGTTCGTCATGTTTCACGGATGCAATCAAGCTCTCTTGCCTGCCTGCCAGAACGACGACCACAGGCGTCCTTCTCCAACGAGGTCAGCAAGCATCGTGCCTCCCTACCATCGGGCTTCACACCCTCAGCACGTTCAACCTCAGCTTTGTGGTGTTTAAAACAACCTCAAGTACGTCTTACGGTTCCAGGGATAAGAAAGAAGACCGACCTGCCTACCTTGGCCTTGAAGCAAGCAGCTCTGAATTGTTTGCACACTTTATACTTTGACCGAGTGCACATATACACGGATGGCTCGTCCACCCAGACCAGCTCCACCGGCGCAGTGGTTATACCATCACGATCACTAAGCATCCGATACAAGATTTCTCACATGACAACATCGACCGGTTCGGAGCTTGTTGCTCTCCGAGGTGCCGTTGATATTAACAACCAACCGGCTAATCGGCGGGCAATATTCTGCGATTCGAAGGCGGCCTTACAATGTCTTCGGTCATCTCTTCGTCGCGGGTCACGTGTACAACTCGTGTCGGAGATACGAGAAATGCACAATCAATGATCGCGAAAGGGCACGACGTCGTGTTTCAGTGGCTGCCTGGCCATTGCGGTATCTCCGGCAACGACCTCGCTGACGAAGCTGCTAGGAAAGCACACGAAGGAGGAACCCTTGTTTCTATACCTTTATCGCGGACTGACTCAGCCCAACACTTAGGCAAGCTAGCGCACGGTATGACATTGGAGAAGTGGCACACACCCGAATTCACCCAACATCGATTGCATTCCCTCGATCCATCTATGAAATCGAGGCTGTTACCAGGGCTTCCGCGTAATGAGGAAACAATGCTGTGCCGCTTACGCTTGGGCGTCGCATTCACGAATGCATATACGTTTTTGATCAGAATGGCTGATATCGCCGAGTGCAATGCCTGCGGTGTCGAGGAAACTATAGAACATCTACTGTGCTACTGCCCATCTTTTGAAAATGAAAGACAAGATCTCTGCACAGCTCTCAACCGGTTAGATAGAAAACCGTTCACCTTGAACAGGATGTTCGGACGATGGCCTACCATATCGCAGCTACAAAAGGCCACAAAAGCGCTGCTGCGATATTTGAAAGCTATAGGACTGAGTCAGCGTCTGTGATCCGGACTGAGTGACTGAACGATATCCCCGGTGGACTTTCTCTTCTTCTTTTATTCTTTCCGTCCTCTTTTCCCTTTCTCCAGTGTAGGGTAGCCAACCGGGCTCAGTCCTGGTTAACCTCCCTACCTTTCATTTATAATTTGCTCTCTCTCTCTGACAACCATAAAGCAACACCTATATGTTTAATCGTTATGAGTTCGTGGCCTCTGACGTGAAGAATCCCCGGCGTAAGTATAATTACTAACACACGCATAGGTTCGAAATGAATAACCGGTTTATCAGAGTGAGCTTTGAAGATCTGGGATAAGAACTACTGATTTTCTAATTTTTATGCAATACCCGTCGTACTTACCGTCTCTGTTGCTACTATCCCTACACACATTGAGGAAACAAAGAAAAAAGGAACCCGTTGTTGACCCCAGCAATCAACAAATTAAAGAATACACTCATCAGAGGCAATATCAGCATGCTTGAGGGATAGTGGCAAATGCATTTCGTTATTATTTGTTTGTCTTGTTTTACGTAAAAGACATCCTTTAATTTGACTCACCACAAGGTTACTGAAATTAGTGCGCCGTATGTCGTCTTTTTCTCGTGACAAGCAAATATTAAAAAAGAACAGTTGGGATCAGCAGTAATCTTAAAACCACTTAGTCTATGAAGTTATTTTTTTCTACTTAATTTACAAAGCTCTGCAAAGTTCAGGAAGACACCGTATATGGCACATAGTTCTCATCTTTGTCTCCATGCCTAGTGTCTCGAAAGAGCTAACTACAAGCCAGCGTTTGCTTAGGTCTGGTTTATTGTACAAGGGAGTCGGGAAAATTTAAGAGGTCAGTGTCATCCTGGTTGACACACGGCTAAGAGTCCGAGATGCGTCATTGCGATTGCATTTGCCAGATCTCCGGCGAGCAACCTCATCAGCACACTGCACGTGTTATCCGTAAAAGCCGTGGCCGTATCCTCCGTAGCCAATTCCGTAACCGCCGTATCCTCCGTGGCCCAGGCCGAGACCGTATCCGCCGTATCCATGCTTGATGATGGAGCCGTAGGAAAACACTCGTCCAACTGGGAAACCGCGGTATCCGTAGCCTCCGTAGCCTCCGTAGCCACCAAAGCCGCCATAGCCACCGTATCCGCCATAGCCGATGCCACCGAAGCCGCCATAGAAGCCGGCCATGGCCGTGGCCAGCAAGGCAAAGAAGACGACAACCTGAAGATGCAAAAGCAAGAACAAAGATCGGAATTGACTACTGTATATTTGACTGAGCAGTGCGTACATTGATTGAGCACAATGTGTGGGCATCAGCGCACCATTATGTAACTTAGAAACGCAGCGCTCAACGGACGTTACTTTGTCGGCACTGTATAAGCAGGTACCGCCTCATGTGAGCTTCTTTCATTTATGGGCCCTATTTAGATGCGATCAGGCGGTGCACCACCTGGCGAATCGTGGTGTAAGCGTATAACGCGGAGTACTATTCGATCTAAAGCCAACGGGAGAAAAACCATTGGCTTCGAGTAAAATTAAAAGAAATTCCTACTATTCAAGCCTAAATTGTGCGACTCCGCACATGGATAGTGAGTGCATGCGCTCCGTGATTAAGAGAAAAAAAAAGGGGGGGGGGGGAAGTAGTACCTAATTCTCCAACTTTTTACAATGAGGATTTTCGTAACCCTACCCTTTATGTTGTCCCGATTTCCGTTCGCGATTACATCAGAGCATTACGTTCACACTCCCTTGTCATGGCGCACTCGCTACTACACACGCAGGAGGCGGAAGGAAATTTCTCGCCGCCGAGATTTAGGCAGCGGACCGCGACGGCTAGCAAGTACCGTGAGAGCGGTGCGCCAGCTAGCGACGCCGTGGATGGGCTTCTTTATAGCACGCTTGAAGATAACTATCTGGGTGGCTCCTCTACTTTAATCTATTCTTGGTACGCTACGGAAGTAGCGGGCAATTGCTCGACCTATATTGTCTTTTCTGTGACTTAATCGAGGATGGCGCGGGCAAGCGCATGGGTGAGCTACTATAATCGCACGCATCAAAGTGTCACAGAAACCGAGGAAGTTGTTGAGGATGCATTTGTTTAAAAATATTTTTTGTGTTACATTCATATTTTTTTCCCGGGACGTAGACAGGTCAACAGTGAAAAAAGAAGAAGCGAAATCTACATTGCGCAGGCCATGATCACGTAAAATTGGTGCAAGCCTTGACAGAAAGAAAAAAAGAAACCGAGAACAACATTCATGGTTTGAAAATGAAGAATGCACACCTTAAGGAGAGTTGGCTTGCGTGTGAAAACAGCGCAAGAATTTACACTGAAAAAATTCCAACCGAGGGTTTGTTAGTTCATATCCATAAAGTGTGTGGAATACCTCGCCTAAAGCTTTCCGGCTAAGGGCACGAAATACTCGCTGCTTCCACTCACCAACGTTATCATTTTGGGCTGTGAAACATTTCACCGGGTGATGCGGTGTCTTACGAAATAATAAAAGCCTAAATTATCAAGCGATTCCTGGGATCTCACAGCCAACCTCAAGCAGTCGTGAATTTGGCTAGAAAGTCCAGGCAAAGCAAAACATGTCAGTTCCTCGGTTTCAATGGTAGCATTATGTGAGAAAAAGTGGTCACGAGATCTTGTAACAAATGCGCCAAGTACTGCGATCTGTATTTGCTGGATTCGACAACACGCGGTCGCGGCCTCGCTAATCAACAGTCGTCAAGGGGCGTCGCAAAAATGCCTTTGGGATTTTTGCGTCGGCCCTCATGTTTCTCCGGACACTTCCTAGCTGCGCGAAAGTTGCGCTGTATGAAGAAACCTAGAAGGATTCTTAGACGCGGCATTTGGTAGATGCAAGCGATACGAGATATATATTTATGCGCAATAACCAAGGACCGTTTGACCTGATGCGAGCGGTACACGTTGACCCTGGAACCGATCGATGCAGCTTAGCTTACCGTGGGCTTCATGTGTCGGGCTGTTGTGTTCCTGGTAACCGAAACGCTCTAAGCAAATGAGTGCACACAGAGCGTGCCTTGCACGAGCTATGCTTTTATACACCCTAGGTGTTCCTGGGCGGGGCTTCCTGTCGGGGTCGCTAGTGTGGCCACGCAACGGGGTCGTTCGTGTTACGATTTCCAGCATTCCTCGGAAAGAGAAACAGCTATGGTCGCTGCCTGCCTAATAACACACCAGTTTTCCTGGAGTTTAGTGTGCCCAAGGAGGCGTGAAGGTTGCGCTTTTTTTCTCCGAGGTTGACCCGTCACTGGGAGCCGGGAGAGAAAGTGTTCGCCGTGGCCCGGGCGCGAGCAACCCAAAAGGCGCCGGAACCATACGAGCTCCGTCTCCACTGCAGCCGCGGCGCTTTTGTCTTT
This sequence comes from Dermacentor andersoni, assembly GCF_023375885.2. Lineage (NCBI taxonomy): Eukaryota > Metazoa > Arthropoda > Arachnida > Ixodida > Ixodidae > Dermacentor > Dermacentor andersoni. Next base: position 303,318,410 of record NC_092814.1, read on the forward strand.
GCGCTATTTGCCCGATTTCGCTTAATGGGCTACAAGGCGGAGTTTCCATTTGCGAAACAGGACAGCCGACTTGGAGAGAAGTGACGCCGAAACAGGTGATTCGAGGCGGCAGAGTGAGGAATGCGGGTGCCCGCGTTCTCACGGAGCTTTGGGACAGCGCATAAGTTCCTGAAGCTGTAATGCCAACTGCTTCCCCGTTTATGAATGCGGGCACGAATGCTCCTCGATTGCTTATTTTGCGACAACCTCTCAAGCGGTCCCCTGCATGAACACTCGCGCACGACATGCCTCTTCCGCAACTAGCATGGCTACGTATAGTCCGTCAGAGCCGTAACCACCGTGTTTGCTCAGTGGCTATGGTGTTGGGCTGCTGAGCACGTGGTCGCGGGATCGAATCCCGGCCACGGCGGCTGCATCTAGATCGGGGCAAATGCGAAAGCGCACGTATATTTAGGTCTACGTTAATGAACCCCAGGTGGTGCAAATTTCCGGAGTCTTCCACTACGGCGTGCCTCATAATTAAAAAGTTGTTTTGGCACGTAAAACCCCATAATTTTTAATCAGAGACGTAGGATTCGGAATTTGCGTGGGGGCAGCAGTAACATCCTTTGGAAAGCTTTTGTAGGTGGCAAGATTAATCTTGGCTAACACGCTTTCCTCTGGTTAGGGTGGCTTTTGCTGATTCGTATATTTCAAGCACTATGTGTCATGTTGCTTCAGAGGGCCTTAAGATGGAAAAACGTCTTTGCAATTGTCGTCAACATCAACCATAAGTTTCATTTTACATCCTTCTCGCTCTCACTTTTACGATTTCCGTATGAAGAGCGAAAGTAATTTAAAATGTAAAGTATCGCACACACTAGCACATGCAAGGATGTATACGGCCCCTGCGTTGCTGCCACTAGAATGAAGGGTTGCAGCTTAAAGCAAGGTGTTTGTGCACCCGGGTCGCGGTCTCCCAGATGGTGAGACGAGCGCACGTTACGTCAACACGTTGTACCAAAACCAGTTTTCACAGGAAACCATATTTAATTTTGTCTTAGAAAAATACACATTTCAATTGCTGGTTGGGCTGTATATATACTAACACCAGACAGTTGTAGCTGAGCATCGCTCACAGTGCGCTCCGCTCAGATTTCACGCGCTCAGGCACTGCACAGAACTTTGTTGATCGCGCACTTTCGATACGCACGACATATGCGTCTACCAAAGACGCGAACAACACTCAATCAACTTCGCCTGCAAAACGCCAGAGAAACCAAAACGATGCATCGTCACGCCTCGCTCACTGATAGTCTCTATACAGAGGAGCGAGAGCACCATTCTGGCTTAGGTAGCCGGTATGAGAGTTGTTCGCATGTGCCCTACCGTTCCCGTTGTGTACCTGCGTGTAAGTTGTTTGGATACACCGGTCTGAAAAAAAAAATTAAATTGTGGGGTTTTACGTGCCAAAACCACTTCCTGATTATGAGGCACGCCGTAGTGGAGGGCTCCGGAAATTTCGACCACCTGGGGTTCTTTAACGTACATCTAAATCTAAGCACACGGGTGTTTTCGCACTTCACCCCCATCGAAATGCTGCCGCCGTGGCCTGGATTCGACCCCGCGACCTCGTGCTCAGCAGCCTAACACCATAGCCACTGAGCAACCGCGGCGGGTACACCGGTCTGAGCGGAGCAAAACGATCGGCTAAAATTCTCCACTGTCGGAACAAATGTTTTCGGCGTCCTTGGATCTAAGAGATATAACTTCCTCTTGTCGGGGCACTTAAGAACACATTAGCGCTGACTGCGTGGCAACAGGTATTGAGGGCACTCAGGCCTTCTCTTACCTGACAAATGTCCGCTGAATACCGGATTAGTTCATGCTAGCTGTCAGCATTCAGCGCATGTGGGTTTTCGCGTTTGCGCGCGCCGGCCAGCTTGAGGCAAACAGCTGCTCACTCATGTGTCGATCAAATTTTGGAGCATAACTTAACGACAGCGTTTCTGCATTTTCACTTGAGGCTGTGTGACAAGGCAAACTGAATGCCTGCTGTATGATGGCCGCACGTTTAGAACGGCGTGCTCGCGAGAATTTGGCTTCGCACAAAGATTAAATTGTGAGATTTAACGACCATAAACGGCATAGTGGGTTATGAAGTACACCGTATAGGAGGGCTCAGTATTATTCATTTTGATCATCTGGGGCTTTTTAGCGTGCTCCCAAAGTTTGGTACACGAACTTTTTTGCCTTCTGCCCTCATCGGTTTGTGTCCACCGCGGGCGGGATCGAACCCGCTACATCTTTCTCAGCAGCGTAACGCTATATCCAATGAGCCACTGCGGCTGGTCTCGCATAAGATCGCGTTTAGCTTTCTAATGCGAATGTGATCTGTAATGTTAGCAATTTCATATTTAGTTCGTGTTTTGTAGTTAATTGCAGTTATGTGAAATTTACGTCTGTGTCCGGATGGTAAAATATCGGAGCTGCATTTACGCAGTTTGCTGGTATGCTATTGCTTGTCACAGTCATCTTTTCTTTTTTTGCAGCGAAACTTACAGATTAACTGTAAGCGCTGCTGCCGGAGGAGACAGTCGGCTGTCTACAGGTTACATGTACTTTGTGGTGCCTGAGTGCTCTGTGGTCCCCCCCCCCCCCAAAAAAAAAATAGAAAAATAAAGTGAAAATGAAAACAGGGTAAAATGAAGCTACCAGAAACTAGGGGCACTAGGGACACCTCGGCAGCTCCAAGTTTGTTTGGAGGTGATGGCCCATGCGTGAAAAAGTATTATGAGATTATGGGACCAACACCATCGTTAACATATTACCGAATCACGCGAAATGCAATGTTCTAATCACTAAAGCTAATCAAGAAGTCCGCGTATCTCAACGTTTTCCAAGCCCTTCACGAATGCAAAGTAGATTATCGTTTCCGTTCTTCGCTTCGCGCCTCCTTCTGGTTTGCCTGCCTTAAGGTGGGTCGCAGTCGATTAAGGTGTGTTATACCATCTGAACTGAACAGGAGGCAAAGGGACAAATGCATAAGCACGCATGCGCACCCATAGTAGCACACGCAGCAAACGCGCAATCTGTCCCTTATTCTTTCTTTAGAACTTGTTGCCACGCTTCCTTTGTATTATAGAGAGACATCGTGATGTGTCGGTGCCGTGATTTAAAACAGATGAATTAGTTTTACAAATGCTGCCGTGTCTTACGGGAACAGTGATTTATGGTACGTATCCATGCATCGTGGCGACGCTTCAACTCCGTTATAGCGGACAAAGCCACCTAAAAACCATTGTCAGTAAAAATACCCAAGTGCCTACGTCATTAATTGCGATCACATCACTCTTTCGCGACCTAGGCAGTGCTTGCGTGAGCGTTTCTTCGGTGCAGCTATCTGAGAGAAAGCTCCGCTGGGCACGGAATGGAAGAAATCTCGTGTGTCGTGGTTTGGGTGCGTATTAAAAAGCACCACGTTGTCAAAACAGTCTGGAGCCCTCCACTTCACGGCATCCCTCATAACACACTGTGCCAATTTCGGGAAGTCAAACCCCACAATTTAGTTTAATAGGAGAGATAGCCAGATCCACGCATTGCACCTAGTTGACAGCAACGCAACCCTGGAGACAAAGCAGGAATAGTTAAGCTTTCTTAACCTTCTTAACGTACGTTCTTCAAAAAAAAAAAAAAAAATCTGCTGTCACTTCGACATTGTTCTCGGACCGGTTGGGCTTTTTGTTTCCGTTTCCGGTCTGCTTGAATTAAAGTTTGGTTGTTAATGCGAAAGTAACTACAGGCGGACTTCGCCCACTTTGAAGGCATGTAACAAAAGTATGGACTGATTTCGGAGGCAGTGCAGTCTGCCACAGCGTCTTTAAAGGGCCAGCTGTCACGAGGGAAGGATGTCGGAAACTTGCACGTGGTGCACGCGCAAGACGTTTCAAAAAGCGACTTTGACCAGCCAAGTGCTTTAAGTACCTTTCTGTAGACGGTGAAGCGAAGACGCTAAGAAAAAAATCACAAATAACGTTTTATGAATTGCTTTATTAACTGTTTTGCGAAAGCGCAGAATTGAAGAGAAACGCGCCTCGATGCTTATCCACATGGTAGGAATTCCGAGAGCATAGCGCCGCTTTAGAAACAGCCGTCCGCCAACTTGCAGTGAAACGCAGTGACGTTCCGAAACGCAGCATTTTCCATTGACCCCTTCCTGCGCATTGCGGAGAGAAATTGTGACGCTATCAATGTATTTCGTGGCAGATTTTGGCGGCGAATATGCTAGTCTCGTGTTGTCTGTCATATAGACAGGCTTTGAACGTTGACTGGCTTCACATTTTTTCCTTCAAGTAACTTAAACTTAATAATTAAAGGTGTGCTAAGATCACCTCTTTGGAATACGAATCGAAGACAAATATCAAGTATGGTATGTCGAATAGAATATGGGATAGTCAAACTGATGCGCATATATTTACAGCAGGAAGATTCCGGTATAATTATTCACAAGGCCTATACTGACTAGGGCAAAAACAACAAGAACAACAACATATCTCTCAAGAAAAAAAGATCAGTTTTATGCACAAGAACACTAATTGGCTATAAAAAAGAGGCAAGAATATCATCTCAACGTATTCAGAGCCTGGTTTCAAACAAGCTTTCGAAAAATGAATGACTCTTGTGTTGCTAGCTTTATAAAAAACGGGAAATATAAGATTTCCGAAAGATGATCCGAAGTTGTGGGGAATAGAAAAGCTGCTGAAGGACTTGCGCGCCTAAAACACATGTAAATGGCCCTCTTGCAAGGAAAACATCACTGGTTGTAGCGTAAAAGGTAAAACTGCTGCATGGCTAGACTTACAAAAGCACTAAATTACATATTACCCACAAAACTCACTGTCCTTACGTGGTACGTATAGGCTTCCGCTGCGAAGCCAAGAACAGAACGCTTGCTTTGCGCATGTTGTATCTGCATATTACTTCGAAAACTTTTCTCGTTGTTCAATTTGTGTTACTTTGCTTAGCAGACAGAGAACAGTAGCAAGTCTTTAAGCAGTAGGTCGTTGCGAAATATTTGGTTAGTTTGCTGTATTCGAAAATACCAAATAGTTCATTTTCTACTATGAATAGTTAATGTGTAACATACGATTCGTATTCGAAACTTGGAATATTCATCCACGCCTATGGACAACTAATTTTACTAATCGCAGAGTTAATCAGAAAACAATGGACGATTTCCCGTCTGCGCTCGTGCTACGATAGCGCGGCGAAAAAAAATAAACATACTATACTTATGTTCTCACTTGAGCACCCCGTATATCCCAACTGTCAAACACACAGCCATGAAACTGAGTGACATCTCGCCGTTGTAATGTTACAATGCGCTAAAAGCATAACATAGGTAATCGTAACTTTTTAATCGTTGTCATAAACGTAGAACTCAGGCGCTGAATGACTGCAAAACGCATCCATTTCCCCCAGGGTTGCATCAAAGTGCAAGAGAGAAAATGAAAATCTGTTAATGAAAATATCTGCCCAATGATGTGCAATGTCGCAGCAGCCAAGCGCCACTTTATATTATTGTCCACTACGTCCCTCCTGCTCATTTGCTTAGTAGAACAAATTTTTCACATAAGTGTTGTTTCATCTGTGGCTGAAGTCATCGTTGCAACAATTTGTGCCCCCACATGGTCACTCGTCGACCACGGCGCATCCAGTGGATCATAAAAGACAGGCTCAGTGAATACGCTCCATCTCCTTATACGATGCATCTTTCAAAGACTTTCCCACGCTTGTCTCTTTTTCAGTGGCAGCGAGCCCTCAACAATGCGCCAAGTACTCCACCTTAGGGAGCCTTCATGGATTAGGAAATTTGCGGGCGCAAGTTGTAATCAGCCAGCGCAGGACAGGGGTCATAGCTGGGAGTGGCGCTCATGCTGCAGTGGACATCAAAACAAGCCGATGATGATGATACTGATGATGATGATGATACATGTAGACGCATCCGGTAGAGGACACACTACCTCCGATAACCTTCGCCGCGCTATAAGAAGCAAAGGTGCTCCGACGGCGTGGCTGGAACGCGTCTGTAAACCATGGCGTCCATTATTGAACGGCGCCTTTGTTATCGCTCTTCCCAACAGCAGAGCGTGGCTTTCGTAGTTTATCCACACGCAGCGAGCTGGCGTTGCGAGCTGACAGAGAAATCGCGAATCATAATCATTAATGAAGAGACGAGTAATGACGTGGCATCAGTTCAGCAGTAAGTCATGCCTATGGTCAAGCGAAAGCGATTCTTTGCTTAAAATCGTACGTGTTGTCATAGGCAGAAAGTTTTCATTTTTCCGGGGCAGGGGGAGGGGGGGGGTGGCTCTGGGGCCCGACCAGGTTTCCGAGCTCCGTGTGTATATATATATATATATATATATATATATATATATATATATATATATATATATATATATATATCATCATCATCAGCCTAGTTACGCCCACTGCAGGGCAAAGGCCTCTCCCATACTTCTCCAACTACCCCGGTCATGTACTAATTGTGGCCATGTTGTCCCTGCAAACGTCTTAATGTCATCCGGCCACCTAACTTTCTGCCGCCCCCTACTACGCTTTCCTTCCCTTGGAATCCAGTCCGTAACCCTTAATGACCATCGGTTATCTTCCCTCCTCATTACATGTCCGGCCCATGCCCATTTCTTTTTCTTGATTTCAACTAAGATGTCATTTACCCGCGTTTGTTCCCTCACCCAATCTGCTCTTTTCTTATCCCTTAACGTTACACCTATCATTCTTCTTTCCATGGCTCGCTGCGTCGTCCTCAATTTCAGCAGAACCCTTTTCGTAAGCCTCCAGGTTTCTGCCCCGTAGGTGAGTACTGGTAAGACACAGCTGTTATACGCTTTCCTCTTGAGGGATAGTGGCAATCTGCTGTTCATGATTTGAGAATGCCTGCCAAACGCACCCTAGCCCATTCTTATTCTTCTGGTTATTTCAGTCTCATGATCCGGATCCGTGGTCACTACCTGCCCTAAGTAGATGTATTCTCTTACCACTTCCAGTGCCTCGCTACCTATCGTAAACTCCTGTTCTCTTCCGAGACTGTTAAACATTACTTTAGTTTTCTGTAGATTAATTTTCAGACCCACCCTTCTGCTTTGCCTCTCCAGGTCAGTGAGCATGCATTGCAAATGGTCTCCTGAGTTACTAAGCAAGGCAATATCATCAGCGAATCGCAAGTTGCTAAGGTATTCTCCATCAACTTTTATCCCCAATTCTTCCCACTCCAGGTCTCTGAATACCTCCTGTAAACACGCTGTGAATAGCATTGGAGATATCGTATCTCCCTGTCTGACGCCTTTCTTTATTGGGATTTTGTTGCTTTCTTTGTGGAGGATTACGGTGGCTCCGGAACCGCTATAGATAGCTTCCAGTATCTTTACATATGGCTCATCTACACCCTGATGCCGTAGTGTCTCCATGACTGCTGAGGTTTCGACTGAATCAAATGCTTTTTCGTAATCAATGAAGGCTATATATAAGGGTTGGTTATATTCCGCACATTTCTCTATCACCTGATTGATAGTGTGAATATGGTCTATTGTTGAGTAGCCTTTACGGAATCCTGCCTGGTCCTTTGGTTGACAGAAGTCTAAGGTATTCCTGATTCTATTTGCGATTACCTTAGTAAATACTTTGTAGGCAACGGACAGTAAGCTGATCGGTCTATAATTTTTCAAGTCTTTGGCGTCCCCTTTCTTATGGATTAGGATTATGCTAGCGTTCTTCCAAGATTCCGGTACGTTCGAGGTCATGAGGCATTGTGTATATAGGGCGGCCAACCTTTCTAGGACAGTGTTCCCACCATCCTTCAACAAATCTGCTGTTACCTGATCCTCCCCAGCTGCCTTCCCCCTTTGCATAGCTCCCAAGGCGTTCTTTACCTCTTCCGGTGTTACTTGTGGGATTTCAAGTTCCTCTAGACTATTCTCTCTCACCTTATCGCCGTGGGTGTTACTGGTACTGTATAAATCTCTATAAAACTCTTCAGCCACTTGAACTATCTCATCCATATTAGTAACGATATTGCCGGCTTTGTCTCTTAACGCACACATCTGATTCTTGCCTATTCCTAGTTTCTTCTTTACTGCTTTTAGGCTTCCTCCGTTCCCGAGAGCCTGTTCAATTCTATCCATATTATAGTTCCTTATGTCCGCTGTCTTACGCTTGTTGATTAACTTAGAAAGTTCTGCCAGTTCTATTCTAGCTGTAGGGTTAGAGGCTTTCATACATTGGCGTTTCTTGATCAGATCTTTCGTCTCCTGCGATAGCTTACTGGTTTCCTGTTTAACGGTGTTACCACCGACTTCTATTGCGCACTCCTTAATGATGCCCATAAGATTGTCGTTATTGCTTCAACACTATGGTCCTCTTCCTGGGTTAAAGCCGAATACCTGTTCTGTAGCTTGATCCGGAATTCCTCTAGTTTCCCTCTTACCGCTAACTCATTGATTGGTTTCTTATGTACCAGTTTCTTCCGTTCCCTCCTCAAGTCAAGGCTAATTCGAGTTCTTACCATCCTATGGTCACTGCAGCGCACCTTGCCGAGCACGTCTACATCTTGTATGATGCCAGGGTTCGCGCAGAGTATAAAGTCGATTTCATTTCTAGTCTCACCATTCGGGCTCCTCCATGTCCACTTTCGGCTAACCCGCTTGCGGAGAAAGGTATTCATTATCCGCATATTATTCTGTTCTGCAAACTCTACTAATAACTCGCCTCTGCTATTCCTAGAGCCTATGCCATATTCCCCCACTGACTTGTCTCCGGCCTGCTTCTTGCCTACCCTGGCATTGAAATCGCCCATCAGTATACTGTATTTTGGTTTGACTTTACCCATCGCCGATTCCACGTCTTCATAGAAGCTTTCGACTTCCTGGTCATCATGACTAGATGTAGGGGCGTAGACCTGTATAACCTTCATTTTGTACCTCTTATTAAGTTTCACAACAAGACATGCCACCCTCTCGTTAATGCTATAGAATTGCTGTATGTTACCAGCTATGTTCTTATTAATCAGGAATCCGACTCCTAGTTCTCGTCTCTCTGCTAAGCCCCGGTAGCACAAGACGTGCCCGCTTTTTAGCACTGTATATGCTTCTTTTGGCCTCCTAACTTCACTGAGCCCTATTATATCCCATTTACTGCCCTCTAATTCCTCCAATAGCACCGCTAGACTCGCCTCACTAGATAACGTTCTAGCGTTAAACGTTGCCAGGTTCATATTCCAATGGCGGCCTGTCCGGAGCCAGGTATTCTTAGCACCCTCTGCAGCGTCGCAGGTCTGACCACCGCCGTGGTCAGTTGTTTCGCAGCTGCTGGGGACTGAGGGCCGGGGTTTGATTGTTGTGTTCATATAGGAGGTTGTGGCCAAGTACTGCACCAGGGTGGCCAATCCTGCTCTGGTGAGAGAGTGCGTTACCGGTTCTGGTCACCGGGATCAGGCCGCACTCCAGGCCTGTTTGTGCAATTTTCTCAACACATGGTTGTTTTTTTTTTCTGGTATTTTCCGGTGGAGAATTCTGCGGTCCGGGATTTGAATCACGGTCCTCTTGCACGGGAGGTGGATACTGTACCGTCACCGAAGGAGTTAAATTTAAAAATAAATTGCGGGCTTTTACGTGACAAAACCACTTTCTGATTATGAGGCACGCCGTAGTGGAGGACTCCGGAAATTTCGACCACCTGGGGTTCTTTAACGTGCACCTAAATCTAAGTACACGGGTGTTTTCGCATTTCGCCCCCATCGAAATGCGGCCGCCGTGGCCGGGATCCGATCCCGCGACCTCGTGCTCAGCAGTCTAACACCATAGCCACTGAGTAACCACGGCGGGTCCCGCAGGAGTTGTACGCCTCATTTAATATACAGTGGTGCCCTATTTGATCAGTCAAGGTGGACCAATCTGAGCTCGGTTATACCGCACGGATGGCACTCGGCTAGAGAACCTGGTATTTATGACCTGCACATGTGAGGCCATACATATTTGAAGATATATATCTTTCTTTTTTTTATTTTAGGAGGGTTCCCGTACAGTGATAAAATAAAGGAAAAGACATTAAAAGAAAGAAAAAGGGGCGAAAAAAAAGAAACATAACAGGTGATTTGAACTCGTGTCCCTTCGATGTTGCCCGAAAAGATAGCTCAGTCGGTTGGTTCGTCAGGCCCCAGGCTACTTTCAAGCGCCACAGCTCCTGCTCCGAGCCTCACACTTACGTGGAAAGGGACTCATGTTGTCCGCGATAGTCGGTTTTGGAAGGCATAGTTGGAAGGCATACTTTCTTGGAAAAATGGCTGCCAGAGGAGAGGAACGAACTCGAGCGGCTTTGGAGACTAGGAAAACTGCCTTAAAATATTTAGACTTGAGGGAAAGCTTTGTTTACAAACTATAACACGGCAATCAGCACTCGAATACGACGAGAGAAATTATTGAGACGTGGAAAATTCCCTTGAAATAAATATGGTTTGCGAGACAAATGCTTGTAAGTATTGAACCTCTTAAAAGAGGGGGAAATATGCGCTCACCGAGAGGTCATCGTCTGCACGGGACCACCACCAGGCACCTTACTGTGATGGGGGGGGCTCTGTGGGCCGGACACAAAGCCTCCCTTGTCCGCCGGCCAAAAGGGGAAAACGCGCTTTCCGATCGCTCAAGGTTGCGCGGACATAGTGTAACTCTAGCGTCTAGGAGAAGCTTAACCAGGTGCGATGGTGGCACGCATAGCGTGGGAAGCTAGCCGCCAGAATAACAGTCTCAAGGACTGCTGCTGACGAGGGCGAAATACCTTCGTGTAATTATAATAACCCTAACAGGACTACTTTCGAAAGAAAAAAGAAAAAAAAAAGGAAACGGCCCAGAGGGCTATACTACGAGAGCTATGACTGATAGTTCTCTCTCTCTCTATATATATATATATATATATTCATCTCATCTATGGGATTGCATGCGCGCGCTGTTGCTTTGTCTCTGCGTGTAGTAGTTAAGAGAGCCAGTTTAAGGGCGGAGAAGAAGGAAGGAAAGGAAAGGCTCTGAAGCAAAATTTCAGCGCCGTGGTTTTAAAGCGCACCCGTGGTAAAGAAACGGAAGGCGATATAAGCGTGCGTGGCCATGATACGCACACGACAAACTGCCTTAAAATATTTAGACTTGAGGGAAAGCTTCGTTAACAAACGATAGCACGGCAATCAGCACTCGAATATAATTATAACCCTAATAATAATTGTAAATATTCATCTCATCTATGGGATCTAATGCGCGCGCTGTTGCTTTGTCTCTGCGTGTGGTAGTTGAGAGAGCTAGTTTATGGGAGGCGAAGAAGGAAGGAAAGGAAAGTCTCTGAAGCAAAATTTCAGCGCCGTGGTTTTAAAGCGCACCCGTGGTAAAGAAACGGAAGGCGATATAAGCGTGCGTGGCCATGATACGCACACGACAAACTGCCTTAAAATATTTAGACTTGAGGGAAAGCTTCGTTAACAAACGATAGCACGGCAATCAGCACTCGAATACGACTAGAGAAATTATTGAGACGTGGAAAATTCCCTTGAAATAAATATGGTTTGCGAGACAAATGCTTGTAAATATTGAACCTCTTAAAAGATGAGGGGGAAATATGCGCTCACCGAGAGGTCATCGTCTGCACGGGACCACCACCAGGCACCTTATATATATATATATATATATATATATATATATATAACCGAGAAGAGACGGGGGTTAACCAAGGGGTCCGATTTTTATTAATCAGACCATGAGCAGCCAGCAGACAAAGACACCAAGGAAAACACAGGGGAAATTACTTGTGCTTACTAATCGAATTAAAGAAATGGTAAATTAATGTCAATGAAAGTGGATTAAAAAAACAACACGCCGCAGGTGGGGAACGATCCCACGTCTTCGCATTACGCGTGCGATGGTAGAGCAAGTGCGCAAAAAAGCCTGTTGCGCCGCTAGCAAGCTGCCAAAAGGAGGTGCTGTGCCGCATTCCGCTCTCTTGTGGCAAATGTAACGTCGGCCAGACTAGCCGTTGTGTTAATGACCATTTGAGGGAGCATCGAGCAAATGTGCAGGCTTTCGTAGCGGCGGATCACTTGGCTGACCAGTGCAAAAGGTGCCCGCGTGCTCAAATGTACAGAGACACTTGTATACTCGGAAGATGAGACGGAATTGTTTGAGGCATATTGTATAAAAAAGTAGGAGAAGGTCGCATTAGCATCGCGTCACTTAATTTATCACGAAAAGAAGAAATATATTTGCACATGATAGGTATCGAAGCCCGCGGATATGACGAGCGTAGAAGGTGTTATAGCATAGTTAAAAATGTGCCTTTAATCTTGCGCAGATCAGGACTTTCAGTAGTGAACTAAGACATGATGATCTGCTTTTGTGCTGACAAAGTGCTCTGTGGCGATTTTTTTTAAATGTTACTGCGCAGCAATTGCTGCTCGTGTAATTTTTTTTCCGTAGTAAAGCTCAGTTGAAGTTTGGCGTCTGTCCTGTGTGCATTCTTTCTGTGTCCTGTCCTCAAAACGCGCCGTTATAACCATGTTCCATCAAGCCAGCAACCAACTAGCCCATCTAATACCTGTGTCACACGGGCACATTTGGAAGGCCTTCCAGTCGACGGCCTTCGAAACGCCACAACTCTAACGACTCAAAGGAGTTGTCGCGCTGCTACACGGCACTTTTGAAAGGCCGTTGAGTGGTTCCGGTGTTTCTCGCCAAATTGTGTGGCGCTGCGGATCTTTATGTTAGTTTTCATGTCACGAAAAGTTTAACAACATTAACAACATTAAAACCACTTAAAGGCACTATAATTTCTTTTATGTTTGTTTATACGTTAAAAAAGTTGTTTATACATTGCCACACAAATATGTTTAGTTTTTAAGTTGTTGAGTAGCGAAACTGCGCCAACGTTTGCATCGCTGCACGTCGCTGCTGTCGAGAGTACGTGCAGTTCGCACATATCAAGTGGCAAAAATACTCTATTGAATAATTCATAACACTCATATATAGTATTTTTAGAGCATCTTGGTTTGATTTGTTCTTTCTAACCATGAGTATGAGCACACTGTGAACGAGAGGGCATGTTCGCGCTGTTTCCGCTTCCGTTGCTCAAAGGCCATCGAGATTTCGATAGAGCTGTAAGGTGCTCCGTTGACTCGATAGACTATTGACTCGGCGGCCTTCGAAACCGCCCGTGTAGCAGCTCGAACTTGACCTTTGAGTCAACTGGCTATCGGTTGGAAGGCCTTCCAAACGCCCGTGTGACACGGGTATAAGTCTGTTAAATGATGAGGCATGTGTTTGCCGGAGCAAAAAGTCCGGAGACAACTGAGCACATAGTCCGTGTGTTCCTTCTGTCCATCTGTGCTCTCTTTACGCTGCTTTTCACCTGAACATCCTAATGGAATGCGAAAGTATTCACCCAGCGAGACCTCTAGGTAGCGTCCACCTCCAAAAGTGCCCAGATTTATTGCGGCTGGAGCTTGTCGACCGAGCTTTACGGGTTCCGTTGCGTTACTTGTGTGAAACGTCTACCTTCAGGATGATGGTTTTACTTAATGAGTTGACAGTCGCTTCATTTGTGATGACAGACGTCGAGCTGACTGGTATATGTATTTTTTTAAATAATACTATTTTTCAGAAACGCGAGAAGCTTCCAAGAAAGAAAAAGAAAACTAAGAAATAACAAGCACTTTTTTATCTGCCGTATTTCTGCTTTCTGTCTTCTTTAAGGCATAGCCACTTTCGAGCACCTAACTACTGGAGCAGCTAAAAAAAAAAAAAAAACACATCGCTGACGTCGTCTGCTGCTAGCCGGCTACATATAGCAGAAAAACACCCGTCGTGCTTTTAGGTTGCGTTCAGGCTCAAAACAACCCGGTATGCATTGGTAGGTAATTGAATTTAAAATTATATTCTGGCGTTTCACATGCCAGAACCACGATCTGGTTATGAGGTAAGTACGCCCTAGGGGGGTGTCTCCGAATCAATTTTGACCACCTGGAGACGTTTAACGAGCCGCCAATGCACGGGAGTTTTTGCATTTCTCCCCCATCAAAATGCGGCTGCCGCGGCCGGGATTTGATCCCGTGACGTCGTGGTTAGCATCACAACACCACTGCCCCGCTAAGCGACCACGGTGGGTGGTAGCTAGATCATTCCGCGGCTTTACGTAGTAGTAAACTTGACTAAGGGTGTGTGAATAGCGACTTTTCAGACCGAATTGAATACGTATGGAGTAGTGTAAGAAGCGGATAGAATCGAACACTTTTTGAATAGTTTTCGAACGATGAACGCTGTTATCACAATTATCATAAAACTATGCTCACGTCTAAGAATGCTTAAGGTTAGCAAGTTTCTGGACGTACAGCCACGCGCAATATAAGCTGCAGCACGGTGCCCATGCACAAAAGGACACCAAGACCGTACGGCGGCGCCGACATACGAATAACTGGAGGACTAAACACCCTTACAATTACTTGTATTTATTACACCAAGCTTTCGTATGTAGGCTCCTCCGTTCACTCTTGAGGCCCTTTTCAGCACGTGCGCCGTGTTGCAGCTCATATTGGACGCGACTGTACATAGTAGATAGTACATTCGCAATTGCTGGTTATTAAAAGTACAAATGGAACATTAGGGTCAAACAACTAATTTCTTTGCATGCACAGGGCTCTTCAGAAAGTGGGAATGAGCGCTGTAGAGGCTATGGTTGCCTGAGTGACTAAGTAACTATGGCTACCTAAGTGACGTAGCCTGCTACCACTACGGAAGTTCTCTTGTTTTCTGTCTGTGCTATGCTCGATGGGGTGAAAATTTACCGTACTTTTTCTCCAATATTACGTTTATTTGGATGCAGTTGGCGATTTGCAATATGCGAAAAATGTTCGAAAACTATTCGCACGTACGAATTACGACTATTTGATTCGAAAACCGTATTCGATTCTTTATTCGGAAGTTTCGAATAATCGCACACCCCTGAGACGCTGCTCGTATTTTTATTTCATACGAAACTTCAATGGACTCCCAGATTTGTCTGGACCATTTAGATTTCCCGCCTTTCGACTCTGTTACGTGTGCTGTCCTGCAGCGGTTCTAACGGGAAACTTCAACGGTGACTGGACGCGCCGACCCTATTCCCACGCTGCGCCTTCGGAGCACTCCGTAACGTCGGCTTTGCTACGTGAGCCATCTGTCGGCTATCGTGAAGAACGCGACCGATCCGCTTTTCCCGTCCAGCACTGGAGGGCGCTGCACAACTTTGCGGCGCCTACAACGATAAAGGCATGAGCGTCAGCGTTGACCGCTTTGCTACGTTACCGGCGCCAATGCGTTAACATTCCAGCAGAGAATGGGAGCTCATTCATATTCACTTGACTATTCTATAGTGGAATGAAATTGCGACGTAATAGGACCACCAACAAAAGCGTTCGTAAAATATAGCACCCGTTCCCTACCGTTGACCAAGTGGCTTGGTGAGCAATGAACTGATTTAAATAGGTGCGGCAATACGAAACAGTGGTCCGTGATAGATATCGGCAAGACATTCCAGTGTTTACTCACTGTGTAGCCACAAGGGCCAATGTGGCTCAGACGGGACCTAATTAATGCCTGTTGCTCTGGGGATACTGACTAAACTGTCCCAGCTGGAATTAGAGCCCTCAACTCCCTCCCAGCATAAGCCGTAGAGAGGGCAATCCAGAAGGGGTAACATCTGTATTTGCGTGCCTTAAGAACTGAACAGAAATGTTGCGCGAGACATTGTTCTTGGGAATGGGGTGTAACTATAGGTCACATTTTGTGCCACTGTCCATCCTTCAACACTTAACGATGTGCTCTTCGTACTAGCCTCAGCCGTCTGCACAACATTCCGTTTAGGGAAGCAGTGATCCTGGCACATTTGGCTGAAGAACTCTAGTATGCACAAGGCTACCAAAGCGATGACGATCTTCCTGAAGGAAACCGCGCAACACGACCGCTTGTGACTATACGTGAGTGAACATTCATCTGCAGGTGTGCGCTCACTGGCTCTCCTCCTTCCTTCTCATCTTTCCTTTTTCCTTCCACCTTCCACACGTCTAGGGTAGCCATCCGGGTGCCAGCATTGTTATGCTACCTGCCTTTCTTCCTTTATCTCTCTCCCTCTCTCTCTGTCTCGATTAAAAGATCTCACTTAGGAATACGTTACTGCTCGACTTTCCCCAGCTCACAGCGTTCACCAATAATTGCACAAATTCTTTACATAAAGTGCGCAAAATCGCGAAAGCGTAGTCTGTCTGTATTAGAGTCTCAACCTGAACCTGACAACAGTTTCGCTTGCTTTGCCAGACGATTCCGTGGATTTCTTATCAGAAGCTTTTAGTTTGTGGTTGCTTGTGAACACTGACGGAAATCTGTTAGGCGTATGGCGGTTTTTTTTTTCTTTTTTTAAGGTAAAGAAAGCTCAATCTATAAAAAAGCACGATTTTGCACTCTAAACTGCGCTGCAGAACTCTAACCACTTTCCGTTACTTTCGCCTTGTTGCAACGCTAAAAAACGCCCGTTTCCCGAAGAGGAAACAGGCTTCAGCTACGGGTTATGAGGACAAGTTGCGATTAAAAAGGCACTGCGCATCTGTGACAACTGCATTTAGTAGAGCGGTGATTGAAGTGTCGGCTTGGTCATAAAAATAAGGTGCTTTAAAGGCGCTAGATATAATATTGAATTGAGGGGCTTAATATCCCTCAACTGCGCAGTGGGCTGTAAGAGACGCCACAGTGGATGGCTCTGGATTCATTTTGACCACGTGGGGTTCTTTAACGTGTTCCTTTTGAGTGTTTTCTTAAAGGATCCCTGCAACGCATTTTTATGGCCAACCACTTGTGTTCTAGACCTATATTTAGCATCTCAAAGAACTAAGAGCAAGAAGAATCATGATAATTAACGTGCAGAAACCCAAGTTATCAGTCCCAAACATCTTTTGGATGCTTGACAAGAAGAAATTATCTTTCAGAAACCTCTGTAACGGCCTGCTACGCCCGTTTTTACATTTCTGCAGTGTGTAGCTATGGGCAGCGCCGGGAAGGAGCGCGTGCAATTTTTACAAGTTTAGCGGTATCGTCAACGTACATCTAACAGCACGAGAAAAAAGAACTTTCCAGGCCAAGTCGAGCCCCCAACACTGCATATTTTACTTCGAGTACGTTGTTTATACGTATGCACTCGTCCGGCGTCATATCGTGAAACAGAGTTATTTGTTTCTGGTTCGCAACCCGTAACTTGATACCTGATGAGATGTTCAGAAGCGTCGCTTCTACGGCAATCGGCATGCACTGACCCGCTATGGTAACAAATGTACAAGTGGCTTGCAATGAAGGTATCTAGAGGCGCTCCTACGCATATGTTGGCTGGTGATTATACTTGTGTATGCATCAATGTGGAAATAAGGATTACCGAATAAACTAATTAGAAGATTAGCCAGGTGACATATAGTTAGCTGTATGGGTCGTTATTCTTGTATAGCCCATTATTATACGCATAGCTTCATTTCGCTCTATGGAAGATGAATGTTTTTGCAGGTGAGTGGGGTCTGGCCCACGCGTAAAGTATTGGAGGATGGGCCCGGCCCCTCCGACCCAACCCTGACTTTAAGACCTCTTGCTAGCACTCCGGAAACTTGGAACGTTGCCGCTCCACCCAGCATCCACCGACCAATTGAGCTGTCAAGATGCGTTGGGAAGGTAACAGAAAGTGTGGTTCTCACAAGCCTATTGCAGTATCTTGAGTGCTACATATATACCCCGAGGTCACGGCTGGATTTCGAAGAGGCCGCTTTTCTCTTGATAATACCATCGACCTCATGATGTCTCTGCAGCAAGAAAGGAAACTCAAGCGCATATCAGTTGCGTTTTTCCTCGATCCGAAAGGTGTATATGATATTGAAATGCACGAAGCCATCCTTGATGCCCTCGAGAATGCTAGAATCGGTGAACGATTGCTGCTGGTGTATTCGGATTTCCTTATCCAAGAAATTCTTTTTTGTATTGAGTAGGGATCTTTTAACTTTTGACCGTTACACCTGTCGTAGCGTCACAGAAAGCGGGGTTCTCAGCCCCACTTCGTTCAACTTTATGATCAGTGAACTTGCCGAGGTCCAACCGGAGACAATCAACCTCTTCGTTTGCGCAAACGACATATCCATCTCAACGTCAGCACTAACGCGTTCCCAGGTACGTGCAGCCAGAACAGCAGTGACCCTGACATTGACCAACTTCCATGCTCAAGGCTTCAATATTTAGAGCGCACTAAAGCCACTAAAGCACCCAGAAAAGTGCGCCTTAGTTTCTTTTATGCACGGGCACATGACTTGGTATACTATTTCATTTGACCACCAATCGATTTCGTGCTATAAATCTCATCAATTTTTTATTATTCTAAACAGAGACAATTTCTTGGAGATATTATTGACAGGAGCCTTTCATGTAGCCTTAGCACCTCTTATTTGGTGAGATGGCTCACGTCTACCACTAAAGCGCTCAGCTTTCTCGCTGTTCTGACGTGGGGCACGTCGCTGACATCTACGCTTCAAGTATGCAGAGCGCTTTCCTACCATATTTCCAACATAGCACACCAATGTTGCGCAATATTGGTAAAACTAACATCCGTGTCCTACAGATTACTCCAAGCCATATCCTTGGTCATCTCTAGGTCTACCTTGGTGTGTTTCAACCACCGCAACTATTGCCATCGCCAGTGATCAACCACTAACGACATATATAGCTGTAGACAAGCGCCGGGCGTATATACTGCATATTTCTCAGTGTCCTAACCATCACCTTGCATGCGCGCCAAAAATCAGACCCAAGGCTACTAATTACAAAGCGATTGCGGCTACCAAGCACTCTAGCTTAGAGAGATTTTCGCCAGCAGCAAGAATGCTGTCTCCTTTGCGCTGCCTGACATAAACCTCCGGTGTGCCTTGCATTTCCAGGAATTGTGAAGAAGTATAGCCTGTCATCAGTGGGTCTCGAGCAGGTAACATTGGCGTTCTGGCATACTTCATACGTTGATGGAATCCATGTCTACACATTTGGTTCATTGCCGAAAAGTTCCTCGGGCGCCTTTGTTGTCCCAGCGGGATCGGTCGTAATCAAGTACAACAGTTCCCCTGTCATGACATCCATGGAATCAGAACTCATCAATCTTCGCAACGCAGTGGACTAGATTGTAAAATAACCACCTTGCGAATTGGCAATTTTCTGTGATCCGAAGGCAGCCCTTCAATGTGTGTGAAGTTTACGCCGTGGAAATTACGACCAATTGGTGTCCCGAATCAACTAAATTTATCATTGCGCTACTGATAGACGATGTGATGCAAATATTTCAGTGGCGCTCGGGATATTGTCGTATCATTGGTAACCACCTTGCCATGACGCTGCCCGAAGTTCCTCAGGCTGGAGCACCAACATTCACAAGATTATCAAGTGTAGACGCTGCCAGAGAGCTTCACTACATCGAGCGTAATATCACACTGGCTCATTAGAAAGCCCGACAGAACTCCAACCGTTGCTTATACAGCCTCGATCCGTCATTACAACTAGAGTTTCCACCAAATCTATCAGGATGTCACTTTGTTGTGTCGGCTGTGGCTCGAAGTAGCCTTTGTTAATTCGTACAGCTATCGCACTGGGATGGCTTTCTCCCGCATGTGCGCTGAGTGCAGATGTGAAGGCACTGCCGATCATTTCCTCGGCACCTGTTCCTGCTTCGACTATCACGCCAGACTCCGACATGCCTTGAACAGACTGGACGGTTGGCCTTCCTGGGAGCCTTGCTCCTCAGCTCATTGGCTCAGAAAGTCAGACAAGCTCTTCAAGAGTATCTAAAGGTGTCAAACTTCAGTGCTCCGCTGCTGACACGCTACGACTTGTTTAGTGCGCAGGATTAATATGAATTTCTGCCTTTGTCGCTGTCTCTTTCACTCCCTCATCTTCCTCCCTAAGTGTAGGCTAGCACACTGGACGTAGTCTAGTTAACCTTACTGTCTTTCCTTCTCTCTCTCTCTCTCTCTCTTCAATTCCTGAGTTCGCTCTCGTAAAGGATCTAGTACATCAGTCAGCTGACCGAGTAGGTGTCGCGGTTATCTCAGTTCTCCGAACTTTATGCACTGTTATCTCGTATACACCCGCAGACGGGACTGTGAATTGCTAACTCTTCCGCTCTAGTAAAATTAAACAGCTTCTTTATTGCCAGTCGTTTGACGGAAATAAATTTGTAGATAGAACAGGGACAAGAAATGGAGTGTTATGTAACAGGACCACAGAATTTATGATTGGTCGATTTTTATCAACGAACAAACGTACGGACTGATTGAATCGCTAACTAACAAACTAGACTCACTCACTCACTCACTCACTCACTCACTCACTCACTCACTCACTCACTCACTCACTCACTCACTCACTCACTCACTCACTCACTCACTCACTCACTCACTCACTCACTCACTCACTCACTGTGCTTATACATCCCTTCTTAGCAATATTGTGAAACGCCAAAGGTCGAAGATGCTTGTCAGTGGCAATGCTAAACGCGACCTTGGCCGGAACAATGCAAGGTTCCTGTTCCCAGTATATTCGATACCCACTACGTTCGACCTTCGTCGTGAGCGCGAAGAACGCGCCCTGCGCTACATTATCACGTTACCACTAGCGTGGGCGAGCAGGTGCCGAGTGGGCGAGAGCGAAATGGAATCGAAATTGAGAAGCGCAGAACTATACCGGCCTCCATATTTCTTCAGCAGTTCCACGGATGCAAGGCAAGAGCGAGAAAAAAAAAAAAAAAAAGAAGCTACGGACCAGTCGTGACATTTGGGCATTCTATTAACCCATGGGATGAAGTGAAGAACCACTAAAGGAATCATCGTTCACTAAGGTACCGCGCCTCTTATCTACGCAACGTAGAAACGACCGCGTGGTCATGCAAATCGTATTTATATGCATGCCGGCGCGTGTGCGGCCGGCCAATTACGCAGAAGATTACGGGGACATCTTTGCCGAAGAAGAAAAGAAAAAAAGAGGAGGAAATAAAAGAAGGCGAAATAGAGACAGCGTTGTTTCGAATTAAGTATTCATAGAGAGGTTCCTCCTTAATTTAGTTTCATATCGGGAGCCCAAGGTGCAGGGCACTACGGGACTCGTAAACGCCAGAAAAGATAACTGCATTCGAATACGAGCTGGGCTCGGCCTGTGACTTAATTACGGCGAATGTTTTGAGTGGGAAGCTCACGAATAACTAGTTTCCTTCCCGCCACCCCTTTCATTTATTTATTTATTGGCGCCACCACCGAAGAAACAGAATTCCCCAGGTTTCTTTTTATCCTTCACCGTGGAAAACTCAGGAGCTGATATAATATTCTCTCGACTTGCAGTTTCTTTCGTGTCAGTAGGGACCTAACCAAAATGTTCCATCGCACTGTTCACAGGCCCTGCTTGAATTTGGCTCAGTGGACTGTTTTCATTTTTTTTTTCATTTCTTTTACTTCTGGCTTGCATTTGGAAGACAGCCGTGGTAACGAGGTGTATAATTGGTTTTCACATCCTATTTGTAAAATTATCACGCTCGTATTAGCCTTGCCCGGCGTATTATATCTGTTTCATATGTAAAGGGGCAGTCTATTCGTGTACTCTTTTCTTTTAGGCTTTGTTTGCGTTGTAAAGGTTGGGGAAGACGAATGTAGAGTGCAGTGTAATTGCTCTTTTGCAGCGGGTCCAAAAATGAAAGGGCGCCCATTAGTCGCTCTGCCCTGAAGCTTTCTCGAGCAGGAGGCACGGTTAAAGTGCAATCTTTAGTGCATGTTAGCTGCTACGCCCAGCCGAAGGTGGGTCTTTGACGAAGATCTAATTGGGCCTCTTATTGGCGAATAAAACAAAAAGAATCCGAATAAAATGAAATGTGAATGAACATGGGCATTGCCTGAAGATGAGTACGTTGGATCGAGCAAAGCATTTTTGCTAACTCCGAGGCCTCCCTTACAATCTAACCCTTTATAAGTTTTCTCCTAAGTTCCTGAAGGGACGGGGTGGTGGTGGGGGGGGGGGGGGGGGGGGTGATGGGAGTTTAATTCGCAGTGATCATATGCTATGGTCTCACGTAGTTTTTCTAAACATACCGAGAACTTTCTTAGCGAAAGGTGTCGTGGGTTTTGAATCCAGAATGGGGCACCATTTACACATTTCTTCAAAAAAAAAGAAGAATAACGAGTCATTCATTACTATAAAAAGCTGACCACGAGAAAGAAGCTCAAGTCCTCAAAACTTTACTTGATGCCACGCACAGTGAAATGGGCGTTCTTAGCATTTGCTAGTTTGATGTGTTCGTACCGGGCTATGGCCTTCGACTGTTTAAATGGCATGACGGTGGGTCCCCTAGAATAAACTGCAACAAGGCACAATGGGCTTAGTCAAATTCAGCACAAAGAGCTAGGAGAAAAGATCTCTGCTCGGTTTTGGAAATAGGAAGAATACATCAGTGTCCCCACAGTGTTGTCCAAGAAAAGATGAAGAAAACAGCTGTACCTTCCTTTTTATTGACACGTACGATCAATACCTGACCAAGGGGCTTTCGATCCCCCTACACCTGCATTCGTCAAACATCAGATTCTTCTTTTTTTTTCTCGTCCACATCATTCCAATCTGTGTCGGCTTGCAGAATTTCAAAGGACCTTTTGTTTCCTTTCTTTATTTCGTTTTTTTTTTTTTTTTTTTTTTTAGCTGAGAACGATGATCTGGACGTGGCAGTGTCAGTTTGCCGCCGGTTCTTCCTAATGGAAAGATGCACGAGACGAAGCTCACTGGTGGAGGTTCCGGCCGCATAAATAATTCAGGTCGAGTGCAGCTGGCGCATTGGTTGCGTTACCGTTTGCTGATTGCCGGGCGCTTGCTTCGCCAGTCGGTCCAGTCAGAGATTGATGACTCTTTTGCCCCAGAGATTCGAGAGCTGGTCTCCGTTGCGTTGCTGCTGCTGCTGCTGTGGAGTACCCTGACCGGAATGCATCGAAACTCCTCGTTCCCCCTCCTCCTCAACCCAACTCCCCCCTCTTCCCGTGAGCAAAAGGGAAGACTTCAAGTGACTCTCGCATTTCCAATGCGCTCTGCGTGACTATATGCACCCTGTGTTTCGGCACCATTCTTTTTCGTCGAGGTGTTTCGTTACTCGACTCCAAGGCCCGTATTCATAAAGAAAGCTCTTACGCTAAAATTGTTCGCAAGATAAAATTTCAGCCAATTCGGGTGCCGGATATGTCATTAGCCAAAGCGTACGACCAATGGCAAAGATCACTTACGAACAAAAAGCTTTGTGAATTCGGGCCCAGGTACAGAGCTCAGACAAGGCACTTGCATTTCGAACTCGTCTACGGTGCTAAAGGTGCTTTCTCCTGCTTACTGGTGCGGAATTACAGCGGTGCTTGGAACGTAGCCAGTCTCGGTGGGTAATGGCAGTCGATTTTACAAATTAATCTTACGGCAAATATTGAATGATCATATGGAGAGTGTTATATATAGCAAGAACATTTTAAGTTCTAGGGATGCTCCTTTTACCGGCTTTGTTGGCAGAGATTCTGGGACCGTGGCCACATCCGTCACTGGCGTTGTACGCTATTCGTGGGCTACATATTGCAGTTCTTGAAGCTCACCGGCCTGAGTGTGACCATTTATAGTCCTCCTGTGCATTCTTCCACGCGCGCGCAGTGCTCACTGTGTCCCTATTTTCCTCGGTCTATGCCTCTTTTCCGTGCGCCCCCCCCCCCCCCCCCCCCCCCGCCCCTAGCAAGCCTGAAGCTCGTTTCGTTGAGCGCAGTATCCTTCCTCTCCTTATTCTCTCCTTCTCTCATGAGCCGTCTGATCAGAGCGTAGGGCAACCAACCTTTAAGCTCAGCTTGGGCTTCAGTCAAGTAAAAAACGACCCTCGTTCCACGAAGTGAACCCGTATTTCGCGTGCGCGTACTTTCTCTCAGTTCTGCCGTCGTTGTTTATCCAACAATTCTCTTATTGTTTCTAATTGTTTATCGAAATATTTCTCATGTACTATAGCCCATTTGAAGACATCGCAATTACGTACAGGCGCGGCCGCTGCTAGTGGGAACACGGGAGTCGTGGCACCGTTCCGCGGAGAGCCCCACCACCGGTGCCTCATGAACTCTTGCGGCGCATGCGCAATCAAAGCGATTGGCAAAAGCCGGGCGAACCGTCTGCTATGGTGAGTCGCCTGCCAAGGCTTCACAAGGCGCCGGCGGTGGCGCCCCGCGAAGCGATGCCACGAGCTCCCGTGTTGCCGCTTGCAGAGGCCGCGCCTGTACATTATTAAATGACTATTTTATACCAGCGCACCAAGTGGCTGGCCACACTTCCGATTTAAGAGTTGGCCGCGCGCGTCTTGAACGTTAGCTGGCGCGCAGTACGCCGGCTGTACTGATCGGCGCGGCATTTGTTTTTGTGTTTTTATGATCGACCGCGCGGTGTCTTGGTGAGGAACCGTTTTTTTTTATTTAGTAAAGTGAATATGACTGGAAGTGATCTTTACAAGCCTCCATCGAATATGCCTTATGTGCAACGTGCAGTTTTATAAAGTAGACGCAAGACGCCTTGTGAAATGAGGAAGTGTTTATTTTGCTCTATATAAAAACTCGTTCCGGGCTTTTTGTGCATTTATCGAATGTTGTGGCACCAGGTGAGCAGTGGTAGTTGCCACCCCACAGGACGGCATCAGCTGAAAATAATAAATCACAAGCATGTGTTATTTTCGTATTTAGACCTCATAGGAAAACAGCGTGTATAGATGCGAAACGTGCGAAAGCGGTGAATGGACGACGTTACAAACAAAAAGAAATCACTTTTACAAGCATGGCGTAGAACATACCCGACTTATCCCAAACAATGCCACACATAAAATATGCCGAAAACATCCGATTTCTATGCGTTCCCCAATTCACCGGCTTTCTTTCCTGCATTTTACGAGCACAAATACTCGACCGAGTGCACGTTTTCGACACATGTAGCTTGGCCTCAGCCGACACGATGGTACGCGACGTACACATAGATGTGACCACAGCACAGGCTGCCAGCCAGATCGTACTAGACGCTCGCAGACTGCCTGCTACTCGAAATCAAGACAAAAGCATGGGTGGAACGCCTGTTTTCAGTCGGTCAGAAGACGGAATTTCCGAGTTACAAGTTCCTGGGTTTTGAGCTCCTCGGCGTTATCTTTTGTGCGTTCTGCAGGTGCAAGCAACGCACTCCCGGGTTATCACTCTTGACAGTCAATCGTCGCGTTTTCGACAAGCGTGAGTACCGAAAGAAGCTATATGTTGTTGCGGGGCATAAAAAGCGTCACAAATTTGTCCCAGTAAGTTTCAGTACGTGCCAACCTAACCGCGTCACAACGACGGGCGCAGCCAACTTGCCTCAAAAGTATCCCAGATAGTAACTAAATTCGTTATAATAATGTGAAGGTGGGGGGGGGGGGGAGGAGGTCAGCGAAAGCGTCACAAACTTGTCCCAGCAAGATTCAGCACACGCGAAAGTAACTCCGTCACAACGGCCGAGCTGTTTTTCGCTAACGGCGTCACAACGCTCGGTTCCGTGCCTTAAGCCTAAATTGCTTGAAATGGAGGCAGACTATCAAACAATATTTCTCACCTTGCCGTAGTCAATAGCGTAGTGGTGCCGTGTTGAAGTGCAGAAGGAACGCAAGAAAACGCCTAGAGCCCAAGAAACCACAGCTTCGTCAAAAAAAAAAAAAAAGGGGGGGGGGGGGGGTTGCCGAACAGGCGAGCACTCACGTGCGCAGCAGTCCTCGCTCGCTCTCGTGGCGTGTCTGGCGCATGGCGCATGCAGCTCGCGTCTGGCGTATGATTGGCTTGTCGCTAGGTAACGCAAGAAAAATAAGCCGCAAAGTATAATTTCATTTCGACGCAAAGCTATTGAGTTTTAGCGGAAAACGGAAACATTGTCTCATTTCACTTTATTTTTCCCGATGCTCGCGTCAGCTAACGGATGACATTAATACTAGCGTGACGTATTTCCTGTTGCCTGTTTTTGCCCGAGCGTCCACTCTTGTCGAATTTATTTCTCTATGGTGGAGGCATATACGCTCACGCGTAATAAATTAGCTGGCATGACGAAAGAAGAAAATAAATAATTGACTGGTGATATCGGCTGCACCGCATTGCTTATGCAGTCCGTGACCTATTGATGTATATAGTGTAACGAAAAAAAAAATGTGGAAGAACCCATGTCACGATACCTGCCGACGGTAATGCGTGAGCACTGAATCAATATAGCGACACAGCGTATTGCCACAGGCGGAACACGTTATGCATGAGGCGTTTACAACAGCGCGACTCCTCTTTCGCGCTTCCCTGAGAACACTCGGCGCCACCCAGCGTCGCCGCCGCGAAGCCTGCGCGTGGCCTCCGAAACGCATGGCGCGCCGATGCTTGCGAACTCTAACGCCCGTATTCAGAAATGCGTCTTAACATGCAGCCTAAGCTTGACTTGATATAAATGACGCCTGTCGTGAACGCACCTAAAGAAATGCAGTGAGCGTCTTGGGCGCGTTCACACCAAGCGTCGTTTATATCAAGTCAAGCATGAGCTGCAAGTAAAGATGCCTTTCCGAATACGGGGGTAAGTCACGCCGCAACCGGGCTCCTCTCTCGTGTGTCTTTCCGGACCCGCTGCGCCATCTAAGGGTACTGCCGAGAAGCCCGCGTCCGGCCCCCGAGACGAGAAGCGTGGCACGCCGGTGCCTCTGAGTGCTGAAAATTGTTCCCTCGCTTGCAGCGCACCTACTGGCGCATATCCAGTGACGCAAGTTGGCATCAAGGAGCTTCACTGCAGAGCAGCACAGACAGAGTGACACATGCCCAGTGCTCTAAGTCGGCGTCAAAGAGACTCTTCGAACAGCGGTACGCACCAGTCCCGCATCTTACATTGGCCAATGTCGGCGTTGGTTGGATAGTGTTCGTTGAAGACGTTCGCGGAAGAGCGACGGGTATGTAGACATTGCTACATACTCAGTGAGTCAAGTTGGTTCGACGGTTGGTTTCGAACCCTGCTACGTCAGCACAGCAGCCCGATGCGTTACCCATTTGACCATGCACTACCCAGCGACCAAGGTAGGCGGAAATACTGTTAGATACAAACATACATAGATACATGGCCACACACACACACGCACATATATATATACAGATAACCTGCGGATAGTTCGTGAAGTACCCTAAGAATGCTAACACATTAAAAATAAAGGCAGGAGAAATAAGGAACGGCATAGTACTATGCATTTAAATTTGTCAGAATTGTTAAAATAAATACCCTCAATAAGATCAGTTATATCGCCACACCATGGACAACTAGAAAACAAGAACCTTCTTTCCTGATTCCTTGACAACGCTGTTCCTAAGCACTTTCACACACGCACAAAAAATAACAGTGTGAGTAGAAGTTGGAGAGATGTCGCGCTCTCCGAAATCACCAAGGACTGCGTTGGTCGTCTTCATACGCGTTAAACACGACATTCCGCAGCAAATCACGCTTTTCCCAAGTGGGCGCCTCTCCTGAAATATCCCTTGGTTTTTGCATCCAGTGCGAGCTTTTGCAGAAGCGCGACACTTCAAGGTCCTCAGCCACGCGTCCACCGCCTATGCGATGAACAGGGCGTCTGCTCCCAATGTTCCTGCACCCCGGTAACTGCAGCTAACTACCAAAATAATGTCCTGCTAGAAAATGAAGCGCAGTCGCAACCACACGGCGTCGCTACGAATTGCGCACATGCCATATCCGGCCGTGTGGACCGAGTTAATCCAGTTAGTGTTCGGCGGCGTACGCACGCAGAGCGCGTGCCGTCCGCGCGCAACTTTTCGCGCTCGAAATCGCTCGTGACAAGCGACGCGCGGTTTTGAATCCTCGCAAGACGGAGATTGGGTTTTTCACCCTGCGGCTAGGACTGCGTCACCCGGGCGGCCAATTTGCTTCCCGTCAGGGCTCGGCTTGACTCGGCTTCATCTCGACCGTACGTACGCCCCTCCATCCACCGCCATCACGGCCGGCGCCCGCGTCTCTCATGACCTGGAGCGCCTACCCGCGGCCACTTTGGTAAGTTAATAATTTTCGGCTCCGGCAATCAGCTCGCGTCGAAGACAGTGCCCCTAATGAAACAAAGGACGGCCATTCCCCTAATTGCAGTGGAGGGCCTTAATCAGTGTCGCTTCCGTCCTTATTACCTTTCTTTCTTTATTGTTATTCTTTTTTTTCATCGCGTGAGCTGCGCTTCGCACTCCGCTTAATATGCGTGGGCCGTTATATAGGGAATTCTAGCACGGTGACAGGTGCAAACCCTGCTATCAAACGCTCCTTTCTCGCGTCCGGCCGCAGGGAACCGCGGCTTATGCGAGCCAAGGAGTGGGGCTGCGCATCAGGTACCATGGGTACGATTTGCGTGCGATGAGCTTGTTTCGAATGTATAGCTAACGTGTTCATGCTAATAAGCAGCCACCGTTCTTCAGGACTGTGTTTACGTTTATTGAATGTGATTAAAATGCCCGTTAACTGCTGCGATGTCCCTTACTTTAAAAGCCATAGTTAAATAGAAGAAAAAGAAATATATCCTGTCTTTTCTTTCTGTTTATTTTCTGTTTTTATTCAGTGCAATTATGTCGGCTTCATGGGAACTGATCCAGCCTCAACCATTCGTCATTGAATGCCCAAATGTCAGGCGGACGCTCTGCACTGTAACGTAAGAGAATGCTATGAAATAACTTTGGCAGCCGTGAGTCTACTTGCCTGGTATATCCTCAATAAAGGAAGTATTGCCCACGGTCAGACTCGAGGCCTGACTTTCAAAAAGCGATGTATACGCGATCGCTCGCTCTAAGCATGCCAGAATTTAATTTGCACTACGCTGTTTGGCTAGAACGACACTCTACAGATTATAGACCTAGGAGAAAGAAGGTTCTTTTTTTCTTTTCTTTCTACTTTTGGGGAGAGAAAACTCATTAATGCATTTTGCATTTTAGTGCCACATTCTCTTAGAACCAAACTTTCATTCGAAGTTCCGCTGCAACTTAGTGACTGTAAAATATCATTTGTGGCTATATTTGCTCTCAGAATACTATAGTAACTTTAGGTTTCTTGATCGTAAAAAAAAAAAAAAAAGAAAGCATTGACAGCGATAGGAAGGGATCCTCCGGCGTGTCATACAACTGTACTCCCTTTATTAAAATGCACACTTTCATAGCGGGTGTTTTGCCTGACGAAAATGTTTATGGCGTTTCTTCATCGGAGTACCTTGAATGAATGGGTACATCAATTTAAATAGGGCACGGTTCATGATGCAGCACGGTCAGCCGAGATGACCGAAATTCGAAGTTTCGAAGGCATGTATCCTAATTTACTATACACATTCGGGGGCTGAAGCATCTTCAGATTGACAGATTTCCGCCACATACAGTGAGTGAAGCCTACATCAGGGCGCTAGACTTCCACAGTGATCGAGACCAGCATAATTTGTTGTTGTTGTTTTCTGCTCAGAATTTCACCATGTCGATAGGCTTCCATATTTGAGTGTACTTAGCGCGCGCGGACAAAATTACAAGGAAAAAAAAAAGGCAGACGGACAGTACAGCTGCTGCATGATGTGTACCTAGAAACGCTTAAAATACACAGACTTCCTAAACAGCATTCTTACTTCCGGTGTTTGTGATCAGCTGATCGTGAAACACGTATTCAACTCACGACTCTAACGGCCGCTATAGAGGGCCCGGTTTTTTGCACGGCGTCTTGCGCGGCGTCTTGAGCATTCCCTGAACGCGTAATTTTGACAGTGAAATGTATATACCTCCCACACGCCATAACAACGTACAGATAACTGCCCATATCGTTGCCTAACACGCAGCTACGGACAGGCGCACGTGACTCTATTGGTGCTGGACTCTTTCTCGTCGTATAGGAATTGAAGTGTCTCGACAATAAATTGTACAATGCCCTCTTTTCTTTTTTTTTTTTTTGTTTTGCCCTACGCTCCTGCGTGTTAGCGACATCCTATAGGGTTCTTGTTCACAAACGTGCAGCGTGTCTATCACTGGTTGTTCCCCGCACACGAGACTGAACCATAAGTCGAATCTTTAGGAGATGAAAACATCGTGTCGCATCGAATGTCGACTCCCACAAAGCCAAGCTAAGCTTCGAATTTCCTTATGCCACCCACTTGCCCCGCACGTTTTACTCGAAGCGTAGGTCCTGCGTGAGCGGAACCACCGAAACTCTGGCTACCGGGCTCACACTCGACGACCGCCGCATTGTGCGCCCCATGTTTGCGAGGGGCGCTCTGCGATAGCGGAGCCGAGTCCGTGCGTCTCTATATATCTCGACCGTACAGGGCGCGACACCACGATATAGGTGGTACAGTGGCGGAGAGGCGCAGTTCGAGAGCCTTGGATACCGGTCGCCCTGCTGCACCGTTCCGGACGCTGCATTCGAAATCCATCTGGCGCTGCGCGCTGTCGGTGTGCGCACGGCACACGGTGCGCATTTTGATGCAATTCCCCCGATGGCACCGCCCCTCTCAGGGCGCGCAACTTTTAGCACCGCCGAGCTACTACTGCACTACTGCTACTGAGAAGGGGGGGGGGGGGGGGGGGGGGGACCTGGCGGGTCGCACCGTGCCTTATTGTGCAAGAGAACCACGTGCTTGAAACCGCGTCGCAAGCAACGCCTCGGCACCGGCGGGCAAGCAATGCACGCCGCAGCGGAGCACATAACAAGCGCGCGCACCCGGCGCAGTTTCGGCGCCCGCCGCAGGTCGTCTCGATTGCGCAGTCGGAGCACGGCGCGACTTTTGATTCCATTCGTCCTCGACCGCTCACAGCTGATGTTCTGTTGGGATTAATCATGCGGTGTGCGCGCACCGCCGGGGATGTGTAATTGCGACACGCGAAGCCCCTCCCCGCAGCATGGGGACAAGCGACGGCCGACGTGACACTCGCGGCACGCCACTGGCTGCTGCTGTATTACGCGCGTCACCGCCGTGCAGACAGGTGACCGCAGCAGCGCTTGTGCGGAAGCAGCCGCAGCCTTACAGCCGCCATGTGGGAACACCTGCTAAGGGTGAAGTGACAAGGGAAATGACCTAATTTCTCACAAAATTTAGGTAAAAATTTATAATGGGGCTTTGGTGAAAAAAAGTTGCTCTATAGGCAACTTGACTTGCCCGATGTACGCCTTGACGTGTTTGTTTTATTGCGTAAGCATTCTTTGGCGAGTACCCCAGCAATATCTGTGCGTCCCGTGACGCCTTATATCTGCAGAATAAACACGTAATAGGTCAAGTTACCACATGTAATCGTCATAATACGGTAATAGTTGATTATTGGTGCCCTTAAAAAAAAGAAACTGGTCGTAACAAAAAAACAAAACAAGAAAAAGCAAAAAGCTGTGGTGTGAAAAAAAAAAGACGGTTGTGACGACGTTTTGGCTGAGTTGATACAATATATCTGCAAAATAAATGCATAATTGGTCAAGTTAAAGTAAGTAATTATTATAACAGTGTAATAGTAGATGATTGGTAGCGTTAGAAAAAAGTCACCACCCAAGCACTTCGCACAGATGGTTAAACAGCGAGGCTGAAACGTGCGGCCCCGGTGTTTATCACTGGGTTAATCCCAATGGTTCATTAAACGACGGCTTGGTAGGCTGCCGAATCCTTGGTACGCTGTTGCTGCTTGCGCTCCGCTGCACGAGCCTGGTCTTGTGCCCGGGTTGCAGCATCGGCACAGCGTAGACGAGCTCGTTCCCTATTCTGCTCGCGGCGTTGCTGATAGAAAGCTGCCTGCTCCTCAGGAGTACGTATGACGCGTGGCCTTCCCATTTTGGAGCCGGAGAGAAACTGCTGCGCGTTGCACTTGCCCGCGACGGAGAGCAACGACGTCACTACTGGTGCAGTTAATACAACCCCACCTAGATATCACAAGGCCTTTTCACTCCGATCCATGACGTCATATTACTTGGCCCGACTGCCATATAATCTAATGGGGATGCTCCCTAGCAGGCAACAGTGATTTTGACGGCACTGCTTTCATCACGCCAGCCTTGTCAATGGAAATTTCGGGCCAGGTAGCGTGGCGTCATGGATCGGAGTAAACAGGCATTGTGTTATCTAGGTGGTGTTGGATAATCGCGCGCCTATCTTTCACTCTTATTTTTTTCCGCGCATGCACATAGGGCTCCGCCGGATGAGCTTTCGACATACAGGCGACCGACAGACGGACGGACGAATCGGCTAGCGGTTTACAGCTTTGCTGTAAAAAATGATTCTGACCATGATTCAGATAATAGACCACACCGTGACAGGCGTCATGTATGAGCCACATTACATTAATGAGACTGAAAGTTGCTTTGGCCTCAGTTTACATCATGGCTGGTTCAAGTCAAAAGAAAGTTAAGAGGTTTCTCTTCATTTCCTTAGTTTTTTACAGTCCTACAGTAAGGCGTAAGCATTCTTTGGCGAGTACCCCAGCAAAATCTGTTCGTCCCGTGACGCCTTATATCTGCAAAATAAATGCATCATTGGTCAAGTTAACACATGTAATCGTTATAATACTGTAATAGCAGATAATTGGTACCGTTAGAAAAAAACCAGCTGTGGTGTGAAAAAAAAGGTTGTGACGGCGTTTTGACTCAGTTGATACAATATATCTGCAAAATGAATGCATAATTGGTCAAGTTAAAACATGTAATCGTTACAATAGGGTAATAGTAGACCATTGGTAGCGATGGGTAAAGATGCATCAGCTAGCTAAATTAGTAAGCAAAAGCAAAGTAGTGGCCGAGCCAAAGAATGCTTACGCATTATAGACAATTCTCAGAATTTGTGGGGTTTTTTTTAGTTTTTTTTTTTTGGGGGGGGGGGGGGGGTGGAGGCATTGCGCATAGCAGCAACATCTCTGGCTATGCCACAATATAAATCGTGAAGCAAAGGCTACATGAGACGAAATAAAGTAATTGAAGCAGCGAAGTCTAACGAAGCGCTTAACGCCCGGTGACGTGACTAGTACACACCCCAATTTACGTATGCCATACAACTCACCAACAATGAAATAACTGAAATCACATTTCATTTACCTTAGGCTTGCTTTTACAGACCTGTGCATGCAATGCTATGCGGAGGAATAATGGTTTCCGTGTATGGCAAAAGATCGCTAAGCAGCGCGGTGAGGAGCAGAGAAAGTGTGTCTTGTCTCTGAGATGGGCACTTCAGCTTCACCAGGCAGGAGAAGATAATACTCCTAGAGGAGGGCAGCGTGCAGAGTGGTTTATCCAGACAGCCGCAACTGTAGATTCTTACGCAAACGTGCTTTTCCTCTCCCTAGAGCCGGAGTATAGGGTGAGGGTACGAGTGAAATTGGCACAGGAGCACGGATTGGCGGCTCTGGGACGCCTATCCTGCTTTTCTTCACTTGCGCACATAATAGAGTAAGGGCAATGCGAACACCGGATTACGGAGACTGAAAGGTGGTGAGGGAAGTCTCTAAGCGAGGAAAACGGAGTGAATTTTAATGCAAAATACGGAGGTAACAGAAAAACGGTGGTAGAGAAATGTTGAGGCCAGGTAAGGGCCAGGAAGAATCACCAGAAAAAGGGCGAAGAAGACGCGTGTGCGAATGGATCGGGAGTGTAAAAAAATTTAGCAGGCTGTATCAGGGACACTGCCGCAGTGGGCTACGTGAAAGGTCTTGTGCTAGCTGCAGAGGGTGTATCGGTGCTAGGGTACAGAAATTACGTAACCAAATACACAAGTTACATTTATTCACGCATTAGAACGCTTAGATGCTTAACTTATGTTGCAACTTAGTGTCTAACTTAGTTTAACGGCCTAATTCTGTAAGTCGTGCTGGCTCCCTATTCAAAGTGGGACCATTTATTTTGCAGAGGGTGTTTGTGCACTGGGGTACAGAACTGAACTCCCTACTCGTAGCACCCGGGACTTCCCTGCACCGCGTTAGCCTCAACCATGTACGACATGGTTGGGGCTGCTGCGCTTGCGCTCCCTATGGAAACGGACGCGTTCCGCAATGGCCAATGTGTTGGGTATCTCTCTGTCTTGCTGCCAGAGTCTCTTCACGCCATTTTCGGACCCTACTTGTCACCGCGAGGGTGCCATAGCCAAGCAAGCGTTTAACTTCTGCAAGAATTTGCATACTTTTATGCTTTATAACCCATGATGAGCACCGGTTTTAGTTCAATTAATTATATCTGCTACGAAACAGCGAGCTCTTTTAAACGCGACCACTCCTGCTCGGATCGACAAACATACCGCCGAGCTACGCCTACTTGAACTCCATTCGCGAGACTAAATTAGCTACGATTGTATCATGCGTGGGCGACAACGGCGCCATCTACGCACGCAACACATGCATGATCGACTACTGGCTGCTTTCATCTACATAATAGTACCAAAGTCATGCGCGCAGGTAGTAAGGTTGCAAAGATATAAGCGATAATAGAATAGCATATGTTCGTCACATGCGGTTTTAACAAGCGACCCCCTTAGACCAAAGTGAAAGTTCGTTTCACTCCGCTAGCATAATGCAAGGTATTTTAGGTGGTATACCAAAGACTGAAAAAATCACTGTGCCTCAAGTCTATTTCTACTTCGAGACGAAGTCCAAAGGATCTGAGAGTACTCAGAAAAACAAAGGCACGAAACTCAGTCCTTCTTCGAAGGCGCTGGACCTGAGCTCTCCCATTACTACTATACTGTAAGAGCTCTATACCTGCGACACAAGACATGTTCTTGATACACATTGAGTTAGAAAGCACGCATAGTCACCATGTTGGTCATCACAGATGGCTCCGCCATCGTTAGACGCCAACCTAGTGCAAAGCTCTCGTGATACCACGTGGGCTGCACAACTTGCGTGAACTGTTTTTGCAACAACGGCTGGAAATGTCACACTTAAACCTGTCTTGAGGAAGCTCGAGTCTCGCCGAGCGTGAGCTGTGCTGATACTACCTGACTGCAAGCTAGCTATTCAGGCACTACAGCGGGAATTCCGGAACGGCATCTGCTTGCAACGCTCATTTACGCAGCTTAAGCCACTATTACCCATGACAAATCTGCCAGTGCGATTTTCATCAAAATTTGTGAATAATGAAAGAGCAACACAGTATCACGTCTTCAAAAATTATCGAGATATACTTATTGGTTTTCAAGTTACAGTGGTGTACTACATCTAGTACACTGAACGCATGGTGTTTCAATGACCAAGACACTTTTCATTGCGATCCTACCTCAATGTATGAATTTTTTCGAGGCACTCTTTTTCCGGGCACAAAGTGGCCGTGCATGCACTTCTCACGCCTCCATGATGCTCGGGCATGACAAAACTATCCGCCATGAGAATCTAAAAACATATACTCCATAGCGATTCCCAGCAAGCGCGGCAACGGCAACGCCGACATCGCGAGTTCGGATAAGGTGTCCTCAATAATGCTATTGCAATGAAACTATTTTAATGCAATATTGTTGCAGGCTTTGCTAACCAACACTAACCGCAGATGTCGTTCACGGCAAAAGCATCGGTGTTGTCGTCGCCTTCCTCCTCATCTGTACCTTCAGCTTATTCCGGCGGCACATTCGCAATATCAGTGTCCTCTTCTATGTTCTCTACACTGTCAACTGCATCCATAGCTTCGTTCAAGGGACAAACCGGCTTCTTTCCGAAGAAAAACTCTGCATCTATGCTGGATCCCAACTAAAGAAAGCGTCGATTTGTAATTGCTAAAGCCCACTGCACTATATCAAGTACGCTAAATTTTATGTGCGTGTTTCGTTCTTTGAAATGAAGCCGCAGATTCGACAGTTTGTTTCCAACACGCTCAATATATGTACTAAACACCGCAAAAAGCACAACTCAAACACATAAATCAGGCGAGCAAAAACAAATGAAAAGAGAGTACACATCTCAATTCGTAACGAACCCGCAGTTTTGCTGGAACTTGTGCGAACTTTTTAGATAAAAAAAAAATTACGGGGTTTTACGTGCCAAAACCACTTTCTGATTATGAGGCACGCCGTAGTAGAGGACTCCGGAAATTTCGACCACCTGGGGTTCTTTAACGTGCACCTAAATCTAAGTACACGGGTGTTTTCGCATTTCGCCCCCATCGAAATGCGGCCGCCGTGGCCGGGATTCGATCACGCGACCTTGTGCTCAGCAGCCTAACACCATAGCCACTGAGCAACCACGGCGGGTAACTTTTTAGATAAGGATTAAACATTAGATTCTACCCTGTGTGAATGGATGGGTAGATGCTATGAGCGTCCGCTTTGGAACGGAGCGGTGGGTTGCGTCACCAAGCTCTAGTTATGTTGCCTAACGTCCTGCCTATTTAAAAAAAAAAAAGAAAGAAAAAAAAATTCCATGATGAATTCTCATAACCAAAGTTTCTGGACCCCTATTGTGAACTTTGTTTTTGTACGCCTCCGTTTGTCGTTTCCGTACTTACACCAGTCTTCCAATCGCCTCTTACTAACCTCTATTGCGGACATGTTTACTTTTCCCCTGTTCTCGCTGAACCCAAGGGCTTCAAGAAGGCCAGTGCTGCCTAAATCGACTGCCAGGCATGTATCTTCACATTCTAATAAAACATGCTCTATCGTTTCCCTAGCTTTACCACTGCAAACACATGCTTCTTTTTCCTTCTTATACCCCGCTTTATGCGTGCTTGTTCTAAGGCATCTTGATCTCGCTTCGAAAAGTAATGAGCTTCCCTTTTAGTTATCATAAATTGTTTCTTTCCTGATTTCGTTTTTTTCCTCTTACGTAGTTACTCATGGCAGGTTTCTTTTCCATTGCTGCCACCCATGAGATTATCTCAGCCATGTTGCTCACCATAAAGGCCGCATACATGCTGGTAAGCTTCCTAGTTCTTTTCCTCCCCTGTGAATCAATGTTTTTCCTGTAAAATACCTGAACACCTCCCCCAACCCATTCACTTTCTTCCATATTCCTAAGTCGTTCTCCATAATCAATTTTACTTTCAGCTTCCCTCACTTCAAAAGTGGCCCAGCCCATGTCACCCTACACAGCTTCATTTGTAGTCTTCCCGTGAGCGCCCAACGCGTGGCGTCCCACTGACCTTTGGTTGTCATCGCGTCCTGATTGTACCCCTGATTTCGAGCAAACAACCGGATGTAAGTTCTGGAACCATTACACCTTTCCACATATCCCCGAGCACCTCGTACCTATTGTATGCCCATAGCGCTCTGTTTTTCATTATGGTCGCATTTCTCTTCCCCTTTGCTGTCATGTTTTTCCTGTCTTTCCATATATCTATTGCCGTAGTTTATACATATATCAAGTTATTTATATTCTTTTACGCGTGATATTTCCTGGCCCTGTACTGACACTGTCTGTTCACTGTTCTCATTGAATACCATAACACCTGATTCTTTAACGCTAAATTTCAGACTTAAATTCGCGCCTTTCTGGCCGCAGATGTTGCCAGACGTTGCATATCACTTTGCTTCTTAGCTAGCAATACAATGTCGTCCGCATGAAACAAACCTGGAAGCTGCTGCTCTACTGCTGTATCCGCCCGTTTGCATGAGAGATTCAACCCGATGTTACTTCCTTCTAGCGCCCTTTCCATCCTCACCATGTACATCATAAACAGCAGTGGGAATAAAGGGCACCTCTGTCTCAGTTTCTTGGTGATATCAACTTTCAACTCGCTCCTCATTCCTTCCCATTCAACGCAAACGGTATTTTCTAGGCAAATCTCTCTCAAAAGCTGCAGACAATCGTCGCCTAAGCCTTTTCTTTCCAGAATATCACACAATATGTTGGGGTCTGCGTTCTCATACGATCCTGTAATGTGTAAAAGGGCCGCGTATGACGGTCTGCTTTCTACTCTTGATATTTCAATACACTGAGTAAGGACAAATAAGTTATCATCCAGACGCATACCTATTCTGAAGCCATTCTGAAGTTCTCCCCAAATGCCATTATTCTCTGCTCATGCTTGCAGCTTTAATTTAGTTGCCTGCATTACTAACCTTCATAAATTAAATTCATTCTACTTTGTCGCCAACTGTCTCGTATTCGTCTATCTTTTAAAACTTTACCACTTCTTTCAACAGACCTTCCTTACTTTTTGGTCCTAGTTCATTTATCATGCTACCGGGAGCCTCGTCTAGCCATTTGGCTGTGCGCTTAGGAATTTTATGTTCGGCTTTCTTCCAGTTGAACTTTGCCAGCACCAGCTACTTTTTCATCTGGTTCTCTTTTATGCACTATTTTTCTTCAACTACAACCTCGTCACTGCTTTGGAAAGATTCAGCTGTTATTTTTCGGATATAATTTAATGCCGTGTCCCCTCCCAGTTTGCTTCCATCTTCGTCTAGGATATGTTGTTGTATCGTTCCATACTCCCTGCCTAATAATTTTCTGTGGTTTCAAAGTATTCTAGGTGCGCCTTTCTTTTCTTACGCATTTCTGACAACCAACTTTTACTTTTCCCTTTTATCTTTGCTTGCACCAGTATTTGAACCAGAGATTTTTTCTCGCGGTATATTTCCCATTTTCCGGCTACTTCATCCTGCAGCAACCGCGCTTTTTTCGCCTGCCTGTGCTCTCGGGTTGCGTTCTGTCGTTTGGCAATCACTTCTCGTATCTCCCTGCTCCAACAGATTTTCGGTTTATTTTTTCCTTTCCAACAAGCATGTTGCTTCTTGTTTCGTATTTCTGTCGTTATTACACTTAGAAGCTCACTATATTCCCATTCTTTGCTTGACCATTTGCCAAGTTCTTCCTGGATTCTTGTTACTATATTTGTTAGTTGTTCAGCGCTGAAATTTGGACTGGAAATTTCGCGCTCCCTGCTTTCTTTCCCAACTACACATCCCATTTTCAAAATTATGCGCTTATGGTCGCTCACTATGCTGCTACACCCTTCCTCGTCAATGACTATTTCTCTCAACTTATCATGAATTCCTTCTGTCATCAGACGGTAATCTTTGATCGATTGCCGGTTTTCCACTTCCCACGTGGTCTGCCGGTCACACTT
Organism: Dermacentor andersoni; assembly: GCF_023375885.2. Taxonomy (NCBI): domain Eukaryota; kingdom Metazoa; phylum Arthropoda; class Arachnida; order Ixodida; family Ixodidae; genus Dermacentor; species Dermacentor andersoni. The sequence continues at coordinate 303,357,565 of NC_092814.1, forward strand.
AGGCCCTTTGTTCACCATTACGAGGTTATGTTCTGACAAAAACCTAGCATTGACTTCCCGTTGTTGTCGGTATAGCCATCTAGATCCTGTATGTGGGCATTCATGTCACGTAATAGGATAATTTCTGCGTCATTCCAGAAACACCTAATATCAGCACTTAGGCTTTCCACTAACTCCTGATTCTTCTCTGTGCAATTATTTCCTCTCCACAAATACGTTACGCCAAGCCAAGTTTTCTTTACACTCATTGTACATAATAACCAAAGGTTCTCTTGACATTCTGAATTTACTCTTTTCCATTTGGCTCCCTGATGGATGAGCATTCCGACTCCCCCTCCCTTTCTTTGTGACTTAGTACTGTTACACCCTTCCCAAACATAACTGTCAATCACTGGCGGCTCTTCCGATTCTCTAAGGTGCGTTTCTGTAACCGCATACATAGGTGTGTTAAAGGGCGCGAGCGCGCTCTCTGCGTACGAGAAACGGAAATAGCCAAAAGGGAATGTTCAGCTGTTCAAGAGATAGGGATGCGAAAGCAAGTGTGCTAGTTCTAGTACAGTGGGCGCTGATGGGTTAAGGTAGCTACGCTGTTTAAGAGTTAACCTGGGACTCCAGTGGCTTCCAATGCACATCGGCGTGTCTGGAAACGAAGCTGCTGACAGTCTTGGGCGCCATGCACTGATGCATAAGCCAACGGTGAGAGTGCCTCAAGGCACTCAGCGACTGTGCAGAATAGCCATCGAGAGCCACTTTCGATCCTTGCAGCCATCGCCTTTCCAACCCTGCGTAGCCAAGGCACTCAGCGAATCGGAAGCATCGCTACCGCACCGTATTCGTACGTTGTTAGCACGAGCTCTGGCGTGGCGACACAAGATAGGACTGTCAATGTCCCCGCTGTATTCGTTTTGTCACGATCGTGGGACGAGAAATATTATCTGTTAGACGGCCCAGAGTTCACCGAAGAGCGAAAGACTGTCCTTAACGGATTGAAATGTGGGGCCGTTCCGTGCGCAGCTACGGAGGATTTAGTCTTCTCGCAGGGACACTGGATTTTCGGTAGAGATGTGTACGACATTCTTTTGAAATTTCTGAGAGAGGCCGATTTGTGCAGCGAACAGTTACATTTAGCAGCACTTGCTAATAGCCACCAATTGCTTGGTGTAGTAAGACTGTACTTGTTGGAGTAGACCTTTGCTCCGTCTGAGCGCCTCTTTGGTCTCCTTTAACAGCGTTTGTCTTCAGCAACATGCCTACGTCTCTATGTAACCCTGTGGCATGTTTACCCCTAGGAAGTTAAAATGAGATATACTTGGTTGGTGCAATTGTCGGTATGCATTCGCAAGGCTAAACTGCCTGTAGCTAGCACCATCCTCTTGCACCTCCTCCTACTAAGTTGCTCACAAAAAAAAAAAAAAAATAGCAGCGTAATGCTGGTGCGAAGCATGCGCAGCGCATTTTCATGCTGTCGCACCTCAGTCTCACGATAGCGTAAAGAAGCATTTTAGTAATTTTGCAGACAATCTTTTCTTAGTTTTTTTTTTCGACAGGGTTGCCACACGGGATAGTTTGTGAATGAAATTAATTTTTCTTAGGCTTCCTAAGTAGTGCATACAAGAGATATTTTTGATATATTTGACTGAAAGACGATCACAGCATGCTGGGAGCACAAAACGGAGCCAGTCTAACATGGTTTCTTACTGTTGCACCGGCTCCTGAGTTTCTGCCCCATTAGTTACGTTACACGTACGTTAACAGGTAGTTTCCCTCATTTTATTGCCAATTCGATGGACAGTCCGGGCGCATTTCTTCCTTCCCCGTCGGCGTCTCCTTAAGATTTCGTATTAAGTCTAAAGGCAATAAAATCATCGCCGCGCGCCGTATGCTGTATGTGCAAATGAAAGCGTACGAGGTTGAGGCGGCGATCGCGGTTCAATCTCGTGCACGCAAGGGAGGGAAGCAGAGAGGAAGCGCACCGTCTTGCGTCGCGCGCAAGGGTCCGAGAGGTAGGTAGAGAGGGGAAGGGGGCGCGTTGTGCTCCGAACGGCCCGGGCGACCGCGCACGCCCACCCGGGCCGCTTTATCTTGAAAGCCATCTGCGACGGGGACAGTGTTCGCTGCGCGCTGTGTTTTCGCGGCGTAGTTCGCGTTGATGCGAGACGCAGCACGAAGGTCAGTTTGCTCGCTTCTGCTGCCGCGCTTCGTCACTCCAGCGTTTTGACGGCAAGATTCCACGGTCATCGAGTGAGATGCTTTCATGTTTGCTTGTGCAAGCGTGATACCATGCTTGATAATTTAGTCATTATGTCTATGTTTACAAGTTTATACGGCCGATAAAACTATTATTCTTGCCTCGTATATCTGACCACTAATTTGCTATCGCAATCGTTGTTTCGCCTTTCGGCCGAAACTGCGACTTTTCTTAATCGCTTGGTGGACGCCGATTATTTGAGCTAATTGGATCGCTATTTTGTTCTTCAAGCTAGGTCTTGAAGGTCTGGGAAACTATATTCCCGTATAAAACTGCAACTTACCATCACTGCAATCAAGCTCTCCAATTGTACTGTTGCGAACAAGGTTATCCAAGTCACGGGAAGGAAGACATCGCCAAACCTGTGGTTCACGCACTTTTGAGGTGAAGCAAGTACCGCAGCTACTGAGTCAACACATCAGATTATGATGCGAAGTACGCCACATCAGAGTGCAATAGCATACTTACAAACACAGCGGGATCTACAAGAGTGCTTTAGGAATTTGAAAATACTGGGTGTTACAGCGAACACTTTCATTTCTTTTTTTAAGTTGCCTGCGGCAGATCGCACAATCCTAGTCCATGAGCTGGTCTAGTCGAAGAGATTGAGAGCACTTGTTCAAAAAATTGAAATGTATAATAGGCTAATTATCAAAAGCTCACTAATTGAGGTTTAACTAAATACCTTGTGGCGCATATTCCAATTTACAAATTCTACACGGCGAGTTTGCCAGGCGGATCCATTTGGAACGAATTCCAGGATGACAACAGTTTGGAGATATTTAAATTCCCGAGCTTTGCGGAGAAATGCATTGGCGTTCCAGTTACTTTTCTGCTTCAGTGCATAAAACGACGTTTTGTTAAGCAAGTAAGTGGAGAGACAGTGCACTTTTACCGCAAGTTCGACGGCACATATTGCATGTAAATGGTGTCATCCACACAATTCTTTCCAAATGGATAAGCCTTGCAGTCTCACTCGCTAGAATTTATAAATTGCAATACGTGCGTAAGGTAATTAGTTAAAAACTTAGTCAGTGATTTTTGTTAATTAGTAGATTATGCATTTCAATTTTTTTGTCAAAGTAATTCCCCCCCCCCCCCCCCTTCGAATACACCAGCTCATGAACTAGAGTTGTGCTATCTGCCACAGGCGATCTTTAAAAAAATTTGGAAAGTGTTCGCTGAAACACCTTGTATGGGAAGCTGCCGAAATACGGCGCTTCGAAGCGCATAAATCATCACTTGTGCGTTTTGTGAAGTAGCCTGCGATACAGTACGCGTGATTAGACAAAATATTCGGGTCCAGCTTTATAAACGCACCACACTTTGCAACATTTACTCACAATACATTCTGCTGTATGCACTACAATGAATTTAGAAAATAACCGCTTTCCGAGAGCAGTGCGGCAGTGAGTCAATCAGTCGGTCGGTCGGTCGGTCGGTCAAAGTCAAGTCAAGTCAAGTCAAGTCAAGTCAAGTCAGTCAGTCAGTCAGTCAGTCAGTCAGTCAGTCAGTCAGTCAGTCTCAGCCGCCCACTTTATTTGGCCACTCAAACTTGCATTAGCCGCATTGCGACGTCTTGTCACCCATTAGGAAACCCGGTCTCGTTAGCGCGTTGCCATCGCACGAATCATGAGGGAGACATCCGTTCCGACTGCAACAGCTCCTGTTTGTCCTCTGCGTGGGGGGAGAAGGGGGGGGGTAGCTGCGCTTATATCCTTGGGCGTTTCGCTCGCAGAGTCCTCGGGGGAGTCTCGGCGAGGATAGATGACAGAGAAAGACGTGCTCGGAATGTCGCCGACCTTTGGCCTGGCCGGGATGATTGGCAGCCGGGCCGTGAGCCAGCTACTACGGCGGCTGCCGGGTCTCATTCTGCATGCAGATTGGAGATGCAGCGCTCAGGCGGTCGCGACAACTCTATTGGCGTCACTCTCCCCGCGCCTTCAGGCGGGCGCGGAGGCTCTGCATGCGTCGCTTTCGTCAGCAGTAGCCCCCTCGAAGCAAGGAGGTGCTGGTCTGAGACGCCATCCACAGTACATAGCTGCGAGGCTACGAGGGAACCACGTGACAACTACTGCGGTAGCTCAGCGGTTATGGCGTTCTCCTACTGAGCAAAAGGGCACGGGTGCGATTCGGTCTTGGTGTGCGCATTTCGATGGGGGCGAAATGCAAAGCTCTTGGATACTTAGATTTCAGTGCACGCTAAAGAATACTAGCCCTCCACTGCGGCGTCTCGCATAACCCTAGTGTTGCTTTGGCCCGTTAAACTCTATTAGTCTATCAATGAACCTAGTGTCGCAACAAAAGGATGCCACTTATACTGCACTTCGAGACGGTTATAGCTCTTTCTGCATACAAGATTTGATAAGGGGATAAATATTATAAAGATCTGAAGTCTTTTCAACTCTATCGAGCCATGTTGTTTTACTATTGCGCGCAGATATGGCACTTAATATGTAACGTATTTCAATTCTCGCTATGGCGTGTGTTGGTCGTGTTCTCTTCATGCGCCTGTCGCACTGCTGCATCAGCAGCATGAACAACACGACACAGGTGCGCACCACCACTACATTTTTCATTATAACCGATCAAAGCTCACTCGCAGAATTACTACGCGAGTATAGCCAGGCAGGAACCGACTCCGACTCCGCTCTTCCTATATTCGACCGCAGGACGAATCTGATGCGTCCACCGGTTTCGCATAATCCCTCTCGCCGGAGACGACGGCGCACTACAAAATTATCCCAGCGTCTTTTGTCGTCAAGGGAAGGCCATGCAGTTGGTGTGTGCATGGCGAGCCGAGGAGCAAAAAAAGTTTGCTACAATTGACGGCCATTAACTGCCTCCAGCTGTTTCCTATTGTCCCTATAGTCTCGGTCAGAGCCCCGCAGTTCCATTAGTTCAATTATGTTTTCGGCGACTTGCACTAAATAGCAACACGCCTTTAGGTCAGATAAGGTCTCTCCGATTGTCGCGACATCGGTCGCACAGAAAGAGCAAACAAATAACTCACAGAAAGAAATTTTCGCTGCAAAGTATTTTTTATTGCCCTAGCTATGAAATCGCCGGTCCGTTGAGCAAAACTGTAGCCCAAGCTTAGCATTGTTATGTAACAAGAGGCCACTTTTGAAGTTAAATTTCATAAGTGGTATTATTACTGAACAGTCGGCTAAGTGCTAAGTGGGAGCCTCTTGTAGGGAACGTTTAGTGAAGTGTACCACACTTTGGTACGTGGTACGTGGTACGGGTACGAGAAATATTGGTACGTGGTACGGGAGGCAGCTCATGTGAGGAAAGGTAAAGGGCCAACAGATAAGCAACAACAAAGTTTACGGATGGAGGACAAACACGCCGCAAGATCTGTTGAATGTGTGAGGAACGTAGTATTCAAGATTCCATTATGAAGTGGCGCTGCATTTGTTGGTCAGACGGGGGATGGGGGTGGGTACCAGCGAAAGGGTGGGCGAAGAGTGACACAACTCCAATCTGTAGCAAGCGCGAGACCATCTCGCTGTTCACTGCCCTAGATCGAAGCAAACGGAATTTTTTGGCAGGACGGATATCGTGATAACGTCTTGTGACCCTCTCTCTCTCTCTCTCTCTCTGTCTCTCTCTCCCCCTCTCTCTCTCTCTCTCTCTCTCTCTCTCTCTATATATATATATATATATATATATATATATATATATATATATATATATATATATATATATATATATATATATATATTATGCCACCGAGGTTGCTCTTCATAGCACGTGTATGAGTGCCCCATCCAGCGATCGGATCAGTTAAAAAATGACTAGCTTAATCAGTGGCAATCGATGACATCAGCATAGACAATTGAACGTGTTCATGCGCATGAAATATCACCACCTATACAGAGTGATAATTTTCTGTTCTTTAGCAAACAGCGCGAATAACGAGACACAGAAAAGAGGCACCCGACACAGGGGCTGACTTCCAACAAGTATGTTTGTTGCACGAGCGCAGAATATAGGCAGAGAAGTAATAGTAAAAACATAAAAGGCGTAAAAACACGAAAAGAGTGACTTGAGATTGCAGGTAGGAGGAGATCGGGTAAATTTTCAGATACGTGATTTCCTTGTCTAATAACTGGATGGATGGTGAACTGATGCATGAAGGATCACGTTGGGTGATGGCGAATGCTGCGATAATTTCACGCGTACGCTGTTCAGCGTGCTTTTGGATGACAGTGATTTTTCTAAAATAGGGGATGCATTTACACGACCTGCATTACAGAGCAAGATTGCTGCTGTATTTTTGTTTTATGTGGTTGGTGTGCTCCCGGAGGCGATCACTGAGGCAGCGTCCCGTTTGTACTACATAGGAGCGCGCCCGCACTTCATGGGTATTTCATAAACGACTCCTGTGATACAGCTGGTAAGGGGCTCCTGATGCTTCTTGTCACAACCTTTTTTTTTGGTGGGGGTCGTCTTGGGGGGGGGGGGGGGGGGGGGGGGGCGGGGTTGACTGTTCTGCCTAAGGCGTTCAGCTTTCCTGGGGCTGAAAAAAACAACCGAAACACCTGCCCTACCCGCGGCCTTCTTCAATCTATGGGACACCCCGTGTACATAGGGAATGACAGCGATTTTCGAAGCATCGACCCCGTGTTTGCATGTCTTCTTTCTTTGGTGCATTTCCGCTAACATGTCTTCCGCTACATGTACCAGGAGGAAGCTCGGAAAACGAGCCCGCAAAAGCCGCTGTACCTGGCCTTCAAAGGCCATTTCCATCTCGTGTATGCACGACCTTTGCAGTGTATTACGGAAGGCGGCTTTTGCGATTCCCCTCTTCGGTAACGTTGAGTGAGCCGACGAAAAAGGTAAAAGTCCTTTTTCTGAGTGGGGTACATACCTCCAGCGTATATGTTCTTTCTTGAATAATAGGAGAAAGTCCAGAAAACGCAAGGTGTTGTCTTCCGGTAGCTCCTTTGTGAGCGTGAGACCGTTCATATTACCTACAATGCTTTTCTACACAACTTGTACCACTGAAGCAAGATCGTCTTCAGTCGCCTCAATGAAGATGAGCTGGTCGTCGACGTACCTGAACACCTTTTTGGCGTGGACCTTTGTGAGGTTCCTTTCGATGTCACGGTCGTAGCGGGCTAGCAACAGGTCACCCAGCACAGGTGCAAGGCATGAGCCAATGCACAATCCTTCGTTTTGGAGGAACGTCCTTCCTGAGAACTGGACCACCGGGGAGCGCAGGTACAGCACTAGCAAGTCGAGAAACCTGTCTGCACTTGTTCCGCACTCGTTTTGGAAGCGCACGTCTCCGTACGCCTCAATGCCTTCGTTTACGACTTCAAGGAGAAGTGAGTGGGGCAACGAGTAATAAATATCCTTTACATCGATAGACTAAGCTAACATGCCGGCTGTGCTGGGAGAGTTCAAGTACTGAGATACAGCTGCTGAGCGGCGAATTCAAGTCAAGAATTCAGGTCACCTCGAGTAGTCCAATGAATTTCTGCAGGAAGCTAGCAAGTGGCTTTTGCCAAGCTCCTCGCCCTCACACAATTACTCTGAGCAGGCAGTCGGGCTTGTGCGTTTTTGCCGAGAAAAAGACTTCAAGGTTCTGTCCACCTTTCTTTTTGATCGCTGCAACAAGCTTTTCCAGTCCAGCATCTTCGCACATATTACTTGCTTCTTTCTTCGCCCTACTTGAAAGCTTCCCTTCAACTGCACGGAAATGGACTCTAATGGCGGCCTCAGCTTTCGCTTTGTAAACGCCCGAAGGCATGACAAGGAAATTATTATTAGACAAGTTATTATTATATTTAGACAATTATTAGACAAGGAAATTGCATATTTGCAAATTTAACCGATCTCCGCCCGCCTGCAATCTCAAGCCATTCTTTTCATGTTTTCACGCCATTCATGTTTTTACTATAACTTCTCTGCCTATATATTCTGAGCTCGCGCAAGAAACATACTTGTTGGAAGTCAGCGGCTCTGTCAAGTGCCTCTTTTCCGTCTCCCGTTATTTGCGTTGTTTGCTAGAGAGTGTGTTCGTACCAACAAGCCCGGCTAACCACTATTCTGAAAACAATTTCTTAAGTTTTAGGGAATTTTTAAAGATCGCCTGTGGCAGATAGCATATTCTTGTCGTTTAGCAGTATTATTCGAAGAAGCTGACATTACTAGCACAAGAAATCGAAACATATATTCAACTAACTAACAAAAATGAATAATTCACTTCCTAATTAAATACTTTACGGCACATATCGAAATTTACGAATTGTAGCCGGTGAGCTTGCAAATACGCATCCAGTGGAAATGAATCTCGAGGATGACACCAGTTTCGAGACATTTCCCAAATTTTAGGATGAAATACATGGGCGTTCTATTTACTTTTGGGCTTCCATGTATAAAACAGCGGGTCGTTAAAAAAGTAAATGGACCACCAGTGCATTTTTACGGTGAGCTTGATTGCGCATTTCGCCAAACTAGTGTCGGTCTGAAAATTCACTTCAATTGAATACGCCTGGCAAGCTCACTGAATACAATTCGTAAATTGCAATATGTGGTGTAACATAATTCATTACGAAGATACTTAGTTATTTGTTGTTATTAGTTGAATATGTGTTTTCATTTTTGTGCAAGTAAGGTCCGCCTCTCTGAACAATCCTAGAATTATGTTATTTGCAACAGACGACATTTAAAATATTTCAAATAACTTAGAAAGGATCATCCCGTATATTCGCAGATTTATCGAAAAATAACCATTTTGCGCTTTATGTACTGTGTCGTTCTATGCTTTATAGCCTTTCTTCTTGCAATTTTAGCGCACAAAAGTGAGCGTAAACCCGTAATTGTTTTTGATGCAGGAAGTCATTGCGAGCGGCTCCTGGAGGTGTGACAATATTCGTCGCTCTATAACCTCCGCAGCTCCAATAAACGTGTTATGAAACGGGTGACCTGCAACACGGTTCTGTGTATAGTTTCTTTTTTCTGTTCTAAGTGCGTTTCAGTGAAGATGCTTAGGCAGAAAAATACCTTGGTCAGTCCATTTATGTCTAATTTACTGTACATCAATAAATAAATAAATAAATAAATAAATAAATAAATAAATAAATAAATAAATAAATACTATAATCATATCACAATAAGGAGGCTGCGACGGATAGTTCTATCAATATAAGCTTTCGTGCAGGAGCCCTTTACATATTAACACATACCTTAGGATGAATCATGTTTACAAATAACTGACAGATTTTAGCTGTAATCAGATTTCAATAAACGGCGACCGTTCTCGCTGCTATCGTTGTTGTTTGAGCGTAATTGTTTTTCTGAGTAAATGTTTGCCCGATAAAGAGTTAGATTTGTAACCCACAGTATTGGCATTGCATTATTCTTCACCGTCCCCACAAGGTAACAATATGACAAGTCCAAACACAGAGCTTACTTCAAGCTCAGCTCCGAAGCCGCCACTACCGATGAACGCGGGACAAGGTCGATGGCAAGAAGACAGGCCTAAGCCAAGCGCCATGAATTGGAAACATACTCAGCAATTACGCAATGGCAACCACCTCTCTTCCCGCCGCGGTGGCTTAGCGGCTATGGTGTTGCGCCGCAAAGCCCGAGGTCGCGGGATCGAATCCCGGCCACGGCGACCGCATTTCGATGGGGACGAAGCACAAGTACGCCCGTGTCCCGTACATTGGGGGCACGTTAAAGATCCCCTGGCGCTCAAAATTAATTCGGAATCCCCAACTACGGCTTGCCTCATAATCAAATCGAGGTTTTGGCATGTAAAACCCCAGAATTTAATTCGATTCAATTCAACGACCTCTCTGGCAGGTTCCAAACAGCTAACGTGGGTGCGTCGGTAGGAGGATCAAAGAAACAGTGTTCCCTACGGCATGGACAAATATGGAAGCAAACTCCACCTCACCACACACGTCGTTCACAGCTCTGTGGCAGAACAGTATGCCATCCTGGCCTTTGCCAAACATGCGTAATCCACTGGTCACACAGTGTCAAGAGAAGGCAAGCTTCACTGTAGTGTGTACATGCTCTCAACATGCCTTTCCTGCCTACAAAAATAAATCTGCCTTCACGTGCGTCGTCTGCGCGTCCAAGGGCACGGCTTTCCCTTACGCTGCATCGTTGGGCACACCGGTATATATACCGGGAAATAAAGGGCGCATTGACTAGCGCGTACCATGTTACTGTCCGTGCAGTGCATAAACTACCCGAACAGATATCGAACCACGTACCTAAAAAGAAGAAAATATACAGTCGGTGGTACGATTTCATAGAAGCCATTGTCCAAGTCAAACGCCGCCGGTGCAGTTATCCCCTGACTAGTTTTAATCCCTTAACATTCCCCACCTTCCCTCCTATAGGCTGCTGCACGCCGGCAGCGGGTTCTGCTTCAGCAGGTAACATACTGGCGTCCTCCTTACTCCCTTCCTCGTATTACTACATGTCACTGGGCTAGTTCGTGCACACTTCTTGGGGAGGAAAAGACGCCAAAGCAACTAAGGAAATGACCGGACAGGACCCTTCCTCAGTCAGCGTTTATGCAGGAAGGAAGACACTCGTGGCCTGGAACGTACACATTCAAGTGCACGTTCCAGGCGACGAGGGTCTTCCTTCCTGCGTAAACGCTGAATATATATATATATGGAGGGGGGGTTTCGTGAGCGACAGCACTGGTTAACACTTCCGGGGTTAGTTTCGCTAGTAAAACCGTAAAGCATAAATACCCCAAAAAGTGGATGCGAAGATTGCGCCGCGGTAGCTCAGTTGGTAAGAGCACTGCACGCATAATGCGAAGCCGTTCCCCACGTGCGGCCAGTTGTTTTTTCATCCACGTTCATTTCTGTTTACTTATCATTTCCTCAATTCAATCATTAACTGCAAATTAGTTTCCTTCTGCTCTCTTTTGTGTCATCGTTTGTAGGCTTCTTATGATGGTATTAATAAACATCGGGCTGCTCGTTTTCCTTGCTTCCCGTTCATGTGTATGTCAGAATAAGAAACACAAGTTTATATACTGAAACGACGTTGAAAGGCCGGAGCCCCACCTTTGAAGATCGAAATAAATATCTTTCTCAATTTGATCTTTTTCAAATACCGATACTGTTGACAGGAACGCGTATGTTCACACACACACGTATATATATATTGATGGCTTGTTCGCTGGAAGCTCGAGAGGTCGAAGTACCAATTGGCAGTTGACGCTTGCGAGAAAGATTGGCCCCCGATAAACTGTGTACGCAGAGGAAAGAGCTTGTCGCAGTGGCTCGCGAGAGAAAAACAGACCCGCCGACCGCTGCGGGGGCAGTGCGCGACAAGGGGGCACGAGGACAGCGTGGGCGTGGGCAGAAGACGCGACTGCGGCCGCGTGGCGCGGGCGGCAGCGATTCGGAACCAAGCGACAAAAATCAATCCCCTCGAAGACTGTCCCCCGAGCCCCGTTCTCTTGCCAGACGAGATCGAAGCGCTGAAACAACAAGACCGCGGGGTCGGCTCCCGCTGGTTCGATGGATCTCCGTGGCCAAGTGTTTGAGCGGCCGTTCTGCGGTCACGGCAGCGCTTTGAGGAGCGTCTCGCCCCCTCCTCCCCGCTTCCCTACGAGCGAGCACGCGCGCGCACAGGCCATTAGGCGGCGTTGCGTGCAGCTCGGCGCACGCACACACGCGGCGCGCCATCAAATCACTCGGGATAGCGCGGCGCTTGCTGGGACGCTTCAAGAGCGCCTAACGAGTCCTGACCACGGAAGCTGCGGCCGAGGACGACGCTGGCACGACTGCCGCGGGGGCCGCGGCGCGGTGTCGGGGCGCTCTTGCCTTTCGTCAACACGAGCGGGGCGCAGAGCCCTAAGTGCCGCGTCGTGTGCGAGGCGGACAGCCAGCCGGGGAGCGTTTCTCGCTGGCTGTCCAGGGGGTGAGACAGCGTTGCTTGCCAGCTTACATTCGAGAGTTACGCGATCATTAGTTATACGGCTTGCTTCAGCCTTGGCAGAAGCGACTGTGGCCCAAGCTGCAGCGCTAAACGGGAAGAGTTTAATGGCTGTAGGAAGGGGCCCGACAGGTGCCATTGCCTGGCAAGCGCGTGAACTACTGGTGTTCAGTTTTTTTTTTTATGTTCCATGTGAAAAAGACTCGCCAGAGGCTTCAACAAATGTGTAAAGCAATATGAACATATGAAGGTAACCGTATACTGTGCCTTCCAATGATTTAGCGTTTTTTTTTTCTTTTTTTGTCATTGGCCTGGCTGCCGTCATGACCACTGGGCTCTGCCACTCGGCCCAATGGGTCATCAAAAATAATGAACGACGGAAAATGAAATGGAACTTTGCAGAACACAGGTCCTGGGTACATGCCGTTCGTTAGCCTGATCACGCATGCGAAACACGATATGCTGTAGGGAGCAGGAAATAGCAGAGCTGGAATAGTGTAAGCCCCGAAAATACCAGCAGTTTCTGCCACTGTCGGCAGTGGCCGCCGCCGCTACAGGAGCTTAACGCCGTGTGTACGAAGTGTGAAAGTGTGGTAATCGTTCATTAACGATGATAGCAGTCGCAGCATGTTGGTTGGAATTCCTACGGGAAGTTGTTCTCATGGCATCTGTAAAACTGTATTTTTACACTCAGCAGTCCTACACCCGACCTACTCAGTGACCTGGTAAAGCGGCATTATCACAAAGGAATACTGTACAAAAAAGGTGAGGTGTGCAGACAGGACACAAAAGAAGTGGACAAAACGAACGCGTGGGTCCTGTCTAGTGTCCTATCTGCACGCCTCACCTTTTTTGCATAATGAATCCTTACCAACCAGCTCAGCTTTCTGTCGTTCTAAGGAATACGGCACGAGCGGAAACTACAAGTGAGAACCTCTTTGAATTACTGGCACCACTACTCCATGCGGTATTGAAAACCATCGTTAAGCCGTCACCTGACGTCATGTACCAGAAGTTTGAGCGATGTATCATGTACCAGAAGTTTGAGCAATGTTATCAACAATATTCAGCGGCTGCTTCACCTAGCTCAATATTATTACGGCTCCCCTAATTCTTGGGCCAACGTTCGAGTCACGCCGCCAAAAAGAATGCCAAGTGCTTCAAACTATCGCTTGGACAACCATATATTTCGGACGCTTCAAAACGCTCATACACCTGTGTTTCTAGCGATGAACGTGAACGAGCAGGTCCGCACGCGTCGGCGTCCGTGTGTGCGTTTGTGCTGAGGCCGAAACCTTCACCCTTTCTCTATGACACCCGCTACTTGCGGGAGGACGAGGGACGTGAGAAAGCAGGAATTGCGAGCCCAGGCGTGAGGGCCGAGCTCCGACGACGCGTGTTTCAGCCAAAGGTTCCTTCCCTCTCCTGGGCGTTACCCGCCTTGGTTGCTCAGTGGCTATGGTGTTAGGCTGCTGAGCACGAGGTCGCGGGATCGAATCCCGGCCACGGCGGCCGCATTTCGATGGGGGCGAAATGCTAAAACACCCGTATACTTAGATTTAGGTGCAGGTGGTCGAAATTTCCGGAGTCCTCCTCTACGGCGTGCCTCATAATCAGAAAGTGGTTTTGGCACGTAATAACCCATATTTTCTTTTCTCCTGGGCGAGTTTAATTGTTTCCGGAATAATATAAAAGCGCAGACAACGCGCATGCACATCCCTTTGAAAAGGTTGGGATACTGCAAAGGAATGCTAATGCATCAAAGGACAACTAGCAGTTTTCCATAGGTGCACGAACGAAAACAAAATTTCAATACTCATGCTGCGACAGCGAGTGGCGGGCCGCGAGGTGTATTTGTCGTTTGACGAAGACTCGACGCCGCTGACGAAGGCGCAACCATTGTGATAAACGAAGCGCGCAGAGTTCTATCTCCATGGTAGACACTAAATGTGACGTTAAACTCTCACTTCAGGTATATCCTCTAACAGGAACCGGAATGTGCGGCGCGCGTCACAGAGCTTAGGAGCGCGTCGGGCTTTCTGGCTGGAACTCCAGGAACTGCCGTTGCTCTGAAGGCAACGCACAACGCTGTCTTTATGCGAGAGCTCTACGCTGCCGAAGTCTGGGCCACTAACGTTGCCACGTCAAGGAACAGGTCATCGACCAAACTTTACTTTCTTCTCGCAGGCTCACTCCGCTATGCCCGCGCTTCGTCGGCGTCATGAGCGCCGCCACGCTTCACTTTAACTGAATCTCGAATTTATTATCATCCTAGTCTCCGTGCTTATCTAGAATTCTCGTCCAAAGATAGGCTGCTGAGTTGCACAACGTTATGCACTCGCAAGTATGTCATCCTCCTTCTCATGATCGATCATCAGCCTTTCGTATGTCTACTGCACGATGAAAGCCTCGTAGAGCAATCTCCACTTCTGCCTTTTGCCAGCCGCCTACATCTTATGCTTGCAAAAGAGAGAGAGAGAGAGAGAGAGATTTAGAGAAGAAACGCAGGGAGGTTAACCAGATGCGAGTTTGCGCTTTCTTATCCTGCATTGCGGTGGGGGAAATATAGGTTGGGAAGACGACTAAGAGAGTGAGAGAGATTTTAAAAAAGTACAGAAAGGGCATTTCAATTAGAGGCGTTCATACAGGCCCCTGTACTTGCAAATTGCGTAACATGACGATACCACCTAATCCCCGAACATGTTAGACTGCACTTTCATTCCATTGATGTCCTAATTCTTCACTAGACCATCGGTTATCTGCTATGTGGATTACGTGACTTGCCGAAGTCAGATTTTCCCTCTTAAAGGCCAACTGCAACGAAATTTTCGACCGCGTAAAAAGCCCAGTTTCCGATATTTGAGACATGCAGTAGCCTCTGTGCAAAATCTTACGCTTGTAATATAGGTCAATCTGTCACAACGAGCTCGCAAAAATTGATGTTTTTCATACCGAAACTGAAAGAAACGCCGCCATTATCGCGCGGCGGAAGTGACGTACAGTGAAGAATGTAGAGAAACAGCGCCCGTGCTGTCTGTCTACCTTCCTTGTATTCCGTTCCGCTGTATCAGCGAACAGGTCCCGCACGTCTGCTAGCCACGGAGTTAGTACACTTTGTTAGCTACAGCGTGCGCTGTGAGAACACTGTTGCGCGCCCGCGATGTTCCTTTAATGCGAAGTAGTCTCCGAGTCCAGCCGGTTTTCTCTGTCTGGTTGTCTATGTTCAACAGCAGGGCCTCGATGAGTTCTGCCCGCGCTCGAAGAGTGCATTGGGGTGGCCAAGCTAAAGGAGCGGTATAGTTCGGCTTAACGGGGACGCGATCCACGCGTGGCGCAGTTACGCTACATCGGCGAAAAGTGGACGCTCTACAGTCTAGTCTGGCTGGCGCGGTAATAGAACAAGTCATATCGCACGCCGGAGGGCCTGGAACAGGGTGCATCACGCGCTAGCTCGGCTGACCAGCAGCATGCTGTTCGGCTTCAGTGAAGCGAGCGAGTTTCATTTGCATCTTCGACGTACAAAGCAGCGCTCTCTCGCCGCGCACCACTTGTCTGCTAGCGCTGTGGCAACAACGGATCACAATTGATCCTATACGCCATACCGGAATGACGGGTATGTCACCTGCGGAAAAAATGCGACCTGCCTGGAAAGTTTTAAATGTTCTGACACTTACTGCGCTTTCGGCATTGAACACCAGAAAGAAAAAGCACTTCATGGAGTGAGACGCAAATTATAAAGTATTAATATGGTCCCTTGAGCGGAGAAATCATCTCTGTTGTATAACCTAGACGCTTTGTTAAGCTCCTCACCAAAGCTAAAGAATGAATGTGCATTAGGCATACTCTTACATTTTCTATCACTTGAGGTGACCTACCCGCCCAGCTTTCATATCGCATAGGAAAAAGGTCGTCTTCGCTGTGCTCGTTGTGGCACCCGCATGCTTCTGTAGAACGCATCATTGAATGCCTACCATTTGACTAGCAACCGAGACTGCGGTTGTCTTGGTGTCTTAGGTAGGCGTGCTTTATTGGCAAAGAAAGTACTCGGAACCTGGTCGGGAACCTAAGTCAAGCTTTGAAAGCCATACGCCATTTCTCTGTGGACAGTGACCTGATTGGAATCTTGAGAATAGTTCTATATATGTGGCACGACTATAACAGCGAGTTGACCTTATATGAGGTTTTATTATTAGTAGACAGGCGTGCATAACTTTCCCCAAAGGTTTTAATAGCATTATTTACATTTTCGTTTACTAATATATGTTTTCGGCCCTGATTTCTCATTTAGAAATTCGCTTTTTTCATTTGTCACATTTATAACATGTTGCGAATTATCCCACATGTGCAAGTATATTATTTAATTTTCATTTTACTTTGTTTGAAGGCATGTGTTTCTGCAGACGTTTTACGTCACCTTTTCTGTTCTAATTCTAAGCTGATGAAATGCGTTTACACGTGGGAAGTCCCCCTGCAGTCATGCGCAATGGGTCGTCCTTTTGTACACTTTGATATGCAAGAAGACCAATGCCAAAAAAAAAAGCGAAAAACAATTGCAGATTTAACACAACGCCCGCATTTAAATGAAGCAGGGGTTTTATGCTTATGTTTAGGTGTGTTCATATTTAAAACAGCGCCAAAAAACACGGACAAGGGAGGACACAGGACGAGCGCTGACTGCCAACAACACCTTTATTGAAGCCTGCGCGAATATATAGAATTCGCAACGGGCAGAAAGACAGCAAAAGAAGAAAGGGAAGGCAAGTCATCGTCGGTGAACCCCTGCTGCGCATGCGTCAATAACATTAAACAATACAAATGTAACCATACACATGTGGACACAGGCCAAACTGATTAACTTCTAAGGAACTTAAGTTCTTTATCACAAAGAGCTATCGAAAGGGAACTAACACAGGTGGCTCCTAACTGACACATTGAAAATGCCTCAAAGATTTGTCTGGCCATCTGATTGCTGTACCTTTTCAACACACGTGTGTCGTCCAGGAGTGGTGAACAGCCACACTTTGCACAATGAGCAGCCAGATTACTGCCAGCCTTAATCGTGACGCAGTGAGCATACTCACGCAAACCATCATTGATACAACGTCTTGTTTGCCCTAAGTGTGTCCATTTTCTCAAGTTCACGCAAGCTAACCTTGACAGCCGCACGCAGCATCTATTGAAGGCGCAAGTGCGTGACCTTGACCTAAACCCAGAAACTGCGAGTTGAAAGTTTATTTATTTATTTATTTGCTCAATTATTCCCTGCTCTTGGAATGTACAATTTGTACTATAGATATTACGCGAGTAGTATGTACACTGTACACATTTCAGAGGGGCAACTGTAGGGGGTGCGCGTTCAGAAGAGGTCGACACAGCGATGAAGGCGAGAGACAGAGGGCGAATAAACTTATTTTATTTGGAAAACAAGTCGGAAATTTTCCTCGACGAGTGGGGCCCTCAGTCCAGGGCTCCATTGCCATGCGCTACTTCCCGAGCCCGCTGGACCAGCCGTTGCTGTTCCTGCCGGCTTGTGCCGAGCAGCGCGGACTCCCGAGAGGAAAGGGTAGGGTGGCGTAAATATAGGAGGAACACCACACACACAACCATTGCACATGCCTCCATTTGTTCCTCGTCTACTCGTAAAGAAGGAAATGACGTGGATTCCAGTATGATGCCCAAAATGTTTTGCTGCGTGGAATAGTACAAAACTTATGGCTGCAAACTCGTGAGCAAAGACACCGTTTCTTATCCCTCGCCTCCCAAACATTTGCAAACATATGTTTCTCTACGACATTGGAACGCAGTGATTGCCAGTTTTTAAAGCAAATATTTCTTTGCCTACCGTTCCGTGTTTCGGCTGGCTGGCTGCTGCTGCTGTCAACTGCTGGCGTGGTCGATATGTTGACGGATGTACACAGGGTGTCTTAACTATCACTCACCAAGATTTAAAAATATGCATATGCCACGTAGCTGGACAGAACAAATGTAACAAAGGTGTTTTTCCGAGCACGAGAGAAGCCCGTGAGTACACGCAAAGTGCCTCGAGCGGCCACTCTCGCGGCAATTTTTCGTGCATTGTCTGGCTGCTTTCATGTTTCGAAAAACACTTTTATGTAGACGTATTGAGCTACAGAAAGCTTTATCGGCAGTTGTTCATGTTGCTCTACATTTTTCTCGTTGACAGATTTCATATAACTATATTATTTGACACGTTCATGAATTAATTAAGAGTATTTATGTAATTCGGCATAATGCAAAAAATAATAATCTGAGCATCTCCAAGCGACAACAAAGAACATTACCTCGGTTCTGTCCAACTACGAGGCATATCTTTAAGGTTTGGCTCAAGTTACGAGGGACACCCTATATGTATAATCTCCAAGGAACCGGGGCGCGTGATTTTGCTTCGCTTTCGCGCTGCACTAACTGAGCCGAAAGGCTGAGGGCATAAATTACGCTTCGGCCTTCTTCACTGCTCGCTTACACGCGCTTCCTCGCGAAGAGCCAATCTTTCACGCCACACTTGAGCGCTCGCGCTGCTTGCGGAACAAAAGCGAGCGCCCGTACTTCACGCGTGATGATCTTGCCCGCCGCAGTGGCTGGCTTGGCGGCCTGTCTTTGTTAGTTACAGCGTCATTGAATAACACAAAACCCGCAGAACCAAACCAGAATAGACTAGATAGAAAGGGAAAAAAAGAAAAGAAACTCCAACGCTTCGTTTCTTGCGCGGCTTCCCGCGGCGGTGGCGCGATCGGGCGTGCACAAAAGAGCCGCGAGTCTGGCGAACCACTGCGGCGCCTTTCGGCGGCTCAGGGAGAAGTGAATAACGTTTCCCATGAGCCGCGCAGCAGGCGCGCTTCTCTGGGAGTCTCGTTGACGTGAAGGGGAGCCGCGCTGCAACCTGACACGGCCAGTTAACTGGCTCGGCAGATTGCCGCGGGCTGCACGCGCCGCGGCGCGGGTACATTGTGTGCGGGGGGGGGGGGGGGGGGGGTGCTGCGCCACTTCCGCCGCCGATGCTCAGGTGTAGGGTTACCGGATCTGTCGATGTTGCTGCTGCTAATCTGGCAACTTGGCGGCGGCCCCGCTATACGCACACGCGGCCGCGCATTGTGCGACGTGGCGGCCCGGTTTCTTTACCGCGAGGTGCGCGCTCGCGTTGTTCTCTCGCACCGCCCATTCGGCATTATTTGAGCCCCGCGTCGGCGGTCTGACGTAACCGCAAATGCGGTTCCCGACAGCGTGCGATGACGCCCGGTGTCCCGTCGGTTCCCTTCCGAAACGGCTCTCCGCAGGCACGCTTGGCACAATCCGCGCCATCTGGAACGGGACTTCGAAAAGGGATTTTCGTCATCGCATCGGCGAGCGGCGACGAGCGTTTCTTGGCGCGGGGTCGACATTCGTCGCAACTTGCGTGGTTGTCACGACTGTTTGCTGTTTCGTCTACGGTGCTCACGACGAGTGCTGTTCAAACATTAAAAGCGGAAAGCTTGCGCAAGGTCGACATAGCAAACACTTTCAATCTAATAATTTGTAAAAACACAAATACATAAAGCAACGAAGAAACAAAGAAACAGCCAAGCAAATAAGTAAATAAACAAATAAATAAATAAATAAATAAATAAATAAATAAATAAATAAGTAAATAAATAAACATTTATTTTGGGGGCAATAAGGCGGCTCCATACTGTTTCAAATAGTACAGATATCACGGTGCTAAAAAAAAAACAAACAAAGATACACTTGCTTGTTTGGAAAGATTGTGATAAAAAAAATGTAATTGATGGAGTGTTACGTTAGAAAACAGCACAGAAGGTATGGCCATCGTTAAAAGCCTCAGCAATGAGGTGAGGCTTTCCAAATATTCCAAATAAATTTGCCTTCCTTCCTTCCTTCCTTCCTTCCTTCCTTCCTTCCTTCCTTCCTTCCTTCCGTCCTTCCTTCATTTTAATGTTTATGTCATAAGTCCGCCATTCTCTACACTTCTCTGCCCCGCTCACTTTGTATGCATTGTCGTGTTCTTTAACGCGATCCCGCGGGGCCGTGAATACGAGTTTCAATTCAAGAGGGGAACTTCCGTACGACCGCCTTACCCTAAGTGGCTCCCATTGTAGTGCTTTCTTCACCACAGTTCATGCTTTGCCGCGGAAAGCAATGAACTAACGGCGCTCACGCATTCCAGTTACCGCACAGATCTGCCAGCGAGAGTCGTAGCAGTCCAGGCACGATCGCGGTCTCGCGGACGAGATGCGGCCCGCGCGATGCGGCTCTCCGGAATCGCTGACCATGGCTGGGCATCGCGGCTGTGCCTTCCCTACTGGCGCCTCGGGCGCGCGCTGAAATCGCAACGTTCAAACGAGCGCTGCTCGAATCTCGTTCGTCACGCAGCTTCGCAATTCTCAAGAGGCAAGAGAGAGAGAGAGAGAAAGTAAAGGAAACATGTTCCAAGGATGAAAATAAAAGACAGAAAGAAAGAAGGAAGACAAAAGAAAGGTGCCTCGAGAGCGCAGTTCGTTAGGGGGCTAACCTAAGGGAATCTTAGGTGGCCCACAGCGCCGGGGCGAGGGGAACCACGCGACCGCCCTGATGGCAGTTGCGCGGACGTCGCTCTTTCAGCTTGCAGGAATCGGGGGCGGGAGAGGAAGGGGAGAGTCGACGCTGTAGTACAGCGCTCCTCGGAACCACGGGTGGCGAACAGGGATAGGAAGGAGATACAACAGCCGGAAGATACAAAGCTCCGCTCGAGGGGAAAAAACGGAGGGGGGCGTTCGTCCAAAGCACAAAGTGGATCAGGAAAGCTTTGGGTTGCGGTTCGTCGAGCTCAGCGCAACTTTCTGGGTAGTCTCCCTTTCCCTCCCTCTCTCTTTATCACTTCTTCTCGCGAGCGCTTCTCTTTTCGCCACTCGCTAACGATTACACTGCTCTTTCACTCTCTATCCCCCATATATATATATCGCTATGACAAGTGGGAGGGAGGGAGAAGGGGCAGAAAGGAAGGGCGGAGGTACGTTCACAAGGAGCCTTGTTAATAGTGACATCATTGCTCGAACGAGATGAGTGATTAGACCTGCGTCGGCGGGATGAATTGATTGGTTGAGTGACAGCCGAATCAAGTTGGACGCTAGCCCTCCCAGGCTCACTGCTTAGGCACGTCCGCGCATCTCGTGCCTCTAGGCTATTGCGAAGCGTATGACGATGAGGGGTATAATCACGGAAAACAAAAATGTCATCAAGGAAAAAAAAGAAGAGGGAGAGAAACCAGTCACGTTACAGGAGACTGGAGAGTGGAGTAGAGAAGATTGCATAGTGCTTTACGAGATTTACAAAGCATGGCACGGCAAAACTATACGAACAGAAAGAACAGCACGAGCTATTGCGTGGTGCCTGTGATGACGGTATCTTATAGTGTAGAGGGCAATCGAAGTAATTTACCCGCCGTGGTTGCTCACTGGCTATGGTGTTGGGCTGCTGAGCACGACGTCGCGGGATCGATTCCCGGCCACGGCGGCCTCATTTCGATGGGAACGAAATGCGAAAACACCCGTGTACTTAAATTTAGGTGCACGTTAAGAAGCCCCAGGTGGTCGAAATTTCCGGAGTCCTCCACTACTGCGTGCCTGATAATCAGAAAGTGGTTTTGGCACGTAAAACCCCATAATGTTTTAAATCGATGTAATTTCTATTAAAGCCCTGCGGTTTGCCTATAGCTGCACACTTTTAAGGAGACCCACGTATAACATGTGTTAGTACTGACATACGGGAGCCGATATCGCCATTTCTTGTGAACAATGAAAAGCGGTTGGCCATCTCTGCGACAGAATGCTAAACATTAAATAATAAGTAACTTTGAGCGAAGGCTATATACGATTGGACGGTTGATAGACTTGAAGAAAGCATTTGATTCTGCTAAACGTAATGTCCTTCTAGGTAAGCTTTATGACTGCGGAATACGCGACATTACACTAAAGTTATTGCAACGTTGCCTTTCAGATGGGTACCAATACGTTTCTATCAACGAAGTAACGTCCCCGAAGTTAAAAATTCACAATGGTATCCTCCAAGGATCCATACTCGGTCCTCTTTTGTTTAACTTTTACATGATGGACTTTTTTATAATTCCGATATCCCAACGTTTAGTAATGTATGCCGACGACACAATGCGTTTTTCGCGGACAAATCGCTGCCAGTGTTGCAACGTTAAATTAATGCTTATTTAGATCTGCTGTCAAACTGGTTACACATCAATATCAATAAGCCTCAACTAAATGCTAACAAAACTAAATACATAATACTTGCTCCGATTAAGAAACCGTATTATTATAAAATGCTGGTTCATTTTCGTTGCAATCAAGAGAACAGGTTGAAGCCCAGTGTTTGGTTTAGAGTGATCCTGTCATGAAATACTCATATGATTAACCTTACAGCTAAATTTAGTAAAATTACAGGTTGTTTCTTTATGATACGCCGTATTTTTCTTGTTTGGTTGAAAATAATGCAATATTATTCATTTTATCCCTATATTTTTGTATAGCATACTTGTATGGGGCACTATATATACCAAGAGCTACAGGAGACTGATTAGACTATCAAAAGGATCCCTCAGATTTTTTGAAAATTATACATATAGGCCACACCTAGGTACAGAGCCCCATTTCTTTAAAACACACACTGCCTAAAACTTCCCACTTGTAATACTACAAGTTAATCTATAATATCGAACTCAATAAGCTTTTTGATGTCTACAGGTCACAACCAAAGATTCAGTATCTACAGCGCAGGTAAGTTAGTCGAGTCCCCCGAACAAGAACCAATAATTTGGCATACTAGTTCTGCGGAAACTCGCGTGGTGTAAAGAAGTAATGAATTAGCGGAAGATGAGACATTCGCCCAATCATAGCAATTGCTAGAATGGAAAACCATACGGGTTCCTCGACAGAAAAGCCTCGCATTTGAAGAAAAATTCGCCCTGGTCCGGGACTCGAGCCCGGGACCACCGCCTTTCCAGGGCAGCCGCTCCATCATCTGAGCTAACAAGGCGGCTAGCAGATAGCAGGGCGAAGTCGAATTTGTCAACAACTCGAAGCAGAGGCAAGAGATTGACGTAATAGTTCTGCGGAAACCCGCGAGGTGGAGAGAAGTATTTAATTATAGGAAAATGAAACATCCACCCAATCGTAGCAATTGCTACAAAGGAAAACCATACGGGTTCCTCGAAAGGAAGCTTCGCCGTTGAAGAAAAATTCGTCCTTTGTAGCAATTGCTACGATTGGGTGGATGCCTCATTTTCCCCTAATTAATTACTTTTCTCTACCTCGCGGGTTTCCGCGGAACTGTTACGTCAATCTCTTGCCTCTGCTCCGAGTTGTTGACAAATTCGACTTCTCCCTGCCATCTGCTAGCCTCCCGGTTAGGTCAGATGGTAGAGCGGCTGCGCCGGAAAGGCGGTGGTCCCGGGTTCCAGTCCCAGACCAGGACGAATTTTCTTCAAATCCGAGACTTTTCGTTCGAAGAACCCGTATGGGTGTCCCTTGTAGCAATTGCTACGATGGGTGGATGTCTCATTTTCCCCTAATTAAGAACCAATTATGCTAAAAAAGAACTGACTATATGCCAGCACTCTTAAATGATCTAAGGCCTACAGACTAGAATACAATAAGCATTTCCTTAAGGTTATTAATAAATGCAAAATAGAATTGAATATGATTGAGTACCATCAATTTTTATTGGGCTATGTATTGAAAGTAGGTAGTAATTTGTTATGGCTAATGCTTCTTACTTCAGCTTTTCTTTCAAAACATTTTCAACACAGCTTAAAGTCGTAGAAATTGCAGAATTTATTACTGAAATTATTATGCATTTCTTATTATTTCAGCATTTTGTGCGCAATGTTGCAGGGACACATATTTTAAATGATTGTGTGTAATTTAGCATGTGCATCCTACATGTTATGAATCTTTGCTTTATTTACATTGAAGTATGTTGTGTAATATTGTGACAATGTAAGTTGAAAGTCTAGTTTTGCTGTAATGTTGTAAGTTGACAATGCTGTATTTTCCTTCTCAGCACTGAATGGAAGCAATCGCCGTTGCCAAATGCCAAACGGAGGAGGAGCCTTCGTCAGACCTTGACCCATTTTACTCTTGCTGCCGTTTGTATAAGAGATGTAAAAAAAAAGAAGAAGAATGATTCTTTTTTTCGACTATAGCCCCACCGCAGAGAAGACGGTAATGAGCTTATCGGAGGGCAGGGATCAGCGCATTTTCGATAGCGGTCAAAGACGAGAGGCTGCCGCAGTTTTGCCTGAATGCGTCTACACTGAAAACGTATTTTCTTTCCAAGTCGAGGAATGAGGTGCAACAGCCACGAGCGCAAAAATGGCTACAAGCTGGAAAGAAAAGAAATTCCTGTGGGAGAACATCGTTTCTTTAAGAACAGTGTGCTAACTTAGGCCGGTTGGTGCATACTTACGCGAAGATACAGCACTGTTGAACGGGACAAGGCAGCACTCGTGCCTGTCGTCTCCTATTTGCCCGTTCAAAAGAACTGTTTCGTGGCATCATAGTTTTTCATAGAGAGATAACCTATTTGAAAGAAGAGGTCGGCCTGAGCTAGCGCGCTCTAGCTTGCTGCTCTGCACAGGGGAAGGGGGAACGGGGACTTAAAGGCGTGATGACATAAAGGTGGGAGGGATGACGATGGCACAGAAGAAGCATGCACAACGGTGAAAGCAAGTTCAACATTATGCTCATAAACATTCATAAATGTCCTCCACGAGGCCACTACCGGCTTCCATATGTTGGTTGCGGTCACTGTAACACACAACATAACATAACATAACAAGAAAGGCATAGTGAAGAAAATAGCGTGCATGGGAGCTTTTCGCAACTAACGATACACACAGAAAACGAGGAAGTTGTCCCAAGGAAATAGATACTACATGCATATAGCTGCGCATTACGTATCAGCATCATGGTTTCCTGAGGACAAAAAAAAAAAAAAACAAAACAAAACGGTGTTATAAATTGCATGTGGTATTAGAAGTATATGAGTATATAGAAATAGTCCACATCTGGGGGGGGGCACTTCCCTTAGTAGAGAAAAGCGATTTGCGAAGAACATTGCAGTGCTGACTCGAGTGTTTGTGGGTCTGTTACGAAGTTGATACTCCGCGCTCAGCTCGTTGTGACAGCAGGTTTCAAATAGGCCGTTTTTTAACAGTTGCAAAGTCCATCGCAAAAGTGAAGGTGTAGACTAGCTCGTATAGGGATGCCTTCATGCATATCGATATTTCAGACCCCCTCCCTTGCCGCATTTCGACGGAGTTGGCATCAAAAATGCCCATGTAATTAAATGCACGTGCACATTACGGATATGGAACCCTCCACTACGGCATCACTTGTAAACCTCAGTGTAGAAGCAGAAAGAGAGTCAGAGAATGCTCTTTAATGAAAGGCAGGCAATTCTGCCTGTGTGTATACAGTCGTCTACATGCTACTCTGCATGAGGAAAGGGATTAGAGATTGAAAGTCCCTAGGAGGGAGTTTCGAGTGCCGCACTCCCGAGTCAATGACTGCACTAAGCAGCTCCACATGCGATGTATCCCTTCACATGACCTAGTAACATCAATCGTACAACCGAACGTGTGTTTAGATAAACAATGCTCAATGCTAGTCTTCACTTGGAAGACACTGTGGGTTGCTGTTCGGGTTATCGGTGACAAGGTAAAATTTGAAGTCCTCCGTTCCGTCAGAAGCCACTGCACTTTCAGGAACCGCTCCTCCGAGGATGTTCACCTCGACAGCAGAATAATACAGGAGGGATTGTTGCGGCTGCAGTTTTTCTTATTCAAAATCTTCGGCTTGAACGGAGGCGTATAAGGTGTGCATACTTTTCAGGGGGACCGGAGCTCGTGGGGGAGCATCGATGCAACAAACATAGCGCTGTCACAGATCTCGGAAGCCATGGGGTTGGCTAATACTTTTTTACTCTCCTCTTGATGGTTCACCCCAATTTCTCATTTAACAATACATACTATACAGGCTTGCTCTTAATCATAACATCAGTTATGATATTTTTGTATCACCATTTTGTGATGTAGGAAAAGTTAACTTGCAACGCAGCAACGCAACTCCTCTTTCTCTCTCTTTTTCTTCCGGACGATGCAATGTGGTGGTTTAGTTGCTTAGTTACTTTCGTTTTAATTCACCAGGGCTGCCACAACAGTGCATTTATTGGTTAGAACCCAACTAATGGGTAGTATGAAGCGAACGGGGGGGGGGGGGGGCAATCTTGATCATTCCTTACAGGTATATTTAAAGGTATAAAATTATCTGTCTCAATGACCAGGCAGCCACAAGATCATGAACCATAGAGGGATGCCTGAATGGAAGAAGACGAAGAGACACGATTTTGATTGTTTAATCCGCTCTTGTGTACTTGAATATACGATGTGGAAAAATAAAGAAGAAATTAAAATGCTTCCATGCTATCTTTAATGCGAGCGAGCAAGTATATTTTGTAGAAGGCAATAACATTATTAAGCAATTTTCTTTCTTTGCTGGTTGGGAGAAGACAACAAGAAAAGGTGTTGCTTACTCTGTTGGCATGATAAGGGTACATGTAGGACTTAATTTCAGCCACAAAGGAATAAATTTGTCTGTTCAAATGTTATAATCATTCTGATCAGTTAAAACTATTTTGTGAACGTGGACAGCAAGCCCGTAGTGCATCTTTCCTTCCTGGAAATAAAGTGTGCTTGTGGAGAAATGAGGTTGTGAAGTAGTATATATAAAACAAATTGTTGCGTAGGGGTAGTAAATCTGATGAAGACATAGAAGTCTGGCATGCGGCGTTTTCTTCTTACTTTCGCCGTAACTCAGCCCAGCTTACCGATTGGTTACACGCGGTAATCTGTCACCGTACCCAAGTCATTACGGGAATTTTTAATATTTAGGATCAAGCTGGCAATATAAGTGAAGCGTGGGTAATCATAGACCCAAAGTCTAAAACTAAAAAGAATTAAATGAAACCTTAGACAAACAAGAGCAATGGTTAGTAAAGCAATGAGTGGGGCTTGTTGGTGGACGCTCATGACTCTATTGAGCTTAAGATTGTTCGTTGTTTAGTTCTTCTCATCAGTGTAATACAAAGCGCGATACAATCATGAAGACCAACGGTACATTGTTCGCTGTCGTCATGAGTTACTCAGATTATTTTTTTGAAGGCGATTTTTTAGCTGATTAGTTACGATTATTTATGCATAAACAAAAAATTGGTTCTATCGCTTAACTCGTATTTGAAAAGTTGTAGAACCTGCTCAGAAGCATCCAATGAAGTAGTTTCCCTTGCGCTATCTTTTGCGTGGTTCTTCTTTCGAGCTCTTAAAAAGGCCGCGGAAGTATATACATATATAAAAAAACACATCACTGAGCTCTTGCGTGTTTGGATGGCAGAAGTCTCAATTGTGATTCTGAAAACACGCCCGCGCATCAATCATAAAAAGAAAAAAAAAAGGTGACAAGTATGTTTGCATGCTTCTTCAGCGCCGGCCTATGGGTTATCATTGAGGACTGTGGGTGCTTTTCTGGACATTATCAAATTCCATAATATTCTGGAATTGTGTAATGGCGGAGTTCTCAGCCAATCAGAGAAGCCGTAACAACCCTCCTAGCCAATCAGAACTGGTAAGATGGCGAACAATGTGGTCATTTTAATGATTTTGTCGCTATAGATTTAGCGACTTTTTGGTCTGTTAGCGACACATTTTTTCTACTTAGCGACTGGCGACATTCTTTTTTAGCGACACGACATAACAAGTGGCGAAATTTTAGCGACTTCTAAATTAAGAAATTTACTTTTTAAATTACTTGATAGAAGGTACTTTATTATGCAAAGGCTACAAAACGCGGCTGAAATCGGCTCTACGGCACATAGCCTCTGTGACCACGATGAAACAACGGTGGCTTGCACTCACGGAGTCCATACGCTGCAGTCAATTGCGCCGATGCAAACAGGCTTCACAATGTGCTCACAAAATGCACCTTTCCTTTGTTTCCTTTTTCGTTCTATATAGTAACACCAATTAGAATTCGCCCTAACGCTGTGGGTGCTGCAGTATCGCTAAGTACGTTCGATTTGCGGACGTTCCCAAACGTAGCAGTGAATTAAATTTGCAAAAGTTATTGCAATAAATGGTATGGCGAGGTTTACAAGGCAGGAGATGAGCACTAAGACAGATCGACAGTAGAAAGGCGTACGTATTAGAGCGGATGGGCTCGTTCACGTGAATCTCAACGCACAGGCCTCGCTTCGGCTTTTGGACAAATGAATACAGCGAGAAGCTTCCGGTAGATCAAGGGATGCCAATGTAGTATCTTATTTCCATAAAAGTCACGTAATTGCCACTGCCGTTCTCTGGTCAATTCGTTCTCCTTTCAGGAGTGCCGAAAACTATAAAATTTGCAGGCATAAAGTAGACTAAGTACGTCATTGTGCTCGGAAAATCGGGAGGTCCGAGTGTTTTGGAACCGTGCTGGATTTGTAGTACTAAAATCTGCAGAATGCAGAACATTGGCTATTATAATGGATTGTTTTAAAGTACACTTGGTAAAGTAAAAGTTCTCAACACCCTGCTGTTGAATCCACTGCTCATTCCCGATTTGCACCGACACTTCACGGACACTACACGAACTTGAAACGTTTCGATAGATGTGTTGCGCTGTTGTTCGCCTAAATTACAGACTACAGTTTTCTGAAAACGCTTGCTTATTCCATAAATTTCACTTGACAGTTTGAGCGACAATGTTAGTGACATTTATTGTCTCAGCGGCACATTTGAAGAAACGTTGGCAACAGTTATGGCGAATTTCACAATATGGCGGAATTTAACAGCGTTCAGAATAACACCCCGTGGCGTATCTCGATCTTCAAAACGAAGGAACTGATATATATGTACGCGGGATGTTGTAGCCACACGTTCTATTTTTTTTTCAGCTTAAGCTGTTATGGCTTCATTCCAATAGCCCTTTCAGTTGGCGATGCTGTCCGTGCAGCTATCGCCGAGAATGAGGAAAAAGATGCCCAGTTATTGCCGGGATTGAACCCGGGCCCGCTGCGTGGCAGTCAGCTACTCTACAACCGAGCGCGCCAGCGCTTGCTAGTATGCACCAGAAATATGCCCTATAAACGCGTTCTAGCGTGCGAGAAGACACGGGATGTGACATGCGCACCGCCTAGCGTCGAGACGGGCAGATTTTGCATTGCAGTTGCATATTATTGCACCAGCTAGAACGCCATGTAGCAGTTGCACAGGTAGCGAGCGGTACAAGGCAGGGAAAGAAGATTTGAGGAAGAAAACAAGTTGAAGGGGATGTTTACAAGAATGCTAGAAAAAATTCATATTGTGTACCATATTGTGTACCACCACGTCTCAAAGGGGATGTCAATAAATCATCATCATCATTATTATTAACATCTTATCGGGCCACTTGCCTTGCAATATGAGATGCGCACCGCGTAGCGTTTATACGTGCGCCCTGTACATTGCATTCTGTAGTAGGACTAGCTTGTTGTCGGGGTTGTTGGTGTTTGCTTACCAACATAATGCAGCGCGAAGACACAATTATACAGAAGAGCCACAGAACACGTCACAGGCACTACGTGGCGCCTGTGACGTGTTCTGTGTCCCTTCTGTGTAATTATGTCTTCGCGCTACATTATGTCGGTGAGCTTTGCATTGCCGTTGCATAATATTACACCAGGTGGCATGCCGTGTAGCAGTTGCGTGGGTAGTGGTACAAGGTAGATAAGGAAGTCTTGCGGAAGAAAAACAAGATTATCGAGATGTATAAATATTGATGTAATAAAGAAAACATATATGGCATACCTGATTAATTCAAGCAAGTTAGGTGACCGTCCCATTTAAAAGAGAATGTAATTAAATAACTATCATCATCATTACCATCGTATCGTGCCACTTGGCACGTGATGTGACATGCGCGCCGCGTAGCGTCGATACGTACAAGCATTGCATTGCAGTTCCGTTATATTCCACCAGGTGTCCCGACATTTAGTAGTTGCATGTAGCATTTGCATGCTGCATGTAGCTGGATCTGGTTAACTCAGGCAGGTTTGGTGTCTATATGTGACCACCCCGTTTGGAAGGGTATGCCAATAAGCCATGATTATCATCATCAATAGCAACAGCAACATACCGTGTCACGGGTCAAGGGATGTGACATGTGCGTCACGCAGTCTGGATACCGTGTGTTTACTCTTCGGTACACGTTATGGCGCCTGCTCCCACGGTACGAACCGCTGCTGAAGAAGCGAATCGTAGATCTACGCCAGCGGCTGCAACCAGGCAACATCAGGCTGTGCGCAGAGCAGGACAAGTCGCAGTACAAAAGCCGCA
Source organism: Dermacentor andersoni (assembly GCF_023375885.2). NCBI lineage: Eukaryota > Metazoa > Arthropoda > Arachnida > Ixodida > Ixodidae > Dermacentor > Dermacentor andersoni. The sequence continues at coordinate 303,388,155 of NC_092814.1, forward strand.
GTTCGCAGTCGACGCAAGGGCGGACAGTTGAGATCGTTCTCGTAAAAACGACGTGATCGAAGAGATTTCGCCGTGGAGTCCCTGTGGTACGTGGTGCCTAAAATGGCGTTCTTATTGATGAAGCCGCTTCTTCAGCTAACGCTGTCATTGCGCTGCGTGTGCCGCGCAGGCCTGTGACTGTTCTTTTTTTTTTTTTTGCGTGTATGCGGACTTCGTTCTTTCGGAACACGATTGAGAGCACTGGCATCATCCAGGCGCAATAACGTGATTTCTTGCACCCTTCGCGGGACTTTTTTTAACAGCCCGAAAATATAATCACGGAAAAGATAATGTCAACGAAACAACTTCATTTGGTGTTTCTGAGCACGTTCCACAATTTTTGAAATACGACTTGGGTCCTAAAACGCATATTTCAAATTTCACATGATTAAGCTGAACTAATGAGCTCGATAATCACACTTCAAAAAAAAAAGTATAGTCCGAGTAACTGAGAACGACTCCGAACAATATACCGTTGGCTTCGTCCGTCTACAGTGTGCTATTTTATCTTTATAGTTTGCTTCTAATTACGTGAAACATCTTGTATATTGGTTAGTCTCCATGTCTGACTTTTGGCAAAACCTGGAAAACTTTTCGCTCGTTTCTCTAAAGGGATGATAAATAAGGGAAACCAAACTCGGCTTTCGCCGTTTGCCATGTCGTCCGAGGACAGAGAGAACTAGCGTGGATCACAGTGAGTATATAGAATGTCCGCAAAGAGCAGCTAAATGTTCGGCTTAAATGGTCAAGAGGGACAATGTTCCAGTTTGTTCAAATGACCATTGCGAAGCATGATTCCTTGGGTTCAGACGTGACAAACCACTCGCTTCTGCATCACCATTATTCACATAGGCCGACAGCGCTGTACTAATACAAGTAATGACACGTCTTAAGTAGGAATATCATAAGAAGCCAAAAAACAAGGACACAGAGGACAGCATATGGGAAATTACACGTATATATTAATGGGATTACAGAGATGATAAATTAATGGAAATGAAAATGGATGAAAAAACAACTGACCGCATGCTACCTGAAGGCATTGATGCCTTCAGGTAGCATGCGCTCAAATTGTTTCAGATGCGCTCAAATTGTTTTCAAAGACACCAAGGAGCATGCGCTCCTTGGTGTCTTTGTTTGTTGGCTGGTCTGTTGGCTTCCTAGATTTTGCTTTTCCGGATCTTTGTTTCCAGTCAGCTAAGTTATAGACAAGGCCAAGAGGCAACACGCACCTGCTGTGCACTGCACACTTATGTATGGAAACGACCTCGGCGTCGAGAGAATTACTGCGGTGCTCAGCTGGCAAAGCAGAGAGTTGGGGAGGTAAGCCAATAAGGCGGCCGTGCAGCCGCCTACTTAGTGCCATGCTTTCATTAGCTCGTGTCGGCACGCAGTGTAAGCTCGCTTGCTTGCACACCGCGCCCCTGAATTGAAGCTCGACGTCGCGTAAACGAATGCCCTCACACTCATCTTTCACAAACTTGAAAGAACGTTGTGCCCTTTTAAGGCATATTCTCAATGGGCTTTATGCACTGCCTCCTGGTGAAATTGTAGCAGAAGTACGCACATGTGTTACGGCAAGCGTATGTCTACGTGCTGTCAATGATATGCGAGTAATGCGGTTGTCCGGCTTAAATGATATTGATGCATGCATGTTGCGTATTTCTCGTGGTCGATGCACGCGGGCGCCCCGACGAAGACGACGAACGCTATCTGGCTCTCGAGCTGTCGGTTGAACTGGTCAGTGCTGCAGTTATCCTTTGTAAATATATAATTTGTAAATAGTCTCCAGTTCTTAATCCTTCGTTCGCGTAACATTTTGGTGGAGGGTTCCGTTCCCCGTCCTCGCCAGGGAGCTCCGCAGCGGCCGCACCCTCCTGCTTTCTGCCATGTCTCCCGGTGACGACACCTTGTCTGCTTCTGCTCCAGCGACCCCGACAACAACGTACGTTACGGTTACCAATCCCCGCGATTCTGACATTTTCTCCGGCCAAGATAATGTCGACGCTGAGGACTGGCTCAGCCTGTATGAGCGTGTTAGCCGAAACAACCGCTGGGACCCTACCATTATGCTAGCGAATCTCGTCTTCTATTTGGGCGGAACTCCTCGTGTCTGGTTCCGGACACAGAAGGACGAGATATTTAGCTGGGATGCTTTCATGGATAACCTCAGCGACCTCTTTGGAAATTCCACCGGTCGGCAGCTGGCTGCTAGAAAAGAGCTTGTTACCATAGTTCACTCTTCTACTGAATCGTATGTGTCGTACATTCAAGACGTGCTCGTTCTTTCTTTGCCAGAAAGTCGACGAGAAAATGGCCGAGGTTAACAAAGTCGGCCACGTACTCAACGGGATCGCGGACGACGCATTCAGCTTGTTGTTCTTCAACTATAGACCTCAGACTCTGCCCAGGCGGCGCTGCGGAAAAACCCGTCACCAGCGCCCCCATCGCAGCCTTGGCATGAACTGAGTAGTGCAAGGAGAGCTGTCCGCAAGCGAAGGTGCATAGGCCACAATGGACCCTTCTCTTTCGTTTGTGTTGAGGTACAGTTTCCTAAAAATCAAGGACCTGGAAAGCTTCTTCCGCCCATCCACGCTACGGAAAGGAAGCGCAGCAGGGCTAAGTACGTGTATAATATAAAATAAAGTCTCAAGTGTTATTTCGGCGTGCTGCAACTCGCAAGTACAGAGAGCATCAGGTTTGTTTACAGGCATATCAGCATAAATATCTAAGCATTTCAAATTGGTTCATATTGAATATCTCCTGAACACAAGACTTAAGTATCTCCTATATTTTTATGTATTTTATAGTAATGTTTTGTCTCGCAATTATTTACAGAGTAAATCCTTTCATAGCCTTTTCCAGGATAGCAAACAGAAAACGTTTTCCAAGGCAGCAAACAGCGCGCGATCATAACGAAAGTAAGCTTCCTACAGTGCCTACGCGCTGCATCTTTCTTTCTCGCAGGAGCTACAGCATCGCTCAGTACCTTAATTCGAACTTTTCGCTGACGCTTCGAGCAACAAGCGCGCACAAATGAATGTAAATAAACGCGTCATTTTTTTCTTTCCACACATGCGTTACTTCGCAATTACTCATCCAGTGCTCTACAGCAACTTTATTGCTCACATTTGAAAAACGCAGTCGAGCAGGCTCAGCACATCGCGAAGCGTGCTTGTTGTATCGGCGCAGGACATACAAAATACCGAAAGTAGAAATGAGCTCGCGATACAACGATGCTCTAGAACAGGATTTTGAATTTATAAACGAACCAAAATGTTTGGTTAAGCTGACCTGCCAAATCTCTCCATTCCACTTGTTGAGATATCGATAGCACTTGAGCAGGATGGTTCGCAACGTTGTTTTTTCTGTTACCAGCGAAGTGGCGGCTGCAGATTCTTGAGTTTTCGCTTGGTTACCACGGTCCTCCGTCAGGGCTACGCAACACAATTACAGAAGAACAAAATTGTCGCACTTTCTCATGCGAGCCGCTTTGTTGTGGGGAATGCAAGTAATCGGATTACCCAACAGGTTGAACGGCCCGTATCCAGCGCTCTCGCCTTTCCCCTTCATACGATGGCGATGGAAATCGGTAAAACTGAACGTTGTTATTCCGTCCTTCACGTTCATGGCAATTTACAACACAACAGTAGCGTCGATTGCGGCGTTTCTTCGTAGCGCGCGGAGCTATCTCGGTTGCCGTCGTTTCCGCCATCAGTCTGAGGAGTGAGCCAGCAAGCGCGGCCCGTCCGACTATCGTAGAAATCCATAGCTCTCTGTCTGGGTGTTAAATGCACAAAACACTCGCAATATGGACCAAAATCTAGTTAAATCGTTGTTTCGCAGTCGCTAGCTGCATAGGCAACTTAGCAAGAGAGTCGGGCATCGCACTACTCAATTACTGCCTCTTCGCACCGGCAGGTGGCGCTACGCGTCTCGCAAAACTCCAGAGTCTGACGTCCATGTGCCCACCATCGACGTCGCTGTCAAGTAATGCCGCCGGTTTAATCTCACCAAAAGCCTCCGCGTCATTCCACAGTTCTCCCGGCTCCATAACCCGGCTGCGACGTCGTCTTGCGTCGACCTTACCGTTTCACCGCCCTTAAATGAGCACGTCACACGTGTCGTTCGCTGTGAGCTCGAGGCTACAAGTCCTGCGCCGTTCCATCCACGCTAACTTGACCCCACCATTGACCAACCAGCCCCAGCGATCTCTCTTATTCAGGCAGTTGTGCGGCAAGAATTTGCAAACCTCGGTTTTCCTGCTGCCTGCTCCGCCTCCAGACCTGACGACCGACCGGTTCCGACAGCTACGCCTCACAGCGATCTGTATTCCCCTCCCAGATACCGCAATCCTGCCGAGTGGAGAACTCCGGACGAGAAGCCCATCTGTTTCCGTTGCCTCCGCATTGGCCACGTCGCTCGCCACAGCCGCACCTCGTGGACGCAGCCATATTCGCGCTCCTTTTCCCCGTCTCCTCGCCCATATGCCGACCCGCGCCGTTACTCGCCTCGCCGTATGCCTTCTACCTCTGACGTGTCTGTCGACGACAGTCGTCCTGCTCGCTCGCCGTCTCCTCAGCCCCATCGGTGCCCGTCGCCCCAACCACGCCGCTATTCGTTGCCGACGAATTATGGACCCTCCCGGACGGAAAACTAGTCCATGCAGCTCCTGGGGTTAGTGCTGCATTATCTTCGTCGTGTCGAAATCCTCCATTGACGCTCCCAACGAGCCAGAACTTACTTGATGTTCACGTCGACGGTGTCCCTTTGACGGCGTTAATAGATACTGGAGCCCAGGTTTCCATGTAACCTCCGTCGTCGACTGATGAAGGTTCTCACGCCTGCTACTACACGAGCCATACGCGTGGCCCATGGCAGCACTGTTGCCGTCACAGGAATGTGTACTTGCCGTATAAGTATCGCCGACCGCCACTTTCCTGTTCTTTTTGCAGTGTTGACCAACTGTCCCCATGAGCTGATCCTCGGATTCGACCTTTTTACGGCGCGTTCAGCTTTGATCGACTGTTCTGCCGGTACCCTTTGCCTCGAACTTCCTCTACTCGCGCATATTGCCGAACTGCCGAACAACTTCGACCGCCTTCGTCCGCCTGTCGCCTAAAGCCTTGACTTTCGTCGATTTGCTATCATCTTTTCCTGTGCCCGATGGTGACTACGTCGCCGCACCTGTTCCTGATGTCCTTTTGATGCGCAATATCACTGTGCTCCACTCCGTCGTCACCGTCGCCGATAACCGGACATGCCTCCCCGTCGTCAATTTTGGCCGGACAAAGGAAGTTCTACCCCAAGGCATATCGGTTGCAACGCTGCGTGGTATAGGAGATGGCCACCTCACGACATTTTCAGTAGATTTCTGCTCAGATTCTTCACCATGTCCACAGGATGGTATTTGCCCTGACTCAACATTTCGTCCCATGATTGCTGCGGACCTATTGCCTGAACAAGCAGCAGCTCTATGTCACATTTTCTTTCCTACCACGACATCTTCGACCTCAACAATCGCCAAGTGGGCCACACTTCAATTGTTAAGCATCGCATAAATACTGGTAACGCCAGTCCTGTTCATCGCCGGCCATATCGAGTTCTGTTTCAGAGCGTAAGGTTATTCAAGATAAATTGAACCACGTGCTTGCCAAAGGTATTGTTGAACCTTCGTCGAGCGCTTGGACGTCGCCCGTGGGGCTTGTTAAAAAGAGAGATGGCACATGGTGTTTCTGCGTAAATTATCGCTATCTAAACCGCATTACCAAGAAAGACGTCTACCCGTGGCCTTGCATTAACGAGGCCCTCGATTGTCTCCACGGTGCCAACTACTTTTCATGAATAGATCTTCGGTCTGGTTATTGGCAAATTTCTGTAGATGAAAAAGACCAAGAGAAGACCGCGTTCGTCACCCCTGATGGTCTATATCAATTCAAAGTTATGCCGTTCGGTCTATGCAACGCCCCAGCAACGTTCGAACGCATGATGGACTCTTTGCTTCAAGGCTTCAAATGGTGAACGTGCCGCCGCTACCTAGACGACGTTCTCGTATTTTCGCCGACATTGTAGACACACCTTGAGCGCTTATCAGCTGTTCTTCAAGTCTTCCGCGAGGCTGGGCTCTAACTAAATTCATCGAAGTGTCACTTCGGTTGTCGGCAGATGACAGTGCTGGGCCACCTCGTCAACGCTTCTGGTATTCAACCAGACCCGGAGAAAATTCGTGCTGTCACGTCTTTTCCTGTATTTCAGTCTGTTAAAGAAGTCCGAAGTTTTGTAGGACTCTGCTCCTACTTCCGACGCTTCATTCAAGACTTCGCAGCGATTGCCCGACCACTTACTGCTCTTCTGAAGAAGGACGTGATGTTTACGTGGGGCCCCGCTCAAACGGCCGCGTTTGCCCACCTCACCAACATTCTCATCACGCCACCTATACTGGCCCACTTTGACCCGTTCTCTCCTACAGAGATGCGTACTGATGCCAGGGGTCTCGGTATCGGAGCCGTCTTAGCCCAGCGCCAACAAAGTCAAGATCGTGTTATCGTCTACGCTAGCCGCCTCCTCACAGCAGTGGAGCGCAACTATTCGATTACAGATCATTAATGCGTGGCTCTCGTCTGGGGGGTTTCCAAATTCCGCCCGTACTTGTATGGCACGCACTTCTGTTATCACGGACCACCACGCGCTCCGCTGGATTTCCTCACTCAAGGATCCTACCGGCCGGCTTGGTCGCTGGGCTCTGCGGCTGCAAGAATATTCTTATGCAGTAGCGTACAAGTCGGGCCGATCACATCAAGACGCACACTGTTTATCATGCTGTCCAGTGGACTATTACCCGCCGACCCTGACCCCGATGCCGACACCTGCGTTTTCTCCATCTCTCAGCTGCTACACTTTGCCGACGAGCAACACCATGATGCCAGCTTGCGCGCCATCATTGATGGCGTGGAATCTTCGCCTTCCGATTCGTCCCTTCACCTGTTGGTTCTCCGGGATGGTGTATTGTACCGCCACAATGTACGCCCCGACGGTCCTGCCCTACTCCTCGTCATTCCTAAGCACCTCCGGTCAGCTGTTCTCCAAGAACTTCACGATTTACGAACGGCAGGTCACCTTGGCGTCTCTCGCACCTACGAACGGATCCGCGGACGCTTTTTTTGGCGAGGCCTTGCGCGCTCCGTCCGGAAATACGTTGCGGCATGTGAGAAATGCCAGCGCCGAAAAACACCACTGACGCTCCCTGCTGGGTGCCTTCAACCGCTCGACATTCCTTCGGAGCCGTTCTTTCGCGTTGGCTTGGACTTACTTGGCCCTTTCCCTCTATCCACGTCTGGCAACAAGTGGGTCGCTGTGGCGACAGATTACGCCACGCGCTACGCCATCACCAGAGCGCCTCCAACAAGCTGCGCCACAGGTGTTGCCAATTCTCTTTTACGCGACGTGATTCTGCAGCATGGTGCTCCACACCAACTGCTGACTGACCGTGGTCGGACATTTCTTTCTACACTCATCGCCGACATCCTGCGGTCCTGCTCAACCAAGCACAAGTTGACGACGTCTTACCATCCACAGACTAATGCTCTCACGGAGCGTCTGAATCGCACCCTGCATGCTTGCAAAGTATGTCTTGTTCGACCATACTGATTGGATCTAGCTTGCCCTACCCTATGTCACTTTTGCATATAATTCTTCGCGTCACAACATTGCCGGTTGTTCCCCATTCTTTCTGTTGTTCGGCCGAGAGCCCATATTGCCACTGGACGCATCCCTTCCATCCGCCGCAGCAGAGACCATCGAGTATGCACTTGACGCCGTCACTAGGGCAGCCCAAGCACGCGAAATTGCCCGCGCTCGCCTCCTGACCTCCCAAGAGAAGGAACGGCGTTTGTACGATCGCCAACACAGAGACGTCCACTTTTCGCCTGGATCTCTGGTACTCCTGTGGTCCCCGACTGGTCACGTTGGCCTGTCAGAACAACTCCTGTCTCGGTATCAAGTACTGCCGGCCGTGACTCCAGTTACGTACGAAATCGCCCAGTCAGTTCCAGTGCCTCATCTGCCCCGAATTCCACTGACGTTGTGCATGTCGCACGCCTCAAAGCATACTACTTTCCTGTGCTCACCGATCTTCAGACTCTCCGGTATGGTGCTTCTGCCGTCGGGGATAATGGTACATGCGTATTGCGTGTTTCTTGTGGACGATGCACGCGGGCGCCCCGACGAAGACGACGAACGCTCTCTGGCTCTCGAGCTGTCGGCTGAAATGGCCAGCGCTGCAATTATTTTTTGTAAATATACTAAATTGTCTCCAGTTTCCAATCCTGCGTTCGCGTAACAATATAAAAGGGCTTTCGCTGAATATCCTTCGCAAAGGAGCGCCAGCATACAGGTAACTGTTTTTTCGTAATCGCAAAAGTGGTTAGTACTTCGTACTTCGCAGGCAAATTCGACGCGGCAAGATAGACTCACCAACAGAGCCATGGACGGGAGCAGGGAATATAGGAGGGCTGGGCGGTGATCAGGAATAATTTCGGCCACCTGGGGCTCTGTAATGCGCATCCAAGTACGCGAGCGTTTTGCAGACTACACCCTCATCAGGGGTTGGCGGTCGCGGCCGAGAACCGAACCCGCGACCACGCACTCAACAGCAGAACGCCGGCCATAGCCACTGAGCCGCTGCGGCAGGCACCCTCCCATTTCAAAAGCGGACCTTTAAACACGAATAAAAAGATTAAAAGGAGAGGAACAAGAGGGAGGCGAAATAACAAATAACGCTAATAGGCATCCGGGCGCACAACAGAACAGGCCGAGCGCTCACTGCAGCAATCGCAGGCCTCGCAGCGCATGCTGACTTGCAATGATTTTTCCTAGGACCTGCGGGCCGCGTGCAATCACACAGAGCAAACACAGAGCGAAAGGTCCGCGCTCGCACGGTGTGCCTCGCGGCCGCCGCTCCGAGGAAGCCCCAGAAACGCAGCGGTGCGCGCTCGCCCACCTTGTCCCCAGGGGCTTTTCGCGCCGTCGGGACGCTGTGCCCTGCGCGTTCGCTAGGCGCGGGCAGCCGCTGGCCGCGGGCGCCGGTGAGGGGCCTCGCAGACACTAACAGGCCGCTGCTGAGCTGGCTAATGAGTGATTAGGACGAGGCGCAGCGAGGACCAGGAGTTCTTGGGCGCACTCTCTGCCGGAGACCTGCATGACTTCGGAGAACGCGCGGCTTTTTGTTTTGCCCACGAAGCGCCCATCCTTCCGAATCGCCGAACGGCCTGTGGCGATGATCGCCGCAGAACGTGCTCTGGATAGAGGCTCCATTTTCGGACCGGAATAAATAGCAAGTCCATATTCCTACCGACTGCGGAACGCTTACGAGGCCAACAGAAACATACGCAGAGAGCTCGCGCGCACCGGCCCGCCTGCTCACCTTGTGTACTACACCGCACCTGGCTAAAACGTGAGCACGTGTAACACATGTGAGCGTGTGTTACACAAACATGGCATACACAACGAGCATCACAACGAATAGATCGTCCTGTCTCCTTTATGCGTTTCATTCGTTCGTTCGCTCATTACATAAAAAAAAAAAGAAAAAACGTGCATTGTCCTAATATCTTTCGCTGCCGCCAGAACAGCGGATGCACGCCGACGTGGCGTAGCTGCTACAGAAGGTAGCGTTCACGGGTTACGCTTTAGCATTTTCGCGCCTCAATCTTTCCCAAATCGTACTGATTCAGATAAGTGTAAACGTGCTTCCAACCTGTAACTAGCCTTGTTCGCTCAGCGGCTATGCATACTGTTGGGCACTGTGTCTCGGGATCCCGTCCCGGTCGTGGCGGCCGCATTTCGGGGGCGGCGAAATGCAAAAAATGTCTATGTACCGCGCACTGGGTGCTCGTTAAAGAACCCCATCTGCTCAGAATTAATCCGGAGCCCCCCACAACATCGTGCCTCATAATCGTATCATGGTTTTGGCATGTAAAACCCCAGAATTAAATTAGGGATTTGCGATTATCTGTAATCATTTTCTTGTTTCAGGGCTCCTGATTTGTTTGCCCATTCTTAGTTCTTGTATCTGTGTACTTTGTCGTGTTTACGAGTTCTCACTCCAGCTCGGGTCCGAAAGGACTCGAAATATGCCCCAATAAGAAATAATTTTAACAAGAATGCACGCAATTTATGTTTTTATCTTGAAGGCGGCTCATTGCGCCAGTACAGCCATCCAGACTACGCGTTGTCACTCTCCAAATGTAGAGCACGAATCACGCTGTCAGAGAGCGAGCAAAATGAATATAACGGCTTTGCTACGCTGTTGGAGAAATATTGATCGTTAATATTTCGTTTGAAAATGCGGCGCAGGTACAGCTAATCGGTCGGTTTTTGCGGTGAGAATAAACACAGTGCCACAGCTTTTGCCTGCTACACACTAGTAGTTCTGCATATTTTATGCATATTTTTTATGTCCTAATAATGTGAAGTTACATGCTATCGTGAAGTTGCACTAGATTATATTAGATGTGGTTATTTGCTTTTGTAGTCCCGAATGGTGTAGCTGCTGGCAGGAGCGAGTCCTTCGCCACACCTGTTCAAGGAGCTGCGACAGCCACTGTACCCTACAGCATATAGAGCCTTTCTCTGTTTACAAACATAGGCCCTGCATGACTTCTGGTTTTGCTCACTGACGTAGCCCGCTAAATGTAGGGAGCAAGAAATGCAACGCCGGCAATATCGTGTAGCAGCATTGCGTGACAACAGTAGCTCGCAGATTTTCAACACATTTCCTCTGTACATAACCACCATTTTACAAATGAAGGTTGCCGTAAGTTGTACGAAATATTTTAGGTATTAGTCTTGAGGCGTAATGCCGCATGTTTTTTACATGAAAACTTAAAAATATACTTTTCGCACATTGAAACAACTTAAAAACACTATGTTCCGGCCTAGTAGACTGATAAGGCACGTGACCGGAAGCTTCTTCGGGCCACGCGCTCGCTGCTGTTATCGCGCGCGTGAAACTGTCTATAGATGCAGCACCAGTGGTCCACGACACAATGGCTGGAACTGACATTAATGTTGAGCTCGGTGAGCTTAAGCCGATCTACAAAGCAGATGGCCTCATTCTTTATCGCATTCAACAGCTAGAGAAGCAGTTAAGCGGTCAGCATTACATAATTTCACACTTACACCCTGATTTTATAGTGACGAAAGCAAGTGGGGAACAATGGGAGAAATGTTATTATAAATTTAAATCTACAACGCTTTGCTTTGAAAACATGCAAACCTGTAGGGGCATGCTTTATTACGCGCGGTTGCCACCAGTAATTGTTTTTAATCTTACGCTAAATTTACTTCTCAAAAATAATATCGTCTTGAAAAAAGGGCAATGACATTGCACACTGCACAAGAAAAATATACACGGTAATAGTTCAGTTACGTACTGGCGTGAAGAAAAATTTGCTGAAATGTTTCCCTCTCAATGAGGACATTCAGTGGAGTTTTACAGAATTAGTTTTTATCACGCAGAAGGTACTAAGCTCTCAAGCTTCTAACTCTTGCAGAAGTACAACAGCGCATGCCGCCTATGTTCAGGCGATACCCAAACACTCCAATTATATTAGAGACGGGAGAGATTCGTATACAAATGCCTTCAAGCTACTTTGCACAGCGAGAGTTATAGAAGTACACAGAGACAATGAAACGTCATTTCCACACATGACTGTTACTTCAGCTTTACGTCGTCATTGAATGGGGGAAAACATGATAGGGCTGTTTTGCAGCAGTATGCAAAGCTTGATCTATTAAAGTCTGTGAAGGAGAAGGGCCTACAAGTAATTTAAGGTACACGACTTGTTGCTCCCTCATGTTAATGTCATTATTCCTACGCTTCGCATTCTTGGCGAATCACTAATCAGTGCTACTGATGTTGAACGAACAAAACATACATCTAGTTCAAGAGTGGACATCGAAATAGCGATAAGAAGAATCATAATTGTATGTATTCGACAGGCCATTTCCGACCAACTAGCTGTCATTCGCAGATCCGGCATTCACAACATGTGCTCGGTTGTCTAATCTCAGAGGACGGCTAATAAATTATGGCAGAGAAGTGCAAGTGAAAAACGAAGAAAAGAAAGATATACAAGTTTCTACAAATACGCGTGTTTTCTAAGTGCGCCTAATTTATCCTGTAGTAGATCAAACTGTTGCTTAGCCTTTTCACTCCCCGGAACTTAAAAAAAGGTTGTTACGTCTACATATGCCTTTGAGAGCAACACGACACAGAGAGAAGGGCAGAGAGGGCAAGCAAGTCGCACTTTGTGAACTGCTCTGCATAGACAGATGGGGAACGAGAGAAAAAAAATGGAAGGCAGGATGAAGGTTACAAAAGGCTACGCGTGGACATAGATGGCAGGTATCACTGCAAACTCAATGGAGGGGCCACAAACCAGTCGTTTTGAGGATGTGCAGCATGGTTATAATAGCTTTCCGTTGGAACGACGGTCAAGTTTAGAGTACCAATGTTTTGTTTTCTGTGGGCTGTCGGTCTTATGATATGCTTAGGATAAAACGCAGGAAATATAAGGACGACAAAGTACGTGCCAGAGAGCATTGGGTTGACAACAGGCGACACCGTATACTCTAGCGCGTTGCCGAATCTAATGTGGGCCAAGTTTTAATTGGTTCACGGTAAAAAACACTGTGTACCCAAATATGACGCGCATTTCATTTGAGTTGAAAAAAAATATTAATAAAAATGTCTTCAACGGCTCTCAAACAGGATGTAAACTTGCTTACACCATCACGGTCACCAATATCAGACAGCATTTCATTCCGCAACTTGAGGTTTGCCGATGACATTGTTCTGTTCAGCAACAGTGGAGATAAGTTGCCAGAAATGATTCAGGACCTTGCCGACGAAGTCTAAGAGTAGTCTGAATATTAATATGCAGAAAACTTGAATAATGGCCAATAGCCTGGCAAGAGCACAATATTTTGTGATTGGCAGTCAGTCCCTAAAATCTGGGCACGGATGTGTTTATCTAAGACAATGAGTCACTGGGGACCACGATCTTACGTCATGAATTTGATAGAGAAATTTACGGAATACAAACAAGCTATATATATATATATATATATATATATATATATATATATATATATATATATATCTTTATCAGACTAGTTTATGTCCACTGCAGGAGGACGAAGGCCTCTCCCTGCAATCTCCAATTACCCCTGTCCTGCGCCAACCGATTCCAGCTAGTGTCTGGGAATTTCCCAATTTCATCACCCCACCAAGTCCTCTGCCGTCCTCGACTGCGCTTCCCTTCGCTTGGCACCCATTCGGTAATCCTAATGGTCATTATCTAACCTAGGCATTACGTGACCCGCTCACCTCCATTTCTTCCTGTTAATGTCAATTAGAATATCGGCTATCCCTGGTTGCTCTCTGATCCACACCGCTCCCTTCCTGTCTCTTAAAGTTATGCCTAACATTCTTCGTTGCATCGCTCTTTGCACGGTCCTCAACTTGTTTTCCAGCTTCTTTGTCAGTCTCCAAGTTTTTGCCCCATATGTCAGCACCGGTAGAATACATTGATTGTACACCTTTCTTTTTAATGATAATGGTAAGCTTCCAGTCAGGATCTGACAATGTTTGCCGAATGCGCTCCAACCCATTTATATTCTCCTGTAAATTTCTTTCTCATGATCAGGGTCTCCTATGAGCAATTGTCCTAGGTAGACGTATTCCTTCACAGACTCTACAGCCTGTGGCTGACTGGCGATCCTGAACTCTTGTTCCCTTGCCCGGCTATCGATCATTATCTTTGTCTTCTGCATATCAATCTTCAACCCCACTCTTACACTCTCTCTGTTAAGGTTCTCAATCATTTGTTGTAACTCGTCTGTATTGTTACTGAACAGAACAATGACCACGGCAAACCAAAGGTTGCTGAGATATTCGCCGTCGATCCTTGCTCCTAAGCCTTCCCAGTTTAATAGCTTGAATGCTTCTTCCAAGCACGCAGTGAATAGCATTGGAGAGATTGTGTCTCCCTGTCTGACCCCTTTCTTTATAGGTATCTTCCTGCTTTTCTTGTGTAGAATTAAGGTAGCTGTAGAATATCTTTAGATACTTTCCAAGATATTTACGTAAGCGTCCTATACTCCTTCATTACGTAATGCCTCTATGACTACTGGCATCTCTACTTAAATGCTTTTTTCGTAATCTATGAAAGCCATATAGAAAGGTTGATTGTACTTTGGGGATCTCTCGTTTACCTGATTTTTGACATTTATGGGATCCATTGTAGAGTCATCATCATCATCATCATCATCATCATCATCATCATCATCATCAGCCTGGTTACGCCCACTGCAGGGCAAAGGCCTCTCCCATGCTTCTCCAACTACCCCGGTCATGTACTAATTGTGGCCATGTTGTCCCTGCAAACTTCTTAATCTTATCCACCCACCTAACTTTCTGCCACCCCCTGCTACGCTTCCCTTCCCTTGGAATCCAGTCCGTAAGCCTTAATGACCATCGCTTATCTTCCTCCCTCATTACATGTCCTGCCTATATGCCCATTTCTTTTTCTTGATTTCAACTAAGATGTCATTAACTCGCGTTTGTTCCCTCACCCAATCTGCTCTTTTCTTATCCCTTAACTTTACACCCATCATTCTTCTTTCCATAGCTCGTTGCGTCGTCCTCAATTTGAGTAGAACCCTTTTCGTAAGCTTCCAGGTTTCTGTCCCATACGTTAGTACTGGTAAGACACAGCTGTTAAACACTTGTAGAGTATCCCTCCCTGAAACCTGCCTGCTCCCTTGGTTGACTATAGTCCAGTGTTGCCCTCATTCTATTGCAGATTATCTTGGTGAATATTTTACGTAATACGGGAAGTAAGCTAATGGGCCTATCATTTTCAATTCTTTATCGTCCCGCTTTTTGTGAAATAATATAATGTTGGCAGTTTTCTGGGACTCTTGAAGTCGCTAGACAATTTGTATAAAGGGCCGCTAATTTTTCAAGCATTATGTCTCCTCAATCTTTGATTCAATCAACTGGTAGTCTATCTTCTCCTGCCGCCTTTTCCCGTTTCAAGTCTTGCAAGGCCGTTCTAAATTCATCGCTAGTTATAGAAGGAGCCTCTGTAGCCTGTTCATTACTACTTCGAATCGTGGCTGCTTTGGGTACTGTACAGGTCAGTATAGAAATCTTCCACTGCTTTTACTATATCTTCGAGATTGCTGATGATATTACCCTGCTTATCTTTCAGTGCATACATCTTGGTTTGTCCGACGCGAAGTTTCCTTCTCACTGCTTTCAGGCTGCGTCCATTTTTACTGCTTCCTCAGTCTTTCTCACATTTTAATTTCGAATATGCCTTATTTTCGCCTTGTTGATTAGTTATGACAGATCCGCAAATTCTATCTGATCTCTTGAGTTGGACACTTTCGTTCTTTGTCGTTTATTTATTAGGTCCTTTGTTGCTTGGGAGAGCTTGCTTATTGGTTACCTTGGTCCGTTGCCTCCTACTTCAATTGCTGCCTCTGAAGGCAGCCTACTTACTGTTTCATTCATTACCTCTTTGTAATCTCCATCTCTCTGTTCTAAGGCCGCACATCTGTTTGCAAGTACCAGCCTGAATTTGTCTGCTTTTACCCTTACTGCATCTAGGCTGGCCTGTTTCTTCTTGACCAATTTTGCTCTTTCTCTCTTCAAATTGAGGTGAATCCTAGCCCTCACTAAGCTACGATCACTGCACTTTACCCTGCCTAACACTTGTACATTCTACACTATGCTGGGATTGCCAGAAAATATGAAATCAATTTCATTTCTTGTTTCACCATTAGTGCTTTTCCAGGTACAATTTTTGTTCCAACACTTCTTGAATAAGGTGTTCATTCGCAGCTTATTCTTTTCCGCGAATTCTACCAACATCTCTCCTCGTGTGTTCCTTGATTCCACGCCGTAATTGCCAATTGCTTGTTCACCAGCCTGCTTTTTCCCCACTCTTCCATTGAAGTCACCCATTACTACAGTATGCTGAGTTTTCACTTCTCGCATCGCTAATTCAACATCTTCATAAAACTGTTCTATTTCTTCATAATCATGACTGGAGGTTGGAGCGTAGGTTTTTACTACCTTTGTTCTATACCTCCTATTCAGCTTTATTACGACTACTGCTACCCTCTCATTAATGCTGTAGAATTCGTCAATGTTGCCCGCGATGTCCTTATGGATTAGGAATTCTACTCTGAACTGCTTCTTATCTGGTAGTCCTCTATAGCAAAGGACGTGGCCATTTGTCAGCAGTGTATAAGCCTAACCAGTTTTTCTAACTTCGCTAAGGCCAATGATGTCCCAAACAATGCCTGATAGTTCCTGAGAGTCCTGCTAGGCTAGCTTTACTCGAGAGGGTTCGGGTGTTAAACGTTGCACGGGTCAGTTTCCAATGGCGGCCTGTCCTGCCCGGGTCCAGAGACTCTCTCTCTCTCTCTGTCTATATATATTTGACAGTTCTCCTGATATGCGAGTTGCAAAACGGTTTGAAAAAGTTTTGCAACTCGCATATCAGGAAAACTGTCAGACCTTGGAAAAAAACTTAATTTTCAACATATTCTCCCCTCACACTAATGCACTTCTCCCATTTTCCTGGAAGGCTTTTCATAACTTGCAAAGAAAAACTTTCTTCCTGGTTGCCAAGCCACTCCTCCGAGGTAGCTGGATGCGAGTTCAAGTCATCATAACTCGTTCCCTTTAGGTGTTTCTTCAAATTCGGAAGTAAATAAAAGTCACTAGGTGTCAGGTCGGGACTGTAGGGTGGGCGGTCTGGCTGTTCGAAACCACGCCCTCGAATGGCAGCCTGGGCAACACGAGATCTCTGAACCAGAGCGTTGTGCAGGAGGAGGACACCTCTTGCCACTAATCCTCGGCGTTTTTCCACGATGGCATTACGCAGTTTTCGAAGAACGTTGGCGTAGTATTCGCCTGTAACTGTCCTACTCTTTTCAAGATACTGAATGAGCAGGATCCCCTTTGCGTCCCAAAAAAGGCTCGCTGTAACTTTCCTCCCTGAGCGTTGGGTCTTGAATTTTTACGGGGGAGGAGACCTCGAATGCCCCCACTGCATAGACTGCTGCTTTGTTTCCGGGTCCCACTGATACAGCCACGTCTCATCCCCAGTCACAAGGCAGGAGATTAAATCTTCTGGGTAGCTTGAATAGAGGTGGAAAAGTTCCCTTGATGAATGCGTGTGGTGGTTCCGTGGCACCCATCGTACCGACACCTTCCATATGGCCAAAACATCGTGGATGATAGTGAGAGCACTGCGATAAGAAATGTTCAATTCTCCGGCAACTTCGGACACTTTGATTCGGTGATTATTCATGATAAGGCTCTCTGCTGAGGCTGAATGGTCCAAATCGGTTGAAGTGGTGGGCCACCCTTACATTGTGTCGTCTTTCACATGCACATTGTCACGTTTAAACTGATTGAACCACCGAGTCACTGTAGCATATGAAGGACATTCACTGCCATACACATTCACCCTCCTACGGTGGATTTCTTGCCGGAACTTCCTTCTTTGCAGAAAAATTTGATAACGCTCCGGCACTCGAGCTTGAAATCATGGGAGGAAGCTATCTGTGACTGACTGATGCAGACCGGGTAAGGAACTGGAATGCTTGACAATTCAGACCTTGCTAGTCTGCAGAGATGACCTAAACAAAAGATAGAGAGATATGGATTTCCCCTCGTATATATATATATATATATATATATATATATATATATATATATATATATATATATATATATATATATATATATATATATATATTTATAATTTTATCACAAGAAGCCAACAGACAAAGATACCAAGGAGAACACACGGGAAATTACTTGTACTGGCAAACTGAATTAAACAAATGATAGATTAATCAAATTGAAAATGGATGAAAACACAACTTGCACTTGCCACAGGTGGGGAACGATCCTACATCTTCGCATTACGCGTGCGATGCTCTACCAATTGAGTTACCGCAGCGCCGTTTTCCCATCCATTCACTGAAGTATTTATGTGTTACTACTAGAACTAACCCAGGGGGCGTTCTAGTAGGCAAGCGCCACCACTCACAAATCTTGGCAGCGGATGTGGAACATCCTTTCTGCCGCATGCGTCACGAGCACTTGGTCCTTTTGGGTGAAGGCAACTGGTCAATAAGCCCACAAAGAGAGAGAGAGAGAGAGAAATGGAGAGATACCAGCAGTGCAGTGATAGAGGCATTGTGTAGTCAAGGAGTACAGGAAGCAGACGTGAATACCTTAGCACATATCTATAACGATTGCACAGCTGTCTTAATTATTTACAAGAAAAGTTGGAAAATACCTATCATGAAAGATGTCACGCAGGGAGACATTATCTCTCCAATGCTTTACAGATTGACAAGGGGGCTTCTGCTCAAGACCAGTTTGTAAGGATGTGTGTGTGTGTACAGTGTGCGTGTGCATGTGTGTGTGGGTGTTTTAATTCAAACACGTTTTTAAAAAATTGCATGGAGCAAACGCTGATATAGTCTTTGGACTTCTGCTAAGATAGCATGACTTGATGCTACTCGGTGTGAATTTCACAATTAATATATGTGCCCTAATGTGAATAATTTGAAAGTATATTACAGTGGAGCTATGTGTGGCTAGTGTACTATAGAATTTGCGTGTCTTCACACAAAAACTATCATCATCAACTGGCTCATACCCGCCTAATCAATGTCTCATACCCACGTAAGCACTAATACCCCCTTAAGCAACCAAAAAATGCAATGGCTCATAACCCCGTAAGGCAGAGACTACAAGCACTCAGCAAAGTGAAGCGAACAATGCTTGCATTCTTTGGAATCACGCATACAAGATACAGAACAGCATGTCGAAAACTGTCATCGGCTGCCTCGGATAAACCTAGTTTGGTTGCGTTGAGTATGAGTTGTGATGGGGAGGTCACGCGTGAACTTCCTAGACTTCACTAGGGCTTCCTAAGAGCAGCTCGCTTACGAAGTGCAACGGCGCGAACTTAGACAAGAGTACGACGGCGGCGCGCGGCAAACACCGCCGCGAAGATCGCACCCGAGAGGCCAACCGTAAGCGGCAGGCCAGACGGGACTACGCGTGTGGCGAATTGAAAAATGCGTCGAAGAGACGCAAACGTCTCTTCAATGTCGAAATTCGATGTCGAATGGTTCATGGCTACTCACTTTGCGTGAACTAACCCTCTGGTAGTTGTCGGCGATTTCGATGTGGATGTGTCGGGACGGAAAAGGGAATGGCTTACACGTGTCCTATTGGAGACATTTCGCTTACGATGCCACGTCGATCCGGCCTAACCGACTAACCAGCGCCGTACGTGCATCGATTTGACATTATCTAAGAATGTGCCTACATGTGCGAGTATGCCGATCAGTATACATCATAGCGACCACAAAGGCAGTCTGACCGTCGTTACTAAGTGACGATGAGTGATGCAATGAAAGTCTTTACCACAAGTTTTCTTACCACCATGATTACAGCTCTGCTGGTTATCCGATTTCGCAGGGCGAAACGGCCTTGAATTTTAGTTAATATTTTTAGTTAGCTACCTGCATATTGCGATTACTCTTACAAGTGATTTTTGCCTGTTCCATGGTATATGGATAATGGGCATACGCGGGCTTCCTCAATTGTGCCTTTGTTGGAGGCACGCCGTGGCATATTTTGAGTGCCTGCGTTTGAATGCTCTCTAATGTCCGCAAGCAGGAAATGGTCAAGTTAGAGAGTATCGCCAGGCTGTATCGAATGTAGCCTACGAATAGAGACTGATAAAGGCGTAGCATTGAGCCTTCCGTGGGGCCCCATTTCATGCCTGCTACGAAGCGAAGAACATGGCAAAACAGATTAAATTTTTGCTTCAACATATTAACATGCCTCGACCATGAGAAACCGCGGTCGATGATAATGCCCAGAAATCTGCGGTGGGAGACATAAGGTTTTATAACACCGTTAATGGAGATCGGGTAGCGGCAGACGGATTTGCGCGGGAATGCAACCACAGCACATTTTTCAGCAACTAAGAGAAAACCCTGACGCCGTATGTATCATGAAGTAGATGAGACAGCACGTTGTAATTTCGCACGTAGTTGTGGGCATGTTGTACCAGAAGCCCAGATGCAGATGTCATCTGTATATGCACTGATGTGGCTGTGAGCTTGAAGTTCGCTCACCCACGAACCACTTCCTGTATATTTACGCTTGCTGACACGACACCATTGCCATTCATTGACGTCGGTTCTACATGAGCGGCCGGACAGCAGTTTCACAAGTGCGCCCCGCTGCCATCTACCCCAGATACCGTCGGATATGCCCTTCCATATCACCCCGTTAAACCACCGTGGGTGATGGTTAAACTTTCCGTATGCGTGCATGTCCCCGGCATACTAAAGAAATCATTGGTTCCCATTAGCGGACTACAACAACTTGCTCTGGCACACATCTGGTCCGAATACAAGACATATGTTCATGTTTACACAGACGGCTCCGCGTCACCAAAGGCATCGACAGCAGCTGTGGTGGTACCAGCCCAACAGATGACTCAAGGTTTCATTCTAGATCATAATTCTACATCAACCGCTGCAGAGCTTGTGGCTATTCGGCAAGCGATTCGCCACATCTGCGGGGAAAGACCTCAAGAGTGGTGCATTTTCACGGACTCAAATGCGCGCTGCAAATTTTGGGATGCTTCCTGCGCCACACCGCCTATCAGGTTCTGGCACAGATCACCAAGCTACTTTCATGCGCTCAAGAAAAACACCACCGCATAGTATTCCAATGGATCCCGGGACACTGTGGGCTCAATGGTAATGAGATGGCCGATGCTGCAGCAAAGCGCGTTCTCAGCAATGGCCTACGAATTGTAGTGCCATTCTCCAGACCGGACATCACATGCCTCCTGTCGGAATTAAGGAGGAGTGCGACGAGAAAATACTGGGCCCAGCCAGAGGCTCGCCACGTCCGCCTTAAATGGCTGGATCCCGATATGCAATTTCCTATTCTGCGTGGAATTCCACGCTCTCATACATGCCTGATACACAGACTGCGATTAGGCGTCGCCTTCAGGAGCAAATACTTGCACATCCATGGACGGACAGACTCCGCGGACTGTTCAGTGTGTGGCGTTGTGAGACGATAGACCATCTGCTCGTGCTGTGCCTTGAGTATGCGCGCGAAAGACTGACAATGGCAGCTACCTTGAGACATTTATACAATAGACCACTGTCGGAGGACCTCTTGCTAGGCGCATGGCCACAGAGTTGGCAGACGATAGAGACAATGCGTGCTCTTTCACGTTTCTTAGGCGACACGGGCCTGGACTCACGCTTGTGATAACAGTTATGCAATGTGTCCTTCACCTCGTTCCTCCCATTACCATCCCCCATTGTGACCCTTTTTCTTCCCCTCTTCCTCATCTCTTACGTAGAGTAGCAGGCCAGACACTCCATTTTCCGGCCGACCTCTCTACATTTTCCAATCATTAAACTACTTCTTCTTGCCTGTTCCGTAAATATGCATGTAAAGACAGAACAACGCTATTTGCTGAAGGCAATTCGCTGAAAATGTGCTCAGATTTAAAAAAAATACATGTGGCATACAGCACTCATGTAGCAAACAAGATGCTGGTGAGGGCGAGGGGCAATGAGAAACACTTTTTTGCTGATGTAAAGGTTGATAATCCGGCTCCAAGTTACTACAGTAGATGCCTTACCTGGCAACTGCTGTCTTCCTTTCTTGCTTAGGTTACTCTTCATTGTGTGCTGAAAGAAGGACTTGAATAATATGGTATATCTTAATCTTGACAAATCATGAGATGACTGAAATATATTTGGCTTGTTTGGCAGCAGTTAATGAAATGCACGTCAAAATAACCGATTAACAGAACATCTGAGCTATGAGAGACGCCATAACGAGGGCGTCAGCATTAACTCGAGCACCTTCGGTCCCTTCAATGTGCACAGAAGTCTCAGTACAAGGGTGGTATTCAATTACGCCCTCGAATTCGGCTTCCTCGAGAGGGAATCGTGCCTGCGACCTCGTGTTCAGCAGCAGAACGTAACAGCCCATTGTTCTGCACGCTAAGGATCAATGGTCGAAATGGGGCGAGTGACTACATGCGAGAATGGGCACTATGCATGCGTAACTCTCAGTGTCCTTCTGTCTTTCTTTTTTCTCCGAGGAAAGGGGGGGAAAAGGCGAAAGAGAGAGCGCGAAACGAGAAGTACACTCGGGAGCGTAGAAGAAAGCAAAATCAAAAGAGG
Organism: Dermacentor andersoni; assembly: GCF_023375885.2. Lineage (NCBI taxonomy): Eukaryota > Metazoa > Arthropoda > Arachnida > Ixodida > Ixodidae > Dermacentor > Dermacentor andersoni. The sequence goes on from NC_092814.1 coordinate 303,410,535, forward strand.
AAGACGCGAAGGGAGCCAACGAGGAGACAAGATCGCGTTCGGGCACACAAGTTGAATAAACGCGGAGGGCGCAGCGCCCGCCGCTGGGCCTCGCGCGCAGCGAGCTCGGGCCAACAAGCTCGAGCATCGCGGAGCCAGCGCCGCTCGCAAATCCCACGAGAGCTGGGCCCTGTGATTTCATTAGCCCGGGCCCTGCACGGCGAGCCGAGCGCGCGAGCCGCCAGCTAGCGCAGCAGGGGGGGCAGCCCAGCCAGGCGAGAGACGCGGGGCCGCCTTGTCCTTCTTCATTGGGTCCGCTGCTGCTGCCGATTGTTGGTTTGAGCGGATACGCGCGCGTCCTCACGACTGCTACGAGCTTGTTAGGGAAAACCGCCGCGGCCGAGCCAAGTGTGCCGAGACCAGCCGTCCCGTACCCGACCCCGTGCGGTCGCGCGGGACTTGCCATGCCCCTCGAGTGTTGACCAAGGGGTGTGGCCATAGCTGTTCGCTGGGAGTAACTCCTGGTCTAGGGACCGTCTTGAAAAGAAAGAATAAAAATAAAAATAAAGTAAGCGTTGTTATTGTTTATATGCCCACTCCACCTCTTTTCGGCCTGAAAAGCTGGGCTAGCTGGTGAGGTACAGTTTTGGAGGAATCGCTAGCGCAAAAAAATAAAAAAGAATAAAAGAAAAAGGCGGACATTTAAACAAAAAAAAATTATGGTTTTACGTGCCAAAACCACGATCTGATTATGAGGCACACATTAGTGGGCGGACTTCTGGTTTATTTTGACGTGCATCCAATGGACGGTAGGCGAGCGTTTTAGCATTCCGTCCACATCGGAATGGGGTCGTCACGGCCGGTGTAGAACCGGCGACCTCGAGCTCAGCAGCGCAAGACCATAGCTACTGGGCCACCGCGGAGGGTTTGTATATGGAATACGTGAGGCACTATATACAGCTTACACAGTAAAGACGTGTAACCGCACGCATATGTGGTCCAGTAACATGAAATACCACGCTATACAAGCTGCATTTGGAACGGGCCTTTCACGTCATCCTTACGGCTGTACCGCTATAATTTCACTATACAAGAGCCGTCTTTTCGAGGAAGAGGAACCAAGATGCGTGCCTGATTGTTCAAGCGTTTTATACCAACCACTCTTATGTAGCCCCAGCAATAATTCAGAGTTCGTATCATGTAACAACTCGTTTCATTTTGTCGGTCTTTCTGCCCTTCGTAACTGGTTCACATGAAGTCGCGCCACGGCTATTGGCGGGACCAGTCGCTCGGAGTAACGAATTCTAAGTAATTAATGGAATCGGACGAAATGAATCCTTACACAATAAGGCCACAGTACTACCTAACATGGATGAGCTATTGTGCGCACACTGCTTGAACGGAGTTCTCACTGCGTTCTGACTGCTTCTCACTGAACGCAGTTCTCACTGCGTTCTCACTGCTTGAAGCAGTTTTCACTGCTTCAAGCAGTGAGAACACTGCTTGAATATTCACGAATATTCAGCGAGGCGCTTGAATATCCACAGCAGTGCAATATTCAGGATAAGCTACACACAGGCGTAATTGAATGGACAGTTCGTTTATCAAGCGCCAAGTGAACAAAACACAAATCGCAACAACCATTTAAGCGCCAGCTGCATAACTGGCCGCAGGAAGTGAGGGGAGAACAATAAATGGCTATCATGGCAGTGGCAGATGTTCTTGTACCACTGTTCTTAATGTTCTTGAAGTCAATCTGTCATTACAACTTTTTATGTTTCGATAACAACTCTAAATGAGCCTCTAATTCGTGCCATTCAATTGTTTTCAGTACACTGCACAGAAAACGAAGTGCCTGAAATACCTGAAACAATTACATCACAGGGGGAGAGTTTCTGTGCAAATGTGTAAATATAGCGACATGCATACGCTCACATGCTGTGATATATACATTCAACAGGAATAATGTCGCAAAATAAATTAGCTTTGAGAATAGCACGCCTTATTATACGTTAAATAACCTATTGCGAGACAAGGGCGGGAAAATAAACCTTAATGTGCAAGAAAAGAATTTGAAAAAAAATTATTCATTCAATGATGCGTTGGAACTTTGTAGACGTGCTGGCTAATCATGTGCTCAGATGTGTGGTAAAGCAAATTGCGAAGAATAAAGACATCGCACAATACAAGAATAACTTAACAAGAAAGAGTCCTTGCGAAAAGTTCATGAGTTGTGCCACAGCTACCACACGCGAATATAAGTTCAATTTAGCCCCAGTCAAAAATGAAATAATGCGCAGGTAGCTGAAGTGGACAAGCAGCAGCGCCTATACACCACGCGTCGCGCTATCGCCACAACGCAAGAACATGCAATGCACAACAAAGTAATTAACAATGGTCGAACGCAGGATACGTAAGTGGCAGATGTTCTTGTAGCGCTGTTCTTGATGTTCTTGAAGTTAATATATCATTACAATTTTTTTATGTTTCGATGACAACTGTAAATTAGCCTATAATTCGTGCCAGCGAAGGCAAGGACACTTGTCTTCGCTGCTGCTTTAACGAAGACATGTCGCCTTGTCTTACAAATGGTTCAGCCTGATTTAAAATTAATTAATAAAATTCTCGCGCTTCACGTGCCAAAATTATGATATGATCATGGGGCACGCCGTGGTGGAGTACTCTGAACTAATCTGACAACCTGGGGTGCTATGCAGGATGCGCCGAGTTTCTCGTTCACCCGAGTTTTACCCGAGTTTGCTCGACGGCAGTCAGTGACCGGAGATAGCGTGAAACGCGCAAAGGCTGCAGGCGAAAAAATATGTAGACAAAAAGCCGCGTATGACAACATGAGCGCACCCTGCGCGGCACGCAGCTTCCACGTTTCAAGCGCAGACGGCTGCACAACGAAACGCGCCAGCGCCGCGTATTGTTATCAACGCATTATCGCAACTTAACAATACCGTGACTGTCCCGCTATCTGTCTGCAGACTTGCCGTGAGCCGCTTGCCACGCCTTTCCCGGGCGCGTCAAGGGCGTGCCTCCTCTTTCGGCAACTATCTTTATATCCTCGATCGAATGCGAACAGGGTACATGCGGCGCATTCTTGCACCTACGCTTTCGCTCAAACGAATACGTTAAAATACAACAAATAAAATAACGAACATTATTATTTCTAGTCAAGAGTTCGACGAAAGTTCGTCTGGTCAGGTAACATGATGATGAAGAAATTGCGGCCACTGACCAAGTCAAGGTGAAAAAACACACAGAGACGTTTCGGGAGTGTGATCAAGGAACCCGTACGGGTCCCGAAACGTCTATGTTTGTTTTTTCACCTTGACTTGGTCAGTGGCCGCAATTTCTTCATCATTATTATTTCTTTAGGTGTCTGTTTTTCATTTTGAATGCTAGGAATTTCTGATGACAAACGGAGATCGAGCAAATTATTAAATTTTGCACTTCTTGCCGCGAGTGGCGACAGTGAGGCGAAAGCTTAGAAGCGGATACATTGAAGCGGGTCGCACGCACGAGGCAGTTTATACGGTGAGAAGTCGCCTAGGGGCGCTACAGTGCTATTCTCAATAATGTCAGTGATCACCACTCTTTCTCTATTAGGTGAATAGAAACGCAGCGCTGTGGTACGGCTGTTCATCGCAAGCGCCTTAAGGCCCCCGCTTTACCAACTAAAAACGATACACTAGTCATAAATACGGGAGCAACGGCCGTCGCTGCAAAATGGCGGTCCGTAGTGCCCGTAGTGACGCAGTTTAGTGAAAATGTACCAGTTTATCTTTGTGCGCGAAGCCTCGGCGATGCATTGCGAAGAAGTGCGTGCTTCCCATCGACACAATTCACCGCTTGTCATCGCTTGCCCAGTGAAAGTGCCTCGGAGCGCATGTACGCAGTATTTGAGTGTTTTGTGCGCACCAAGGTGCTTGCGGATTACTTATGCTGGAGCCAGCAGCGATCGCAGAAGGATATCGTAACGACACCGCAGCAATTGCATTTTGGCAGGTGAGGGCTCTTGTGTGCGCTTATGAAATGAGACTTGGAACTGAAGAAGGTGTTGGAACTGATGAGTGCGCAGTGCTTGTGATGAAGAAATGCCATTGCACTGGGTCTAGAAGAGCGAGCGATTCTCGGACGCTGATCGTGTTTACGACGTTGTGGCTCCGATACATCACCGATGACAGAGCAGCCATCTCAAACGACTGCTGCGATACGCACTCCTCAGCATCGTCGTCACCCTCGGCGCGTCGACGCTGTTACGTTTCGCCTACAACGCGCGGTAATGCCGGCGCGGATGCAACGGACGCCGGGGCTTCGTTCAAAGCGGCGGACATTTTGGCCCGTGCGACGCCGCCGCAACGCTTCCCCGCCAAGCGTGTCCAGGCGTGTTTCAGTGCCACGTGTCTTCGTGTGTGCGTGTGTGTGTGTGTGCCCTCGCTTGTCAAAGCGCGGCAGCCGGGGAGCGGAGTTCCCCGAATGAGGAGCCTGGAGGTCTCTCGGCTCAACCGTTCGCGCCGTCGTGTGGGCGGGTTGGCGATGCGTCACTGCACTCGGTTCAGCAGGTCTCTCGGCTCGACCGTGCGCGCCGTCGTGGGCTCATGCTCCGCCGTCCCGTGACCTTCATCCCGTGACCTTCATCCCGTGACCTTCCCTTTTGGACCGCGACGCCGAGAGTATAAGAGCAGCTGCCCCCGGACGCCAGGAGAGAGGCTCCGATTTGTACTGTTGAGTTACGTGCTCTCCCGTCTCTCCACTTCGGTCGACCTGACCGGCCGCTCTTTTGCTATGTTAGAATAAACAAGTTGTTCTGTTACCAGTCTTCTCTTGCTTTGCCGGGACCTTCGGATGCTTCCAGTGCCCCAGGCCGCCAGGCCAACGCTACCCTTGGGGCTTGCGACCCATTGGCAATAACGGGCGTCAGCACCGAGACCCCATCAACTCGTGCCAGTGGTGCGATTTCAACATCTGGTTGCCAGCGGTGAGATCGCGACAACGGAGGCCAGCAGCGAAGAGATGCGGTTGACTGTATGCTGAGCAGCACAACGACCATCCGGGAGCAGTGCAACGAGCCCTGTGTGATGACTGGTTGCCTGCAGCGGAACGACTGCGCTGAATTCTTGGCTGCGAGGTTTGGTGAGTGCGGGACTTTCTTCTTCTGAGTTTTGCCAGGCTTTTGTTAGTGTTAGAAACAGAGCTGGTAATTGTGGTTGTCGTTGCTGCCGGGTTAGTTTGCGGCAAGACAATAGTAGGCAGTAGAGAAAGCAGCATTCAGAGCAGCCATGGATTTGAAGTCGTTGCGCAAACCGAAATTGCTGGAGCTTGCAAGAGAGTTGGGTCTGGATGTCTCAGACAAACTCAGAAAACCAGAACTGCTAAGGGCTATTCTTGAGTTAGAAGCTGAGGATGACGAGCTGTCGGAATGCCTTGAGACCATTGAGGAGAGGGAGACGGCAAAAAGACAGGAGCGTGAACTTAAAGAACAGAAAGAGAAAGATGAGCGCGAACGTAAAGAACAGATAGAACGAGAGCAACAAGAGAAAGAAAGAGAGCGCGACCGTCAACACGCTTTGGAAATGAAGCGTCTCGAGTTAGAGATGGAACGCGCTCGTAATGGAAGTCAGGCACACGGTGCAGGAGAACGAGTATTGTTCAAAATGACTGACCTGATGCAGCCGTTTAAGCTTGGAGAGGACATTGGTTTGTTCCTGGTTAACGTTGAGCGAACGTGCCAGAAGCCGGGTCACTTTTCGGCGCAGTGTCCAGAAACAAAAACACAAGTCGTGTTTTTGTCTATATGCAGCACTGACGAGAACATGAAGCTTCTCGAGCCTTACATGCGAGACCTCCTCGTGAACGGGAAAGAGTGCCGAGTGCTTCGCGATTCCGCAGCTACAATGGATGTAGTTCACCCCTCTTACGTAGAACCCGATATGTTCACGGGCGAGTGCGCATGGATCAAGCAAGCAGTGGAAGCTCATAGCGTGTGTCTGCCGGTAGCAAAAGTGCTTATTGAAGGACCTTTCGGAGCACTTGAGACGGAGGCCGCAGTGTCATCTATGCTGCCCCCCCAGTACCCGTACTTATTTTCGAACAGGTCCGATCACCTCCTGCGCGAGAAGGGGCTTTTGTTTGGTGAGGCTAGCGTTCAGGCCTTAACCAGATCGAAGGTTCGGGAGCTCGCTGCAAAGGCGGTAGTTGCGGGGCCGACGTTGTTGAACGATGAGAAAGGGTCAGAGGCGCAGCAAGCTGGTATTCAGAGCACGCCCGAACGGGATAAAATTGAACCTGTAGCGTTAAAGGCACCAGATACTGGAGAGGAAATTCCCGATGCGGGAAAGTTAGAAGAGCTTCCGCTCGAGCTTCCGGGACTAGGCTCAGTGACGAACAGGAAAGACACCGATCAAGTCATTAGTGACTTAATAAGTAAAGCATCGCTGTCGCCTGAGCAGAAAACAGAACTACACCAGCTCTTACAAGAGTTTCAAGGTCTGTTCCCTGAGAGGCCTGGTAGGACTTCTGTCCTTGCTCATGACATAGAACTTACCTCCCCAGAGCCAGTACGATCCAAGGCGTACCGGGTGTCACCCCGCCAGAGCGATATTATGGAGGCTGAGGTAAAGAAAATGCTACAGCTCGGTGTTATTGAAGCGGGTGAGAGTGATTATACCTCCCCTTTGATTTTAGTTGAGGTACCGGGCAAGGAACCTCGTCCTTGCGTCGACTACCGCAGGCTTAATTCCATCACTAAGGATCAAATTTATCCGATCCCTAACATCGAGGAGCGCCTTGAGAGAGTGAGTAGCGCTCAGTTTATTTCCACCCTAGATCTTGTCAGGGGTTATTGGCAGGTTCCACTTACAGAAGAGGCTAGTAGGTATGCGGCGTTCATTTCACCAATGGGGACATTCCGTCCTAAAGTTTTGAGTTTTGGTTTGAGGAACGCGCCATACTGCTTTTCAAGCCTCATGGATAAAGTGTTGCGGGGACAGCAAGAATTCGCTTTACCGTATCTAGACGACGTAGCGATATTCTCCGCATCCTGGCCTGAACATATGGCGCACTTGCGGGCAGTGCTAACCCGCCTGCGCGATGCGGGCTTGACAGTCAAGGCTCCCAAGTGCCAGTTAGCACAGGCCGAGGTTGTCTACCTCGGACACGTGATTGGTCGGGGTCGTCGCCGCCCCTCTGAAATAAAGGTGGCCGCTGTGCGAGACTTCCCGCAACCGCGCACGAAGACCGATATTCGGTCGTTCTTAGGTGTCGCCGGCTACTATCAGAGGTACATCCCCAGGTACTCTGATATCGCGGCTCCCTTGACGTATGCTCTAAGAAAGACAGAGCCGCAAACAGTCGTCTGGGATGAGACGAAGGAAAGAGCTTTTAGCGCCCTAAAGAGCGCCCTAACAAGCCAGCCTGTGCTACGATCGCCCGACTACACAAAAGGGTTCGTTGTTCAGTGTGATGCTAGTGAGCGAGGCATGGGCGTTGTACTGTGCCAACGGGAAAATGGAGAAGTAGAACACCCCGTCCTGTATGCTAGTTGTAAGCTGACCAGTCGTGAGCAGGCGTATAGCGCCACCGAGAAAGAGTGTGCGTGTATCGTGTGGGCCGTTCAGAAATTGTCATGTTACCTAGCCGGCTCGAGGTTTATCATTGAAACGGATCACTGCCCTCTCCAATGGCTGCAGACCATCTCTCCCAAAAATGGCCGCCTCCTGCGCTGGAGCCTCGCTTTGCAACAATATTCCTTTGAGGTGCGTTACAAAAAGGGGAGTCTCAACGGTAACGCCGATGGCTTAAGTCGAAGCCCCTAACGTGGGAATCAGCCTCAAAATTGCTTGTTACTGATGTTTTTCTTCCTGAGGCAGGATTTTTAACCTATTGCTTTTGTGTAGTGTTTCAAAGTGATGATGTGCTTTTTAGTGCAATTTTTCCGATTTGTGGACGCGTTCTGAGTGCTGCTAAACTACTGTAAGGAACTAGGCAGCAGTATAAAAGGGGAAAGAGCCTGGCAGGGCTTAGTGAGGGTTGTGCCGTGCTTGCTGACTGAGCGGTTGACTTTCGGCGTAGTTCTAACGCTTGCCGGAAACGAGAACAAAAATGTCAACTCTCCCGAAGTCACTTTGCAGTGTCCTGTGTGCACCTGAACGTGAGAACGAGGCCTTCTCTGTGCGCTGCGCTCAAGAAACGCCAAAGGACGCCCGACTACGGTTATGAGCATCATCGAGCGACATCCCTCCGGACAGCGGATGCAGTCCCCTGACCATCGGGATCTCCTTCCCCCGGCGGGGCGGTCTGTTATGTTTCGCCTACAACGCGCGGTAATGCCGGCGCGGATGCAACGGACGCCGGGGCTTCGTTCAAAGCGGCGGACATTTTGGCCCGTGCGACGCCGCCGCAACGCTTCCCCGCCAAGCGTGTCCAGGCGTGTTTCAGTGCCACGTGTCTTCGTGTGTGCGTGTGTGTGTGTGTGCCCTCGCTTGTCAAAGCGCGGCAGCCGGGGAGCGGAGTTCCCCGAATGAGGAGCCTGGAGGTCTCTCGGCTCAACCGTTCGCGCCGTCGTGTGGGCGGGTTGGCGATGCGTCACTGCACTCGGTTCAGCAGGTCTCTCGGCTCGACCGTGCGCGCCGTCGTGGGCTCATGCTCCGCCGTCCCGTGACCTTCATCCCGTGACCTTCATCCCGTGACCTTCCCTTTTGGACCGCGACGCCGAGAGTATAAGAGCAGCTGCCCCCGGACGCCAGGAGAGAGGCTCCGATTTGTACTGTTGAGTTACGTGCTCTCCCGTCTCTCCACTTCGGTCGACCTGACCGGCCGCTCTTTTGCTATGTTAGAATAAACAAGTTGTTCTGTTACCAGTCTTCTCTTGCTTTGCCGGGACCTTCGGATGCTTCCAGTGCCCCAGGCCGCCAGGCCAACGCTACCCTTGGGGCTTGCGACCCATTGGCAATAACGGGCGTCAGCACCGAGACCCCATCAACTCGTGCCAGCGGTGCGATTTCAACAACGCCTTGCAAGCAGCTACAGTGACGTGCCGATAATTATTTACTGTGCCCTACGTCGCCACAATGCAGGCAATGAAACCGTGCTGTGAGGCCATCTCAGCCCGAGAAGCCAGCGACAGTCAACGCTTTGTTTTTGATAGTAGTGCGCAGTACATCACCGATGACAGTGTGTTGTGCGTGTTTTATGTCGGTGGTGAATATTGTTGATGCCTCTCAGCTCGGCACCGCGTCGCTGTTGCCGAAAGATAAGTTGAGCGTGGCCCAGCCGTGGTGGGTGCGCGCACAAGAGTTACATGCCTCGCGCGGGGCGTGACCTCTGGCTTTGATTGACAGGCGAACTCGTGCTAAACTCGTACATCGCGAAACCCCCTCCGAGTTCAACTCGGGAACATGGCGGCGGCAGCAGCAGCCTGTGTTATTGCAGCCAGCGGCAGCAAGCGTCAGTATGACCGTCTGTACCCGTTCGCGTACATGACCGCCGTGGAGTTTCAGCGTCATTTTGGCCTGTCGAAGACATCAGTGCGCTGGCTGTGTGACGAGCTAGGCGAAGACTCTCGTCTGTGGAGACAGTGTGGCGGGCTTCATTCGCTCACCGTTGAAGAGCAAGTCCCCTGCGCCCTCCGTTTCTACGGGACTGGGAGTTTTCAGGGAAGCGTCGGCGCCGAGCGTTACATTGAACGTCATCAAACTATTGTGAGCCTCTGTGTCAGAGATGTCTGATGCGCTTATTGATGCGGCAGTGCGGAAGCGGTGGCTGGCTTTCCCGAAGACTGCCGCTGAGCGGGCATTTATAAAAAAACGCTTCTTACTTCGTGGAAACATTACGAACGTAGTCGGGTGTGTCGACGGAACGTACGTAGGAATTAAGGTGCCTTCCATGTCAGCATTACTGTGATTAGCATTGAAGCAATGTCTAGACGCACCATATTGCCAAATTTGTCACTTCTGTGCAGCCGACTTAAATTTTGTGTTACCGACGTCACACATGCGGCAGCCTATGATACTGACTTTTTCGCTAGTTGCTGACTTTTTACCGATTGTCCTACTTGTCTATCAGGGTGCCTTCCAAATGGCTCACTTTTTTGGGGAAAGAGGTTAATGAAGTATAGATAGATAAATGGATATCACAAATTGTGTGAAGTACCCTGTGAATGCTAATCTCATAAAGAACTTGGTTTTTTTTATGAGATTACTTAGTACAAGTTAGTTTGCATAATGCTGAATTTTGGTCATGCGTCATCTATCGGCCGCACTATGAAACAGCAAGGCATTGCACAATTCGTTGCAGTGCGAGATGCGGATGTCGCGCGCAGCCGGTTGTGCCTATGCATTTATGGCAAAATGAAAATGCATTGAGAATCTTAGTGTGCTGGCTTGCATGAAGAAAATACTTCAGAGTGTTTGCTGTGTTCACTGTTGGTGCATGTGCCAGTGGTTCAGTGTATTTTCTTTTGGGGGGGCAGCGTTATTCTGTATGGACACATCGTATATTTTCGTCTCATAATGGGGCTCTAATTCTTCAGCAGTAGAACAATGCAGATCCAATGCTCTGCAGAACTCGGTGTGCGTGACGATGTCGTGAACCACCAAGGCAAAATTACATATCGGGAGAAATGTGGTGCAGATGCCAATGAAAAGTTGGTCTTTAACCCGCCATGATAAAAATAAAGATTGCAGAGCGAATAGACCTTTTGTACAGCTTTAGAGCAATGATTACACAAACTGTGACATGCTCAAACGTGTAAAAGCTTGCCGCAGTGCCAAAGTAGGATGAGCGATATGCAGCATATTTTGGCATTGAACATGTCTTGTAAATGCTATTTTTATTGTAAGCCTCAAGCCTCGCTGTCACGCCTTTCCCTCCAGCACTCCCTTTACTGAAACGCTGCACTGTCTTTCTATTGGTGTCATGATGATGATGGTAACGGCAGCAGTAAGGCTGGTTAATGCTTGCCCCTTTGATTCCTGCGAGTTTAGTGGTACAGAATATGGCACGTTCATACACCTGTGCAGCAAAATTTTATGCTTGCGGTGATTTGTTGGAGAGCTAATTCGTGTTGGGACATTTCAAAGATGTGCGCCATTGTGGCTTAATAACTAGATCATTGGTGAGGTTGAAGACTCGTTGTATTGGTATAGAAGCTTGAAGCTGAATTGCACCACAATTCGATGGGACACAAAGAAGAGAAATACACACAGCAGAACGCTCTGCTGTGTGTGTTACTCTTCTTTGTGTGCCGTCGAATTGTTGCGCGATCCAACTTCAAATAGAGCATTGGGCCTCTTTGGTGCAGGACCGAGGAAGAGAAATACACACAGCAGAACGCACTGCTGTGTGTGTTACTCTTCTTTGTGTGCCGTCGAATTGTTGCGCGATCCAACTTCAAATAGAGCATTGGGCGTCTTTGGTGCAGGACCGAGGAAGTGTGAGCTATTCGACACCATGCCAGTGCCTTGCCACACAATTATGGAAGTCTGAAGGTTTGCAAACAAAGCTTTGCTTTCAAACCCACCTGCTCATGTAATACAAGCACTGATTGAAAGAACCATCATGCAAAAATAATGGTGAAATGAATGGCCTTTGAAAATTTGTATGTTGACACTAATGACATAATAGGTGCCACAGCGAACTCGACAATTGTACTGGACAGAGCACTTTGTTTCCTACGTGAAGCACAAGCTTTCATTACATGCTGTGCAGATAACCAAGCTCAGTTTGTTTTAACGTGGTACATAGCATTCACTGTAATCTGTTTTTTATCCTAAAGTGCCAAACACCACCTCTTTTTCAAGGATGTCATGGGCCAGCCAGCTTTGCTTGGGTGCCTTTATAGATTTCTGTTCCTGATCATTGTGTGCTATCAAGTTGCTAAAGTCTGTGCAACCATTGCAAGGCATTACGTGATTCTATAGTCAGATACAACTTTAGGAGGCCCAGAATCTGCACTTCAACGGCAGGTGAACACAAGCCTGCACCAACGGGCACACACTCTACACTGACATCTTGCCGCTGGACGCCCTAATACCCGCTCATTGGAGAGGGACTATTTCTTTATACGTGGAGGCAATCGGCTGCTGTGCTTTGGTCATCTGGGCGGGGCCTCTCCTGTCTTGTGAAGTTGTATCCGACTAGAGGATGCCGCTTTTCATACAACACAAAAGGACAAAGTGTACAATTATTTGGCCTATGAAATGGATACATCACAAGTGAGCTATGCATGGGCTTAAGCTGTGTGAAAATTAGTACATGCAAATATATGACATTGTTAAAGAATATGTGGTATCGAACATGCATGTAATGGCACGTTTAAATCGGGGAGTGTTGCATTCATGTGCACAGTCTATAGGTGATAGCATTATTAAGGTCATGCCGTTTCCTGTCTTTTCATTGTGAAATACACACACCGTTCATCTTGTGGCTAATCAACACCCACTGTATTCTTGCACATAGAAAGAACAAACAGCACAATGACGTATATGCTGCATTAGTGTCTTTTTCATTTACACGGTCGTGGTTGTCTTACGTGTTTGCCCATTTTGAAGAGGCATCAAGTGCATGTTACAAGTGTCCCAATATGCACAGCACAATGTTTACTGCAATAATTTTATTCATGCTCTTGAATAATAAACAATATAATAAACTGAAAGCTCCTTTATAAGGTGTGTTCTGGGGGCTCGACTGGAAAGCAGTGAGTGCACTGATCCTACTGTTGCAGAACAGCCCTCTGGACCTTGCCACACTGTCAAGAGCATGTGCCTGGCGCTCGCCTACTGCCACCAGGCGGTTGAGTGCCTCCAGCAGCAGAATGTTTTGCTGCAAAAAAAATGGATTGTTGGAATGAATCAACCGCATATAAACCATTATTTACAAATAAAAATGCTCATTGCACTATTGGTACTATCTGCCCTTAACTGTGGAAGCCTTTAGTGTATGCATAATAAAACAATTTGTCGGGACAACATTGCTTTATTTTTCATAACGGGTTATTTTGGCATGGTTTTGGCACGTAAAACCCCAAATATTATTATTATTATTACATGTAAAAGCACGAACACTCATTGGCTCTCAATGCCTTTTTTAAACTGCAGGACATTCAGTTCGTTACTACGAAAGTGACTTAATCCGTGGATTATGCTAAATATGAAACAGTAGAAATATACTTATCTTCAGTTTGTCGATGCCTCCGTCACTGTGTTGGTTGCGAGATCCATCGTCGGCACCACCTCCTTGTCGCATCGTAGCTATACCGGCTGTCTTCCTTTTGCACACACTATGCAATATTCGTGACGCTCGCAGTCACGCCGAGTGGAGGAACTCAGCGCACTCACAGAAGCAGCACCGGATAAGTTGTTTGTTCAGGATTGTGCCGTGAACAGTAGGTACGTGTTGCGATCTGTAAAATCGCCTAAGCTATTCGCAGTCTTTCGGGGTGCACGGAAAGATTGCTCACAGAGGAACAGAACTATCCAAGAAATAGTGGTCATCGTCGCGCTTGATCACTACGTCGCGAACTGCAAGCTCGTTGTACGAGTTTGTTTACACTGGGCCTCTTCGATGTTTAGCCGCCATGTTCGCCCGATGAATGTATGTGATGACGCCACCACAGCATTCCCTCGTGGTATAATGCGAAGCGTACTAAATTACAAATTAGTCGAATACACATTCAGTGTACATCTTGTAAACTGTAAAATGCTTTTAAACCACGTTAAACTATCTAATAATATTGTAATAAATGCATTTGTTTTATAACTCGCTTGTGCGTGCAATGCACTCGGTGGAACGACAAACAAGTGAAAGAAGGCGCGACCATGCACCGACGGTATGATCACGTGAGCCCCAGTTTGTCGACCGCCCAGAAAGCAACGCCCAAGGAATGATAGCCACCCAGAGTGAATCTAGATAAACCAATGAAACTGGAGGCTTGTCGAAAGATAAACTGTGTCTCGGTACCATTTGTGCTTTCATCTTGGGGTGTCGCCAGAGCCCGTGAAGATACCGAGTTTCGCCAAACTCGGCGCATCCTGCATAGCACCCCTGGGCTTCTTTAACGTGCACCTAAACCTAAGTACTGCGAGCGTTTCTGCATTTAGCACGCATCGAATTGCAGCCGCTGTGGCCAGCATAGCAAAGATGGAAGTGTCAATAAGTTTGAAGTTTGAAGTTCATTCATTTTTTTTCGAATACGAAAGAGAGTGCTAATGACAGCTATTACATTTGCCAATGCCTCCACTGCATTGTCAGACTAACCGCCGAACGCAACAGCCGCGTCATATCAGGGAGAAGCTTTGCGCCGATCCTAACTCTCTTGCATGCGTAATCATGCGAGCGACAATTAAAATTTGGAGTCGGATATCTCGGAGCACAGACACGCTAGAAGAATCCTTCCAACTGATACTGCGTAGAAACACGACTGCCTCTAACTTTTCAATACAAACGCACACTTATTGGAGTCAACAAAAAGTTAATTATTCAATTTCAGTTGATTGGGCTGCTGACAACGATAATTATCGTCTCATTTTGTGCCCCCCTGACCACATAACTTATTTGCGCAGGTCGTCATCGTGTGCCTCCCAGTGCCTAATTTTAACAAAACCATAAAGCTTAATTTTAACACCCTGTATAATACATTCACTCACACACTTCACGTATTAAAAACGCACATAGAAGTTAAATTCCCATGAATACACAGAAGAAAACCTTAATTTGCACAGTGCTGTGTTCTATCTTACAAGATACATTTTATTGATGCCTTCATTAAAATTAAATTTCTGCCATATGCCATTAAAAATGGGAATTTGGTAGTTTATATGCTGTCTACCATAAAAAAGTTCTAATTGGCGGTGTCTTACAATGTTTCTCCTAAGGCAATACTGGGGTGAAGGTTTAATTGACGCTATTCTATGTAAGTGATTTTTTTCATGTGGGGGGGGGGGGTTAGTTTATAAGTATATAACTGGGTTACTTTTAGTATTTCGTACTCAAGAAACATGTGATGAGTACGTAAGCCCTGCGATCGTCCGTGATAATCTTCAAATTTTCGCTGAACCCGTTTCTGTAATAGTTATTTTAGATGAATTCTGGTTCTTAATCGTGCTGCATACTAAGCAGCATTATGATAATCTGGAATGAAATAGCGTATAATAGAGCACCTGTTTTAACCACAATAGCAGCAACTCACTAAGTTTAAAAGGCAGCCCACAGCTTTACTTAGTTCAGCCGTTAACTTTTCAACATGTGTATGCCAACACAGGTCATTCTTAAACCAGACAGCTAAAAACTTCTGTACGTCTCTCTCCTCTACCTTAGTGTAATTAAGTAGTATTATTATGTCTTCATTCAAAGGCTCACTTTTTGGTCCGAAAATAACATATTTAGTTTTATTTACATTTAATTTTGGTTTGCTTTTACACCGCCAAATTGATAATACATTTAAATACTCATTAGCTAACTACTAGGTATGCGAAAGTATTTTGGCCACGAAAAAGACGTTAGCATCATCAGAATACATAATTAAACTCTTGGCAATTCGGTAATTAGGCTAGATCATTCATGTATAAAATAAATAATAATGTCCCAAGTATTGATCCTTGGGGTACCCCACTGATTATTTCCAATGTTTGCGACGCATCGTTATTAAGGACTACATACTGTACCCTGTCTGTTAGGCAATTCTTAGTAAGCTCAAGTGCAATTTTTCGAACACCATAACAACCGACTGTGGACAGCAGTAGTTCGTGATCAACAGAATCAAAAGCTGTCTCAAGGTCTAAAAATAGACCCATTGTGTATAGTCTACCTTCTATGCTGTTTATTATCGTATGCTTCGCGTTCAGTAGCGCCTGCTCAGTAAAACAACTTCTACAAAAACGGAACTGCGATTCAGACAAGATTTTATGTCTCTCAAGAGAACTTGTTAAACGGTTCCTGATAACGGTTTCAAAAAATTTCGAGAACAGCGGAAGTACAGAAATTGGCTTATAATTATTAACGTTTGTGTCTCCACCCTTTTTCACCACTGAATATGTCCTGGCCATATGAAGGTCCTCTGGAAACACATCAGACTGCAGCGTGCAATTAATAATATGTGCCAAAGGTTTTCAAATAATATCCGAGACGTGCTTAATCGTTTCAGCTTTAACGCTATCATACCCTACAGATGTATGATTCTGAGCGTTTCTTATTAATCTTTGTACCTCAATGTAGGTCGTTGGATATAAAGAAATATAGTTCACTGCACTATGCTTCTTAAGGATGAATGTATCGTCTGTTAAGTTACCGGTGGGAGGCATATATTCGCCACTAGCTATGAAATGCGCGTTTAATTCAGTGGCTGTAGGAACAGTATACCGTGGGCGGTCGGTAGCTGTACTGCATGATTGGAAGTGGTCCTATGGGTAAGATTATTAAGCTCATGCAAGATTTTTGGGGGGTCGTTGCGAATACGTGAAAACAGCGTTTTATAATATTCTGACTGTACTTTCTTAAGTGGACTGTTTAATTTGTTTCGGAATTGTTTGAACTCCTTAAGTTTACGGGGATCTCGCGTTTTGACAAAAAGATGGCACATTTTGTTTTTCCGGTGAACTTTTTTATAAGAACTGTCGTTATCAATAGTTTTATAGCTTTATTATGTTACTTTCGCACTTTATTTGGAAATGCAAGCTCGTAGTACGCCTCTAATTTTTCAAAAATACTCTATAGACTTTGTGGAAATGCAATTGCATTATGACGTCTCTCCAATTTATATCATCTAGAAGTGCTCGGAACGTATTCAGCGTGTAGAAGTTAATATCCCGATAGGAGCTCGATGTAGGCACGTTTTTTGTATTCTTGTTTGCAATGGATACAAAACAATATACAGGAAGGTGATCACTGATATCTTATGATAAAATACCAGAAGATGCCATTGAGGACTGGACGTTTGTGGTGCATAGGTCCAACAGTGTTGCAATTTCGTCATTTTTGCGCGTGGCCCATGATACAATATGTTTGTACATGCATAAGACTGGAATATGCTGCTAAGTTTTCTTGTATATTTAGAGCTTGCTAGCATAATAATATTCATATCTCCCATTATTGCAAATGTAGCCACAGAATCACACATCAAATGTAATATTTTCTCAACACATGACAAATTTTTGTTTACTTCCAGAAGGTGGCCTGTAGGCCATAGCTACTGCAACTTTCTTTAAACAGACAGTTAGGCGTTCAACATCATCATCAATAAAAGAAAACTCTGGGAACACTTCATGGTAGGATTGTTCAAGTAGATACATAGCCTGACCACCACCACGACCAGCAGCCTGAATACGACCAAAGTAATCGTAGCCGCGGAAGTGTGGCGGGTTGTCATCTATAGATAACCATGTTTCAGTAACCATTATTAAATTGAATTGAACCTTTATATTGTCAAATAATGCATGTAAGACATATTGCTTTTTACGGACGCTCCTAACTTTAAGGTGAATGAGGGAAAGTTGTGTATTAAGGTTTAGGCTTGAAAATACTTCGCTAAAAGCATTATATTCAAAATATTTTGTTGGCATAGAATACGATGAGAACATTATGCAAACTCGAATTGTGTAGCATACGTATGGATCACACAGCGCTTTTATCGCGCAATCTTTTCAGTGTCCTTTACAGCGCAGATGCGTAAAACAGGTGTCGTTTCGTGTGTTCTAGCAAAGGACTTGCCGCCCACTGTACATAAAAATTTCCAGTTTACTGCTTTCTTTTGTTTAATAGCTGCTCCCAACAAGTGTTTGTTTTGCCTTGTTAGATGCTCATTGACATAAACAGGACGAGAAACGTCCATGCCTAGCATTCGTATTTCAAGTTTTGCTTTCTTTGCTTTGGACAGGAAATCATTTCTTTTGTTGTGTCGTACAAAGCGCAGAACTATGCTAAATTGGTCATGTCTAGCCGTAGGGACCTTCTGACATGTATCTATATCCGAGTCTGACATCTCTTAATTAATGAGATAACCAGTTTCCTTTGTCATAGTTAGTGTGTAAACATCGTGGGGTGCGCCTTTTATTTCTATGTTGTTTGAACGTGGATACTGTTCCAGTTCTCCCTGCCTTTGCGATAGCTTTGCACAATGAGACCTCAGCTCTCTGTTCCCGCCGAATCACTTCAGCGAGATCCTGCTTTGTGCACGTAAGAACATCGACATCCTTCTTAAGCTTTGATTTCGTTCCAAGCTTCCATGATTTCATCGAGTTCTTCTTAAAGCTCACTACCCAATTCTTCAATTGCCTTCTTAGCCATAGAGTCAAGTATTTAGCTGAAAACACAGAAAAAAGAGTAATCACATGGGGCAGCTCAATTCGGCAGCGGTGCACACCTTTATACAACACAGGAAATAAGATGCTGAACACGTCTAACCTGCAAGGGCTGACAGATTAACCTCGCAGCCCTGGGTACATCATCGCCGAACTGCAGGCACTGCAGGTTCCAGCCAAGCTGACAGCGCTTACATAGCTGCAGACTGCGGTGCCCCCTTGTAGCAGCAATGAGGGGCTGCTATCTTAGACCTTCGGCGTAGAAACTGGCTGCGACGTCAGCAGTGACGTAGACTTGTTTCTTGTCGTGGACTCACCACTCGAGTTATTTTGCGTGTATTCGCGGGCTGCTTTCATGTTCGGGAAAACATTTTTATGTAGCACGCATTGAACACCAGAAAGCTGTATCTGGAGTTTTTCATGTTGCTCTACAATTTTCTCATTGACACTTTTTATCCCATTATAATATTTGAGAAGTTGATTAATTAATTAAGACTAATTGTGTAATTAGGCGGAATGCAAAAAATTATCTCAGTATCTCCAAGCGATGGCAAACAAAATTACCTTGGTTCTGTCCAGCAACGTGGCATTTGCATATTTTTATAGTTTAGCTAAAGTTACGCGGGACACACTATACATGCAACATTTACATGAAAATACCCGCGAAGTGCTTATATAACCCTTGCTTGCTGACAAAGTATGCAGCAGACTGTGGTGTCCAGAGTAAAAAAATATACCTTCATACATATAATGTCATCTTGCAGGCAAATACTAAAGCACACCGATCTCTTAGTGGAAGGGCGAATTATATTTAACGGATGCTTTCATTTACATATTTTTTTTAATTTTGCCATCCGGAATATGCCACTTGGGGTGTGCCCGTTCTTGGCCCATCCTGGATAACAGGTATGTCCCGCTGGGGCACAGGATGTACAAAATTCTTAAATGCTGCTTGATAGGTGTCGTACCTTTTCTGTGCATACACCTGTCAAGATTCTTCCTTCGGCAAGCATCGCGCATCGTGCCTTGCTTGTACCTGCAGTCGTGTTACAGCAGATGCCCAGATACAGATGTCATCAGCATAGATTAATACTTGAACTGTGCTGGGCAAATATCGTACAAAGCCAACGAGCACTAGGTGAATAGTATCGGGCTCAACACCCGCCTTGCGGTACTCCACGGATTGTTTGGTGGCGAGACGTGGCGCCATCCTCGGTCATCACGAAGAAATTTCTGTCGGTCAAATAACTGCATAGTCACTGAAAAGTATGGCCACCGATTCCAGCTTCAATGAGAGCTTCTATAATGCTCTAATGTGCTACATTGTCGTAGGCGCATTTTATTTCAAGGATCAAGGCCTCAGTGAGTCTTTTCGGATGTTCTTTTTTTTTTAATGTTCAGCAAACGTGATCAAATTGATCACATTATTTACGTTAGGTTAGCCGGGCAACCTAGGTGCACCACCACCGAACTGCAGGATCTAGCCAAGCTGACAGCGCTTATATAGTCAGCTGCAGACTGCGGTGCTCATGCCGGAAGCCATACATAGCATCTGGGTACACGTTCTAATTTTCCAGGTGCCATTCCAGGCTCGTCAAAACCATTCTTTCCATTATTTTTCCAATGCAACTGGCCAAAGTATTGGGGAGGTACGATGACAAAACTAACGGTGATTTACCATGTTTGAGAAGTCGAACCAGGCCGCTGTGTTTCCATTCACGTGGAATCAAACCTTTGCGCCAAGACTCGTTGTAAAGGTTTAGCAGCACGAGTCGTGCCTTCTGCCCAAGATTGCCAATCGCCTCATAGGTAACTCCGTCCGGCCCCGAGTGACGAAGAACACTTGCAAGTCATCAGAGCTCATTCAAGCTCCTCCACCAAAAACGTTACATCCATGCGGGATTCCCGAGACATAGGAGTGACACATGGTTTAAGTGTGCGCTGGGGCTGCAAGCCGGCAAGTCTTGAGCTAAATTCCTCGGCAATCTCAATCTCTCGTCGACCTTGGTGCAAAGCGAGAGATTTTAGAGGAACACGCTGTTGCGGTGATACGCGAAGTCCATGCATGGTTTTCCATATCAGAGATAAGCGCTGACATGGATTCAGTGACTCACATAATCGTTTCCATCTTTGAGATTGTAGTACATCTATGCGGCACTGAATCTTCTGTTGTATCCACCTTGCTTGCCTGAGATTGTGGGTGGATTTATTTTGCCTGTATTTTCTTTCAGCCCGCCGACGAATCACTCTTAGTCGGTGCAGGTCAGCTTCAAACTCGTCATATTTCAGGAAACGCTGACAAGCGCGCGTAGCCCCTTGCATGGCTTTTTGAATTTTGTGTTCCAGACTAGAATGACTCGCTTCCTGACAATTTCTCCATGTGCGAACGAGACGCCGACCAGTCAGTTCATTGGAGAATCGTAGAGGAGTATTTAAATGGTCCCTTAATCCTCGGATATGTGGGAATATGTTCACTTCCACGTGATTCGATGACTGCTAACCATTGCACGTTTCTTTCAAGACGCCGAGAGACCAGGGTCAAATGTAGGCAGCTGCTGCGTGTAGGCCCTCAAAAATATGTCGGCTTACCACCGTAGAGACAATGAAGATCGAGCTGCGTGGCAAAGGATGCTAGTCTCCTTTCCCTGGAATCCTTCCTCAAACTCCCCCAAAGCGGATGGTGAACAATAAAATCTCCTGTCAGAATCGAAGGGCCAGGTGTTGCTGATAACATGGCGTGCAGTCGTTTGGAGTCGAAGTGACCTGAAGGAGCAATGTAGACAGTGACAAGAGTGAACGCAAGCTCCTTTGTTTTTACATATAAACAAAGTACTGGTTGTCGTAGTGAGGTGGGACTGAGTGCATTACATATTGTAACGCTTGGTTGAGGCGAAAGAGAGAAGAAGGGAATGACGGATCCTTTTGGCGCAGGAGGAAACCGGCACTGGACTGTTTTTCCTATACTCATCCATCTCACCCGTCATCTGTAAATAAACATGCCTTGTCGGTAACAGTCTTGTGGTGGAAGTGCTGGGTACTCAACCAAGCAGCACGGTTCTGCAACCAACTGATCTTAGCCGCCGCCTTGCTGGCCTGCCCCCGTTGCCGCTGGTGGTCGAGATGACTCGCGGTGAAGACGGAACCCGGAATGTCCCACTTCCTGGAGCTGCAGTCCCTGCCTTGGTTCACAGCGGCCCCTTCGGTACCTGTCTCAGCTGCGGCTGATCCTTGGCAGCGTCAGTACCTGATAGAGCCTCGCACATTCGGAGGTAAATCTAGTGAGGACGTGGATGAGTGGCTCACACACTACAAACCGATGAGCAACTATTACCCTTAGGATGCGGTAACTCAGCTGTCTAACGTCGTGTTTTGCTTAACGTACACGGTGCTTTTGTCGTTTGACAACCATGAGGACACCCGCAGAACGTGGGAACGGTTCGTGTCAGAAATAACGAAGTTTTTTGAAGAATCAGTCGCGAAGAGGAAGCAGGTGGAAAAAACGCTGCTGCAAAGAGCCCATGTCCAAGGCGAGACGAGTACGACGTATATTGAGGCTACGTTGAAGCTCTGCAAGACCGTCAACCCTCGCATGTCAGAGGAAGATAAGGTCGGTCACCTGTTAAAAGGAATTGCCGAGGATGTATATCATTTCTTCATCGGCAAGGAGAACCTTACAGTAGCTGGCGTCATGCGGCATTGTCGTACGTTCGAGGCCCTGAAGATGCGGCGTATCACACCTAAATTTGGAAGGCTACCAAATGGGACAACTGTTGCAAGTGTTGACGACTACACGTCCTTTCATCTCGCGTCTACTATACGCGATATTGTGCGGGAAGAGCTCACCCGACACGCGCAGTCGACACCTTATGATGCTGCGCAAATTCCGGGACCATCTCATCATGTTTCTATCGCTGCAACTGGCGTCGAGGACTACAGCTGCAGTTCTCGCTTGCCACTGTGGCCGCAGCGCAATCGCTACCCAGAGTCGAGGTACGAACGCCGCTTCAGCTATCCTCGTCATCAGGCAGTTGCACACTAGGAGCCATGTGAAGATGCGTTCCCCAGCCCCGCGACAAGGCTTTTCAGGAGTACAATGCAAATCGCCAACATCCTGTGGGTTAATAGAGACTTTAGCGTGTCTGCTTCTCCGGCAAACAGGGGTGGTTTGGTCGGATTACCGCATGGTCGGAGGCGTAAACGTGAGCTGCCGCAGCGGTGCCACAAAGCTAAAACTGCAGCAACCTACTATATTCTGCTTCGCTGATGGTGCAAATTTTCGGCAGCGGCGTAATTGTGAACACGATTACGCCGCTGTAGAAAATTTACACCAGCAGCAAGGAGAATATAGTAATTGGCTCTATGTTTATGTGGTTGAGCTCTGCACCACCAGCTGGCGCCACCAATCTGGCCGCTCGCGCTTACGCCTCCCCCCCCCCCCCCCCCCCCGCTCATCCGGCAAACCGCCCGCGCTTGCCGGAATACCGGACGCACTTAAATTCTCTATTGTTGTGGTGCTACAAAGCGCATAGCTTGGTTCTGTCGTTGGCGCCGGAAAACATCACGATACGATCCGCCATCAGTGTTTCCTCACGCCGGCAATGATCACAATAACGATCCCTGGCCCGCCTATTCCAGTCCTCACGACAAGCGAGTCGGCGCAATAGTTCTCCCGCTTCTGACCGTAGTTTGGCACCGCTGTCCACCCGACTGCGCCGCTCGCCTTCACCGCGACGGCGGCTAGCTCTCATCACCGCCACCGCCGGGAAACTAGCCGGTGCGACCGATGGAGGTGAGGTCGCACAAAATGATTTACCTCAGATGCCTCCGCCAGTTACGATTCTTAAGAACAAAATACACGTGTTAATAGGCGGAGTACGTGCAATGGCTTTAGTGGAATAGCAGCTGGGGCTTGTTGGTTTTCCATCCTAGTGTTAACAGCGCAAAACATAGACGAGACAGGAGACGAGAGGACTACACCACAAGTGCTGACTTTCAACAACGTTTTTTTGAAAGGAGCACGGCTTCTTATACCATTGCCCACACGTGTCACAGACACGTGATCGCACTTCATGTGAAACACGCACTTTTTCTTTTTTTGCACTCAACATAATGATTGTACGTGCAAAAGCTCAAGTTCTTTTTTTTTTGTCAGTAACAAGGACGGCGGGCTAACGCATTGATCACGAAGTCTGGTAATCTCGGCTGCCTCAGTTATCTCCCGGGCCAGCTAGTCATATTGTTTCTTCAGCAGTTCACAGCGTCAGAATTCTGCGGTGCAAGCTTTAGAGGGGCAATCGGCAATCACTGACATGAATACCTAGATTCCTGTTAGCCTGCTCGACGCTTAGTTTATGTTGCTTTATTCTTTCGTTTGTGCATTTTGAAGTTTGCCCTATATACTTTTTTTCCACATTTCAAAGGAATTGAATACACCACGGCTTCTGTACACTCCACAAAACGATTCTGGTGATTTATTGTGCACGCTTGTTGCTTTATCGGCTCTTCAGCATTGACGCGTCGGCAGAGGCTTTTCAGTTTTTGCGGGGCAGTAAGCGCTACATTAACTCCAGCTTTGCTCCCAATCTTTTTCAAGCGATGAGATAAGTTGTGCACGTATGGCAGGGCCATGGTCCTTCGCTTTTCTTTCAGTTTTTGCATCTCGCCACCTTGCTCGCAATGGACACGCTCGAGTTTTTGGTTCTTGCTCATGTTTTCTGCAACAGACACAAGAAGGTGCGATGGGTAACCAGCCCTAGTAAGGCGGTCACCCTGCCGACGAAAACTTTGTTCCATCGCGTGGATGCACGACTTTTTAAGAACATTTGTTAGACAAAGGTTTGCAATTGCTCTCTTCACCAGTTTTGAATGCGCTGAAGAACATTCCCTGTGGTTGCTTACTTCTGAAAAGGAGGGGGGCTTCGCTGTGATGCCAAAAGAGGTCGGCCAATTTAACGCCTTAGAGGCCATAAGTTCCATTTTTAACAGTCATGAAAAGTCTGTCTGCGAACAGCAAAGTCAGCTGCAAAGAAGCGATGCGGAAACCTGAAGCTCAACCGCCTTGTGCGTAGCATCGAAACTAGCAAAAAATCATCCCTTGACATGTTTTTCACTGTAAAAATGCATAAACCTGAGTGGCCCCTGGGGGTTATAGTATCTGAGAAGGGCACATGGGGGGGGGGGGGGGGGGGCAGAAAACGATTGCCCTGTTTTTGCAGGAAAAACTAAAACTACTAACTGTTGATGATCCTTTCCAGGCGAAATCCTCAGACGATGTAATAAGGATTTTAAAAGACAATTCTAGCACTGACTTTGCAGCAGGCTCTGTGGACGTTAAAGATTTATATTATTCGATCCCCCAAGATGAGATTTTGGAGCTCGTGGAAGAATGTATAGATGCACACGGTGCTGTCGCTTTTCAGAATGCCTGCGGGATTTCAACTGGTGGATTCCTGGAACTCCATTCTGTATATTTCAAGTGCACTCATGTTATGTAGGAGGGGAATGTGTACCTCCAGAAACGCGGCGTCTGTATAGGGTCATGTATTACGCCAGCACTTAGCGATTTGTATCTTGCCCAGAAAGATAGATTACTTCAGAATGCCCTAACCGGAACAAGCGCCCAGTGAGTCTTTCGTTATGTTGACGATTACTTAGTTCTGTGTGATGGCTCTGGCGCGAATTCAGATGACGCAGTTTCGGAGGCAGTAACATGCTTTAGTCATGCGCTTAAACCGCTTGCGGTTACCCACAAGGTCCCCACGCAAGGGTCTTTGAGATTCCTTGATCTCAGACTCGAGCTCTCCAGGGGAAAGGTCTGGTGGGCCTATGAACCCAGAGGCGACAAGGCGCCACTGCCATTCCAATCAGCGCATTCAAAACTGGTGGAGAGAGTAATTGCAAACCTTTGTCTAACAAATGCTCTTCAAAAATCGTGCACCCACGCGATGGAACAAAGTTTTCGTCGGCAGGTTGACCGCCTTACTAAGGCTGGTTGCGCGTCGCACCTTCTTGTGTCTTTTACAGAAAAAATGAGCAAGAACCAAAAACTCAAGCGTGTCCATGGCGAGCAAGGTGGCGAGAAGCAAAAAATGAAAGCGAAGGACCGTGGCCCTGGCATACGTGCACAACTTATCGCTTGAAAAAGATTGGACGCAAAGCTGGAGTTCATCTAGTGCTTACTGCCCCGGAAAAACTGAAAAGCCTCTGCCGACCGGTCAATGCTGAAGAGCCGATAAAGCAACAAGGGTGCACAATAAATCACCAGAATCGTTTTGTGTAGTGTACAGAAGCCATGGTGTATTCAATACCTTTGAAATGTAGAAAGAAGTATATAGGGCAAACTTCAAGATGCTCAAACGGAAGGCTAAAGTAACATAAACTTAGCGTCGAGCAGGCTAACAGGAATCTGGGTATTCATGTCAGGGCTTGCCCCTCTGAAGCGTGCACCGCAGAATTCAGACGCTGTGAAGTGCTGAAGAAACAGAATGACCAGCTGGTCCGGGAAATAATTGAGGCAGCCGAGATTACCAGACTTCGTGATCAATGCGTTAGCACGTCGTCCTTGTTACTGACAAAAAAAAAGAACTTGAGCTTTTGCACGTACAATCACTATCTTGAGTGCAAAAAAAGAAAAAAGTGCGTGTTTCACATGATGTGCGATCACGTGTCTGTGACACGTGTGGGCAATGGTATAAGAAGCCGTGTTTCTTTCAAACAAACGGCGTTGAAAGTCAGCGCTTGTGGTGGCGTCTTCTCGTCTCGTGTCTCGTCTACGTTTTGCGCTGTTAACACCAGGCTTTAGTGGACACTGGTGCAACCATTTCTGTTATGAGTAGTTCCTTCAAAGATTGCATTGGCCGCGAAGTCATGTTTTCTTGGCACGAATCTACAAGATTTGGTAGTGTCGGCTGGGAAGTACTTCATGCTCTCGGAGTTTTCGTCGTTATTACTGTATTTATGATTGCAACAGAAAAAAAAAAACAGTACAAGTATCAAGCAAACTGGATTCATTAGTGCTGACAAATATTGTCACACGAACAAGTATGTGGGCTAGGTTAAGCCTATAAATTGTCTTCAGGACTCTTCTTTCATCAGCGGTTTTACTTAAGGCTGCGTTCTTAAGTTCTTACATCGATTCCTGAAATAATAATTCATAAAGTACAATTCCCATTTCCATTAATCTTATCGATGTTATCGCCCTGTTTTATAGAAATTACAACAGAGTCGACGAATTTCTTTCGCGGATACCTTTCCGTTTCAGCAGCATACAAAGTTCAACGAAAACGCACGCCTTTTGGCGACAGCCATTCCCAGAAGACGTTTTAGGGGAGACAAATGGCACCCATTTCCCTGACAAAAAACAACAACACGAACAACAACAAACACGTGCAATAAGAGAAAGAGAGATAGCGGTACACTGAAGTTTCGTTGTTGGCATAGCCTCTAAGAACGTGATAGGAGCCTTGAAACAAGAGCTTGCAGGCAAAACAAAAGCGGAAGGCACGTGCAGTCTCGATTGTACGACTTTTTGAGCGTTCTTTTCCTTTATGACTCTGAGTATACCATTTTGAGTCACCTTCGGAATCCCAAGTTCAGTCTGCGTGTTCTTTCTCGAGACGAGGATTCCAAGCATGGACAGCGGCCGGCGAGTTGTGTTGGCTTTTGTATGACTGTACTCTGCCGAGAAAGGGAAAGCGTGTAGATAGCCACAGGCGGGCTCAGATGGCTGGGACGCGATGCCAATGGTGTATGTATATTGGGCAAGCTTCGTTGAGTTCGACATGTTGTATAAATATCTGAGGGACCGGAACGCTTCGCAGCTGTGCATGGACGACATACAGAACTTTTTTGACCCTTCTCTTGCGCGGCATCAAGGAACTTGGAGCGGCGAGAGTACAGATATTCACCCTTCACTTGTTTATCGATTTGGCAGTTTGAGCGCATGGCCAGAAAACAGAACGCGCCGAAGTTATTCGTACGAAGCATATAGACGGGATGGTTGTTCTTTTCTTTCGTAATTCTTATTATTCTTTAGAACATTTGTTCGTCATTTTGCTTTCGCTTCCTTCACTGCAGAGCCGTACATACCAGCTCTTGAGCTACAGATCACTTGGAGCAAGTTGCACGATACGTGTTTCACATACGCGACACCTCCTCTAGAGTAGTCGGACACAAAGCAAAGCTGCGCTGCAATGGTTGCATCTTTGGCGATGCGCTACAAATGTCTGCAGGTATGATGTGCCAAAGAAAGCGGAATTTCGTCTCATGGCGTTTTGAGGTTGTTTCATACCTCGAGTTACAAAAAAAAAATAATCAGACAGAATGTCGGCGGGTACCAGAGTTCTACACGATTTGGCATACGCGTCTCAAACGATTCGTGTTACGCGAAGTGTTCGGAACTTGTACTCGCGCAGTTCTACAAAATTTGTCGTGTAAATATACATAACACAGACTGTGTTCAACCGAAGACACGCTAAACAAGATGGCCGACATCTAGAGTACGGAACAACTTTCTCTTACTTGTCTTTCACAAAGTGATGTGCTTTCATTTCAATGGTTTCGACAGCGCTGAAGGAATATATACAGAAGACGTCTCAACCAAATTGGATGCCCCCTTCAATCCCCTCTCAGAGCTTCCGCACGCAACTTCTTTTCGTTTTTGTTGTGCAGCGCGGATGGTCTAGTGTGGGTGTGCCTGAACTTTTCCATGGGTCGGTTATCAGAGCCGGGACAACGTATCCATTATGTAGGACCATATTCTATTTTATATTTGTCATCCACTGCCCTCCACTGGCAGATAATGGTGATGACGTAGGCGAGAATTGGTCCAGTGAGTGGGCGCGGTAATATAAATTATTTACAACTGATCGCCACGTCGTTCCGGCCAATCTGCCTGAGTCGCTCTTGTGTAACTGCGCTGGCGTTTGTGCATGTGCCAGTGCTTCGCATTTGTGACTGTATTTTTTTTAAATCTTCTGTCTTCTTATTTGTACTGCGATTGCAGTTAAAGGGCTCTTAAAGCACTACTGATAAATTAAAAGGAAAGAAAAACGACAACCGCCTTCCCAGGTCCCTTAATTCTTCTCACTTCGTGACGCTAACAGCATTTGCACGTTACGCCAACAGGATCGAAGCTGCCAATCGATTGGTCCATAAAC
Organism: Dermacentor andersoni; assembly: GCF_023375885.2. Taxonomy (NCBI): domain Eukaryota; kingdom Metazoa; phylum Arthropoda; class Arachnida; order Ixodida; family Ixodidae; genus Dermacentor; species Dermacentor andersoni. Next base: position 303,438,970 of record NC_092814.1, read on the forward strand.
GAAACATCATGCAGTTCCGATCAATGTGCTAGCACCCCTTTGGCATGAATTAATGAATTCTGTGGTTTCAGATTCCAAAACCACGGTTTGAGTATGAGGCATGCCGTAGTGAGGGAGTCTGAAATAATTTTGACAACCAGGGAATCTTTCACATGTCCCCAATGCACGGGACACGGGCTCTTTTGCATTTCACCCCCATTGAAATGCGGCCGCCGCGGATCTATGGCATACAGTCACAAGCGCTCTCTTCTCGCCATCACGTTTGCCTGTCGTGCGCCATCAACTAATTTTACGTCGTCCTAAAAGAAAGAAAGAAGAGAGAGAAAATAGAAAGAAAAAGGACATAAAAAACGCGCTTTTCTCATTTTTTTTCCACCGTGTTTTTGTGTTGCATTGTGCGTGAGACGTGGCGACAGCGTGCAGCTGAAAATCGTGGAGCCCTCATAAGTGGACGTTGATGATGTTTCCAAAGAGCAAAAGAAAGGCAACGTGACGCTCGGTACTCCATCTCACAAGCTGGTTGCAGCATTCTGAAAGCTACACGAATTCTTAGCCAATAGGAAGACCGAATGCACATCGAGATGTGCTCATCCGTGCCCCATCATCTGCTCAGTGTCTGCTTTCCATCATGTTACATTCTCCATGATTGCTGGATTGATGCAAGAATGTTTTGACTCCGTAACCGTAAGCTGCGTTTACATGCATGCGACAGCAGGGCTTCGCTTTACCTGTACGCTTTCCCTGCAGTTACCCTCAGCATCCTTAATTAAATTAAATTATGGGGTTTTACGTGCCAAAACCACTTTCTGATTATGAGGCTCGCCGTAGTGGAGGACTCCGGAAATTTTCACCACTTGGGGTTCTTTAACGTGCACCTAAATCTAAGTACACGGGTGCTTTCGCATTTCGCCCCCACCGAAATGCGGCCGCCGTGGCCGGGATTTGATCCCGCGACCGCGTGCTCAGCAGCCCAACACCGTAGCCACTGAGCAACCACGGCGGGTCGTCAGCCTCCTTAGCAAGTAGTACGGGCGAATGTCCTTCCAAATGTTCACCTGCGCAACCGCGCCTGCTCGGCGTCTACTTGGCGTTTTCTCGCCACCGTCATCACGTAATATGCTAGAGCGGGGTAATAAATCAATGATGCAGTGAACAAATAGGCTTTAATGGCGTTCTGCATCGTCAACGCATCACCAATGATAATGCTGTGGCACATTTTCTAACTAGAAATCGAACCAGTTTTGCGGCTTGGTGCCGCCTCTGTATAGTCCTAGCAGCCTGAGAGAAAAAAACGATCTCAATAACTGCAACAAAACATACCTAATGATTTGACCTTAGCTTGAGATGAGACTTAGCGATGACGTATTTTGCCGCTCGTCTTTTGCTGACAGGGTGGAGAGCCCTGTGTGGTGTAGCTTGAAAGCATACTTATTAATCAGGGAGAAAAAAAAACAAAAAAAAAACACGGGAGACACATAGTTAGAAGGACACAGGACGAGCGCTGTTGTTTCAAGACACTCAAGTAATCACAGCGCGGGTCTTCGTTGTCTCCTTCAACGGGCCACGGAAAAACACAGGGGCGCGTCTGCTTCACTAAAATTGTGGGAGAAGTTTCGAGGTCTTTGTTCTGACGCGCGCCAGCAGCACACTTCCGGCGTCTCTTGGCAATGCAAGTTCAAAGCTCGAGCCTATCAGCCTAGCTGACTGGAGGCGCAAAGGGAGATGGCACACCAACATAGCTGCACTTCCGGCTTCAAAAACGTGACGTCAGGGCCTCTCCTATTTTGTTTCTTTCCTCCATGTGGCACAGTAATTCTCGGCCCTGCCGCTGTAAAAAAAGAAAAGAAAAAGAAAAAAAAGAAAAAAAAAAAGAGGTGCTGCCTCCCGCGTGCATAAAAAACGATGTGATCCGCTTCGAAAGCCGACGCTTCCAAGCGGCCGAGAATGCAACTACGGCTGTCACGTTCGCTCCCATTGCAGCCTGCCTGACGTGCAGGCTGCACCCCCCCCCTTTTTTTTTATCCAGAGGATGTGTTCTCGGTATACGACTTGCATGCGAAAAGGTCCTAACCTGTCACCTATCGTTGTACCGTATCAGGTAGCGAGCAAAATAAAACTCTCTAGTGTAGTCAACAAACAGCCAGTTACGCCTGGAACTATACAGGCTGTCCCACATAACTTCAGCCAAGAGAGAGAGAGAGAAAATGATAAATGAAAGGTAGGGAGGTTAACCAGGACTGAGCCCGGTTGGCTACCCTACACTGGGGAAAGGGAAAGGGGGACGGAAAGATTTAAAAAAAAAAGAAAAGAGAAAGTCCACTGGAGATATCAGTCGGTCACTCAGTCCGGATCACAGACGCTGACTCAATCCGGTCGCTTTCAAATATCGCAGCAGCGCTTTTGTGGCCTTTTGTAGCTGTGATATGCGAGGCCATGATCCCAAGATCTTGTTCAAGGTGAACGGCTTTCCATCTAGCTGATTGAGAGCTGTGCAGAGGTCTTGCCTTTCATTTTCATAAGATGGGCAGTAGCACAGTAGGTGTTCTATGGTTTCCTCGACACCGCAGGCATCGCACTCGGCGCTATCAGCCATTCCAATCAGAAATGTATAAGCATTTGTGAATGCGACGCCCAAACGTAAGCGGCACAGCACTGTTTCCTCATTTCGCGGAAGACCTGGTAACAGCCGCAGTTGCATATAGGGATCGAGGGAATGCAAGCGATGGTGAGTGAATTCAGGTGTGCGCCACTTCTCCAATGTCAAAGAGTGCGCTAGCTTGCCTAAGTGTTGGGCTGCGTCGGTCCGCGATAAAGGTATTGAAACAAGGGTTGCTCCCTCGTGAGCTTTTCTAGCAGCTTCGTCAGCGAGGTCGTTGCCGGAGATACCGCAATGACCAGGCAGCCACTGAAACACGACGTCGTGTCCTTTCGCGATCATGTGATGGTGCATTTCTCGTATCTCCGACACGAGTTGTTCACATGACCCGCGACGAAGAGATGCCAGAAGACATTGTAAGGCCGCCTTCGAATCGCAGAATATAGCCCACCGATTAGCCGGTTGGTTATTAATATAATCAACGGCACCTCGGAGTGCAACAAGCTCCGAACTAGTCGATGTTGTCAAGTGAGAAATCTTGTATTGGATGCTTAGTGAACGGGATGGTATAACCACTGCGCTGGTGGAGCTGGTCTGAGTGGAAGAGCCATCCGTATATATATGTACTCGATCAAAGTAGAAAGTGTGCAAACAATCCAGAGCTGCTTGCTTCAAGGCCAAGGTAGGCAGGTCGGTCTTCTTTCTTATCCCTGGAATCGTAAGACGCACTTGAGGTTGTTTTAAACACCACAAAGCTGAGGTTGAACGTGCAGAGGGTGTGAAACCCGATGGTAAGGAGGCACGATGGATGTTGACCTTGTTGGAGAAGGACGCCTGTGGTCGTCGTTCTGGCAGGCACGCAAGAAAGCTTGACTGCATCCGTGAAACATGGCGAACATGGGCTCTAAGCGTTTCGGTGCTAATGTAAGTTGTGATCGGATGGTCTTGAGCGATTATAATGGTTCCAGCTGTCGAGGCGCTGCGCGGAAGGCCTAGGCAAACACGTAGTGCCTGTGCCTGCACGCTCTGAAGTTCTCGAAGATTTGACTTGCATGTTTTAGCAAGCACGGGGGAGCTATAGCGTAGGAATCCGATGAACAGTGCTGCAAATGAACAGTTCTACAAATGAAAGGCACTCCGGACGCGAGTTGAACCGAATGCATAATGTTGGCCATTATGCATTATACTACTTGCTACTATACTATACTATACTATACTATACTGTACTATACTATGCTTATTATGCATTATTAGACGTTATACTACTACAAGAAACACTAACCGACGCACCGTCCCTCCCCGGATACAGAGTGCACAAGGGACCGCCCGACGGCAGAGGCCTGTGCACCCTGGTCAGGAAGCGACTCACATTCGTCGAACATGAGCTGCAAAGCAATATAAAGATGGAGCACGCACTCACCGAAATCATCCCGGGCAAGAAGAGAAAAGGAAGCATATTTCTGCTCGACGTCTACAGCAACCCATCTCAGAGAAAACAGAGATTCAAGACATTACTGCACAGAGCCAGCACCACAGCGGGCCGCAACACGCTGATCGCGTGCGGAGACTTCAACGCGATGAACCCTGCCTGGGGCTACAAGTACACAGCAAAGGGCCGCGACCTGTACCAAGACGCCACGGAACTCGACTTCACCCTCATCACGGACCCGACACATCCGACGAGAATTGGTAACTCCGTGTCCCGGGACACCACTCCGGACCTCACGTTCGTCAAGAACGACATCCGGGGCGCGATCACCTGGAGAAACACGCGGACCGACCTAGGCAGCGACCACACCATCGTTGAAATCGGCATACCGGAACACAACGACACCAGCATCAAAACACACAGATGGATAGACTGGGATGCATTTCGAGACGCCAGAAGCCAGAAGAGCGACGGTGACGACGAGATCGAAGACATCAACTCGTGGACGGCCGAAATCACTAAGAGCGTACGCGACGCGACCAAAGAGATTGAAACGGGCGCGGAGATCGACAAAGTAGACAGACGGCTTGCGCATCTCATCGAAGCCAAACAGTCGATACTCAATCGCTGGAAGAAACAATGGCTTAACCGCAGACTGAGAAAGAAGGTGGCGGAGCTGAACCGAGCGATCGAGGATCACTGCCGCGCGCTCTGCACGCAACAGTGGAACGAGATCTGCAACGCGGCAGACGGGCAGATGCACAGCGGGAAGACGTGGAACCTGCTGCGGCACCTGCTCGACGAAACCAAGACCAAGTCGCACCAAAGGGACAGACTCGCCAGGCTCATGCATCGGGCGGTCTCAGCACACGGCGTCGACGAAGTCACCAGGTGCATTAACGACAAATACCTGCCGACTACACCTACCGAACAACACGCACAGTACAGCGGCCTTCCTAACGCGAAGCTGGATCATGACATCGACGTCGAAGAGGTGCGCGCGGCCCTGCACGACCTCAACAGCCGGTCGGCAGCCGGCCCGGACCTCGTCACGAACAAGGCGCTCAAGAACCTCGATGACGGCTCGATTGAAAAGCTCGCAAAATACTACAAGTGATGGAAAGCGGGTGCGCTGCCAAAGCTGTGGAAGACAGCCAAGACCATCCTGATCCCCAAGCCGGGGAAGCCGCCGGACACGGATAACTTCCGGCCCATCTCGCTCACGTCCTACGTGGGCAAGGTGCTGGAGCACGTCCTGCTCAACAGGTGGCAAGAGTACCTGGAACGAGAAGGGCTGTACCCGGCAAAACTGATCGGCTTCAGACAGCACCTCAGCACGCAGGACGCGATGCTGCAGCTCAAATACCAAATCATCGATGATGGCGGCAGCGCCCGCGACAACAAAGCAATCCTAGGGCTCGACCTGCAGAGCGCCTTCGATAAGGTGAAACACTCGGCGATTCTCTTCCAAGTCTCCAAGCTCAACATGGGCGAAAGATCCTACAACTACATCAAGGACTTCCTCACGGACAGGACCGTCGAGCTACGAGCAGGCGACCTACAGACGCAAGTGAAGAAGCTCGGGAGCACCGGCACACCGCAGGGATCGGTCATTTCGCCGATGCTGTTCAACCTGGTAATGATCGGAGTGGCCGAAAAGCTCGGGCACATCGAAGACGTCAGGCACAGCATCTACGCGGACGATATCACGATATGGGTGACCGGTGGAAGCGACGCCCACATCGAGGGCGCGCTGCAAGCCGCCTTCGACGCAATAGAAGACCAGCTGGAAGGCACCGGACTGAGATGTTCGCCGAGCAAATCGGAGCTTCTCATACTCCCACCTACCAAAAACAGCAGAGGCAAGACCAGACAACGCGAAAACGAAAAAATCAGAATCGTCACCAAATCCGGCAACGTGATCCCCGAGGTCGGCAAAATTAGGATCCTAGGCATGGTCATCGAAAAGCACGGAAGAAACGGCGAAACCATCACCCGTCTCAAGGCAAAAGCAGCCAACGCGCTTCGACTCCTCAAACGAGTCACTTCCGGAAAGGCTGGCATGAGAGAGGAGAGCCTAATTAGGCTCGTCCAATCCTTCGTCATCAGCCACGTCGCGTACGTTGCAGCCTACCACAGATGGCTGCAACACGAACGAAACAAAATCAACGTGCTCATCAGAAGAGCGTACAAGACGGCGCTGGGCCTGTTCGAGTCCACGAGCACGACCCGCTTGTTACAACTCGGGATACACAATACGCTAGAAGAAATAGCCGAAGCGCAACGGACCTCTCACCTGGAGCGGCTGTTCATGACCAAAGCCGGGAGGAAGATACTGGACGATCTGGGAATTAGATGCTCGAACGAGGTGGAGATGAAGCTCCCCGTCTCCGAAGAGGTCCGACGCCAGACCAGAATCGACGCCATACCGAAGAACATGAATCCTGAGTTCAACAAGGGAAGAGCGGCGAGGGCCAAGGCTCTCATCGACCAGCATGCCAACGACGAACACGCGCGGTACGTGGACGCGGCCGAATACCAACGGAACGCCTTCGCAGCGGTCGTCATAGAGGCGTCAACCGGTGCCACGAGGACGGCAGCGAGCGTGAGAAGCGCCGGAGCGGAACAAGCGGAGGAGGTAGCCATCGCCCTGGCCATCATCGATGCAGACTGCCACACGGTGCTGAGTGACTCAAGACAGGCGGTGCGAAACTTCGCCAAAGGCCAAATCTGCAGGGAGGCTGAGCGCGTACTGCGAGCGGTCAAACTAGAAGAACGAAAAGTACGACTCAAGTGGTTCCCGGCGCACGCGGGCGACGCGTCGGAACGCAATGAGAACCACAATGAGACGGCACACGCAGCGGCGCGAGCGCTAACCAACCGCGCCCCGGCGACAGACCGTCCGACGTGGTTCGGAACCAAGGACCGCATGACGGATTACAATGAAATCACGAAGGCCTACCGCCTGGCTCGCAGGACTCTCCCACCCCCGCACCCGAGACTGAGCCGAGCGGAGGCGGTAGTTCTGAGACAGTCCAGACCGGATCGCTACCGAGCCCGAGACTGATGAATCGCATGACCCCGAGACATATCCGACAGATATGTGCAAAGTCTGCCGGAGGGAGACCGCAGACTACACGCACATATTGTGGGACTGCGTTAAATAACCAGAAGACGCAAAATCAAGAACACTCCCACCGGGGCTCGAGGCAGCCGCGAAGAGCTACGACCGAGACGATCAGCTCTGGGCCGTCCAGCAGGTCCTCGAGGCGCTCGAAAGGCACGGACCCAGCGAGCCGGCAACGGCGAGCGGAGACCCGCGCCGAGTAACGGCAACTTCGAGGATGACGTAGGCCCTCGTCGGGGCGCGCGAGCGCCCAACTGCAGGCATAAATGAAGTTGTCTCTAATCCAATCCAATGGCACTGGCCTAGAGTTACTCAGACATTTTTTTTATTTTCCCCTTAACTCACGGATTAGTTATGTTTAACTAATCAACTCTTTAAGTATTGGCTGCAGACCCCAAGTGTGATGTGCAATGTTGTAGAGCACCTTGAGAAACCTCTCAATAAATTGTTTCCAACACGATATATCTGACGTGGTCCTTTTTTCATGTTTCAAAGCCCGCAAAATAAGAAAAAAATACCACGTGACGGGGCGCTTGCGCACTTTTATTGTGCTGCTCTCAAGAGTGCGATGGATGAACAAGGTCTGCAACGCTCGCATGAATTTGCACCGTCATGCGATAAGAGCCGCATGCCAAGATACCTACACCAGACATAATGCCCTGTGGCAGGCCAGTCCCGCTGCGGCCGACCTTTTTCATCCATCACATGCTTGAGAGCAGCACAATAACAGTGCGCATGAACTCCATCACGTGGTATGTTTTTTAATATTTCGCGGGCTCTATATGGAACGCCGAAAAAAGGACCACGTGAGATATACCGTGTTGGAAACAATTCATTGAGAGGTTTCTCAAGGTGCTCCACAACTTTGCGTATCGCACTTGGGGCCTGCAGCCAATACTTAAAAAGTTGAATAATTAAACGTAACTAATCCTTTAGTTAAGGGAAAATTAAAAAATAGCCTGAGTAACTCTAGACCAGTGCCAACATTATGCATTCGATTCAACTCTCGGCCGGAGTGCCTTTCATCTTTAAAACTTTGACTCAAATTATGTGGGACAACCCGTATGCCGCTGCGCAAGGATATTGCCTTCGTGTCTCGTACCTTCGGCAGTGCTGCAACCAGCTTGTGAGATGGAGTATAGATAATTATGCAGCGAGGAGGAGAGAACACCCGTAGGACAGACAACTAAGATCAGTGAGAAACCACTCGCTCACCCACACGATCTCGGAATGGGTCAGGGGCCCTTTAGAAGCTCAAAACAGCGTCAGCTGTGTCCGTCCTCTACGCCACCTCTGCGTTATGGAGTCATTGTGACACTGTCGTTAGGCCACCGGCGCAACAAAAAAATAAACTATGAGGGGCATTACGCCACGCAGCCGGCTTTGGCAATCGAACTCTCCGTGAAGCCATTCCCTTAGCTGTTTTCCACCTACGCGGGACCTCTGTGACCGAACGTAATGGTCGAGAATGTTCGGTTCCCGATAATTTTTCTCAATGCGCACTTCTTCGGGTGCCTTGCCACAGCTCTGCCTGCAGTGCGGGAGCACTAAAACCTACAACATGATCTCTGGCATGGCGATCTCGCATTGGTCCGGCTCGTTTGGCTTCAACCGTGTTGCGCAATGCTCCCTTCTCTTTCTTTCCTTCCCTCCATGTTCCTTATTCCTCCATGTGCCTCCCCCACCTCATTCTCAGCTTCACCCTCAGCAGCGGCGTGCGATTGTGGCCATACGTACTGAGTACTGAACAACCGCGCAGCATCTGCGATTGGCAATTTGTGCGGTGTCTCCTTGCATGACCTCGAGACTTTGAGAGTGGCGGACTCAGCGCCTGTACATCGGAGGCCGCAGCTGCCAATACTGCAGCAGACGAAGACAGCGTTGTGTGCATCTCAATGTTATCTTTCAATAGACGACGGTGACCCGCAGTGAGAACCTGCTGCACGATAAATAAATAAATAAATAAATAAATAAATAAATAAATAAATAAATAAATAAATAAATAAATAAATAAATAAATTTCGTGTCTTTTACGTGCCAAAACCCTGATCTGGTTATGAGGCACGCCATAGTGGGTGACTCCGGATCAATTTCGAGCACTTGGGGCAATGTAACGTGCCCATAAATCTCAGTACACCAGCGTTCTTTTCCCAAATACAGCTTCGACCAAAGTGTGAATGAGCGACAGCGAAAGCTAGTCCAAGATTAAACACGCGCTTGCAGTGTGTCGCGCGTTGAGCTTTCTGCAACATACATTTGAAGCAGTTCGCGACGCAGTTCGCATCTGTAGCCGTCACACCCGACGGCGCGACCGTCGGATATCACAATACTGAGGGAAGAAAAGTTCAGCAGCCTAGCACGAAGGACGATCCCATACTTATTTATTTACTTACTTACTTACTTACTTACTTAATTACTTACTTACTTACTTATTTATTTCAATTGTTTCAGCCTTATCGAGGGCTGGGAGGAATTAGGGCAAATACAAGCGCAATATTGCACCTCTGAAGTCAACTTAAACATAGTTCGGTACATCCGACAATATCACTGAAGTGCGTCGAGAAATTTGAAAACGGCAATAGATAAAGCCGGGCATGGAGTCCAATATTTGACAACTCGCGGGAAAAACTATATTTAATTCTGTAATTCCCACGTTATTGTTCTAGCTGATGTTTCTTCCCCACACCATAATAAAGCCCAGCTCCCTCGAAAACTTGTATAATATTTCTATGATAAAGGAAACTATACGCAATAATGAGCACATAACTAAAGAATTTTGTCCCTGGTCGCAGAGATGTTCGCGATCAATGGGACATGACTAGTCCTTGGAACATTCTTAAAGACAAAACACTTGCGCATATTTTCTAACATATATACCATCAAAACGTAGAAAAAGAAACCATAGATTACCAATGACATTCGCCGACTTATCGAAAGAATACGCCGACCCATTGAAAATTTTAGTAAATGCAGAAGGCCATTTATCCTTCTATAAATGCTTTCCCTAATAATATATGTTAGGCAAAAATTTAACAAACGAACCGCAATTTCGTCAGTACGTATGTATAGATGCAAACGCTTAAGCCAATAATAAGATCATATGCAAACTCGTGAAAAAAAAGCAAGATAGAAATGGCCGAAATACCTCATATCGTGTTTTAGAATAACACAATAACAAATGATAGACTGAAAACCACCGCTCTCAAGGACTATTTAAGTCTGCTTTTTCGAGTATTTCACCATGCGTACGTCCACATTGCCAGCCTGTGACGCAGTATATAAGCAAATGCCTAGTGTTACTCTGTCACTAAATGGTGTTTTTCAGCTTCTTAATGACCTAGATACGACTAAAGCAACAGGGCCTGATGATGGCATACCAAACTAAGTGCTACATGAATGCACTGACTCTTTTACAAATATTTTTTACGCATTGTATCTGAAGTCACTGTGTGAAGCAGCTTTGCCAGAAGAATGAAAACTGGCTCATATAGTCCTGTCCATAAGCAAGAATAAAAAAAAATGGTTCAACAGCACCGATCAGTCTGCTTGCCATGCAGTGCTCCAAAAATAATGGAAGACATAGTGTATAATAACTTAATAAGGCACGAATTTAGGGAATTCCCTTTCTGCTCCACCCACATTGTATAGAAGGATGAACACCGCTTTCGCTGGCTTATGCAAAGCTGCTTGTATACTTTGGAGACGTGGTCGTCCTTCCGGAGAGTCTTGAAGAACATTTGAATCACCTAAGAAAGGTGTCCCAAGCCATCTGCTCAGCTGACCTCGCGTTGAGGCCTCAGAAGTGTCGTTTAGGTTACGAGGAGCTCAAGTTTCTCAGTCACTGCGTGAGTGTGGACGGAGTTCGACCCGACCCCGACGAAGCTACCGCTGTCTAAGACGCTTCCTTGGCTTGTGCGGATATTATCATCGATTCATCGCCAATTTCTCTAAGATCGCCGCACTGCTCACTCGGCTTACTCGAGACGGCGCCTAGTTCGCCAGGACCACAGAGCGAGAGGCTACTTTTAGAGAGCTACGGCTGCACCTGCAGTGATCTCCCGTTATTACCCACTTTATGAGGAGGCTCCTATAGAGGTTCACCCAGATGCCAACAACGCTCGCACTTGGGGCTGTTATTGTACAGCGGCACGACGGCGTTGAGCACGGTATAGCCTACGCCAGTTGCACTCTCTCCGAGAGCTCAATACAACTATTTTACATCAGAAAAGAAGTGTCTCGCGCTAGTCTGGGCAACGACCAAATTTCGGTCTTACCTCTGCAGTAATCTCTTAAAAGTTTACACTAATCACCACTCTTTATCTAGTTAGCCAACCTCAGAGACCCATCCGAGCGTCTCGGTCGATGTAGCTCGCGGTTGACGGAAATGGATATCTCTGTTGTGTACAAGTCTGGTCGCAACACGAAGACGACAACACGCATGCTGGCACACCCTTGTAAACTGCCGCTTCAGACACGGAGGACGACAGTGGTTTTCTAAGGGCCGTTAAGAGGAACTCGGGCCCAACTCCGATGCGGCCTATTCAAATACATGTAAGACGCAAAAACGTTTTTCTGAGATAACCCTTGGACCAATTTAAATGAAATTTGTTGCATTTGAGAGGGAAATTTGAAATCTAGTGACTGTTGGAAGCCGAATTTCGATTTAGGGTTTGCATTTTGTTAAAAAAAATTTTAAATAATCGGCCGTTTGAAAAAAATAGAAGCAAGAAGTTTACAAATTCATAGCTTTGCATCAAGAACAGATATCGTGGTTCTGTAAACGGAATCCATTAGATCATTCAAAGCGGACAAATTTTGTATGTCATTTTACATCCTACGTGAATTTGTTACGTTGGTTACAAGGGTTCTGCAAAAGCTGTATTTTCATATTACTAAATTATTTTTATATTCATGTGTAACATATCAACTTTGTCCGCTTTAGATGTACTATTAGATGCAATTTACAGAATGGTATTATTTTTCCTGGTTAAGTTACAGTGTTGTAAATTTGATAGTTTCGTTTTTTGAAAATTCTCGATTTTTTTCAATTTTTAATGAAAAATTGACTACATAACAAAAAAATTCGAAACCAACAGTCACTAGACTTTGAGCTTTTCTTTCAAATGCAACAAACCTCGTCAAATTTGGTGCAGTGGTTGCCGAGAAAAACGAATTCTCCTTTTACATGTATTTAGATAGGAGCACCCGAGCTAAAGCTTCCTCTTAACCCCTTTGACCTGAAATCACAGCAGCGAATTGATGATGAATCAATATCTTTCATTGATATCCCTTAGAGGGTCGCCACGTCTCTCTTCCTCGACACATTTCTGGCGGACTGTCCTCGTTCTGCCTCTGAAGAGGAATTTTCT